>NC_061509.1:18911024-19245700 GCF_022539505.1 Lolium rigidum | reverse complement strand
GAGGTGAGCTAGGGTTTGGGAGAGAGGGGGTAGGGGCGCCGGCCAGGGGCTCCCCTATGGTGGTGCGGCCAAGTAATAAGGCTGCCCCTCCCTCTCCTCCTCATTATATAGGTGGAACCCCAAGGGTTTGCCCAAAGTCTTCGAATAAGACCCCAACAGAAAAATTGCCTTGTGGACGAAACCTAGAGGGACAGGGACTCTCCCCTTCCCCCTTTGTTGGCCGGCCAAGGAGGTGGAGTCCACCATGGACTCTACCCTCCCACTTGGTTGGCTGGTTTAGGGTTGGTGGAGTCCCTCCGAGACTCCTCCTTCCATAGTGATTTATTCCGGATGATTCTAGAAACAACCTTCCATAAATGCACCGGATCATTTCCAAACTTGGAAAGTGACTTCCAATATATGAATCTTATTCTCCGGACCATTCCGGACCTCCTCGTGATGTCTTGGATCCCATCCGAGACTCCGAACAAAACTTCGAACTCCATTCCATATTCCATATCTAGTTAAAACGACATCAAACCTTAAGTGTGTCACCCTACGGTTCGTGAATTATGCAGACATGGTCGAGACTTCTCTCCGACCAATAACCAATAGCGGGATCTGGAGATCCATAATGGCTCCCACACATTTAACGATAACTTAGTGATCGATTGAACCATTTACATACGATACCGATTCCCTTTGTCTCGCGATATTTTACTTGTCCGAGGTTTGATCATCGGTATCTCTATACATCGTTCAACCTCGTCTCTGACAAGTACTCTTTACTCGTACCGTGGCATATCATCTCTTGTGAACCTTTCACATGCTTGCAAGCTAATCAGACGACATTCCACCGAGAGGGCCCAGAGTATATCTATCCGTCATCGGGATGGACAATATCCCACTCTTGATCCATATGCCTCAACTCATACTTTCCGAATACTTAATCCCACCTTTATAACCACCCATTTACGCAGTGGCGTTTGATGTAATCAAAGTACTCTTCCGGCATAAGTGATTTACATGATCTCATGGTCGAAGGACTAGGTAACTATGTATTGAAAGCTTATAGCAAATGAACTTAATGACGTGATCTTATGCTACGCTTAATTGGGTGTGTCCATTACATCATTCATCAATGACATAACCTTGTTATTAATAACATCCAATGTTCATGATCACGAAACCATGATTATCTATTAATCAACAAGCTAGTTATACAAGAGGCTTACTAGGGACTCCTTGTTGTTTACATAACACATATGTATCAATGTTTCGGTTAATACAATTATAGCATGGTATGCAAACATTATCATAAACACAAAGATATATTATAATAACCATTTTATTATTGCCTCTTGGGCATATCTCCAACACAACCCTCACTAGTCAAATTCCCCGTCAATTCGCGTTCAATTCGGGTTTAGAGCATTCCGCAAAAAACCGAGCAAAATGTGGTGATTTTCTGTCCCGCAAACGTAAACTGGTAGTATACGGTAAATTTCGCCATCAATGTGGTGGTTTTATGCTATTAACTCGTCGAATAAATGTATCCGATGGGTCGAATAAATGTATCCAACGGTCTTTGAGATTGACGAAGTCACCATAATCGTCTCGCTATAAGGGGAACATCGTGCAATTCCACCTTTATGAGACACCAAAGTGTTAAACCTAAGGTTTAAACTCTGGTCTCCGCTCCTGATCATCCAACCACACACTGGTTCTCCAATAGGAGCATCTGTAGAATCCTTTTGAACGTTATAGGAGGTGCTAAATAATTGTTTTATAGTGGCACGCGGGCTCCGTCAGAATAGAACCCACATGTTAGCGTTTTTTGCCTATCTTTTTCTTTTCTCCTTCTACTCTTCTTCTTCTTGGAGCAACCCATCTCCAACCTAGCCTCTGCTTGACCACCTCCATTGGCGTCCCCACCCTCCTAGCCGTTTCTGGCGTGGCACTGACCCTGCATCCCCGCTGACGTGTCATCTCCCACATCCACATACCCTCTCCGGTCGCATCCCCATCGGCTGCGAGATCGGCACCGCCTCTCGGAGCCGCATGAGGCCCGCGCGCAGGCCTCCAGTCCAGGCGCTCAATCCCCGATGGACTCCCGCTTTCGCCTCAACCGGGGAAATACGAGGCAGTGGCCTCCCTGCATCACCCTAGATTTATACGCTATACTCCCTCCACCCTCAAATAAGTGTACGTTTAGACATGTCCTAAGTCAAATTTTATTAACTTTCACCAACTCCATAAAAAGTAGCGTTCCTGATACTAAATTAATATTGCTAAATTCATCTTGCATGTAATTAACAACATAGTAATTTGATGTCACATATATTGCTATTTTTTATATAAAAGTTAGTTAAAATTAAAAAATATTTAACTTCTAAAAAAAGTGTATATTTATTCATAGACGGAGGGAGTACACTGCACATATGTAGCATTTTTAGTGAGCATATATATACATGTCTTTTTTATTACCTTCTCTAGGAGACCAGGTTTATATGGAAGATACTTTGGTACCCGAACAACATATGTTGATGACGACATGAAGGTCACCTAGCACCTTTGGGTCTAGGTGGGGTTAGGTTATCTGTATCAATGACGGTGGAATTTCATACAGCTATGATACGTTGTGGTTGTCACAAAAGAAAGAATCTGTAATACTTGTTGTAACTTCATTTTATTTTGATGTTGGATATTATTTATCTTTGGTGGAGTCAGTGCGTTTTGCTAAACTTCGCTCTGTGGAGAGTTATGATGTTTCATGTACGTGTGCTTAGAGCAAGTATAATAACATCTCAGTCAGCAAGTTATAAGGATTAAAATAGTACATTTATGCTTAATTGGAGGAGAGAGAAGATATGTGGGGCTCACGCAAGAGCCAGCTGTAGCACATGTTTCTAATCACTATGAGAGTGAAAAATGGATCATGTATCGGTAAGTAATAGATTTTATAGCTAGTTATGGAAATTTAGCAATTTTTGTGTTGTGGGGAGATACTGTAAGTGAAACCGAGTATTTCGTGTGTATTTCCATGTACTCTCAGTATATTCAAAGTGGTAGGTTTACATGATGCAGCTATATTAAGCAAGGCATACCCACATATTCAAAATGGTAGGTTTACATCATAAATCTGGTGGATGCATGTCTTCACATGAGCCAATAAATTTGCACACCATGGCAACACTGTTGATGAATGACATATACTACTATATAATAAAAACAACCTGCACGTTGTATTTCAGTTTTTCATATGTTTCCATACAGGTATACAATGCATGGTGTCCGCTGAAGCAGAATCCCTCAAGAGGGCAATTTTAGGCTTAGGATTAGGAGGCAATTGGGAGATCAAAGTTAGCCAGTGAAATAGACATAGTAAGCACACCACACGTCCGACCTGGCGTGCCGGATATCGCTTGTATAGAAGTGAAAACTAGCTGTCAGGATAATATTGTTGCGGAATCCTAGCTTCCACACCCACTGAGCCCACTTTTGAATGTATGGCATGATTTTGCTATTGCTTGATCCTGTCGTCCATACACATTGATCCAACTTTTCCAACAACATCAGCCACCCACTGGCCCTCGATCCTGTGACCCACAAGCATTGAGTCTGCATTTAGTCTCTAGTTAAGGAGGGATGGGTTGGGGATATCCACGTCCAAACTGATGAGGATATTATCTTTCCTGTTCAGACGGATGAATTGGGTCACTATGTGGATAGATTGTTGGCATGGCAGCTTTTTCATGATGCGGTGAAATTACTTGATTATGCACGGATTTTTCCCAAGAAATGAAGAAATTAGATAACCAAATTGAGCACAAGGTTATGGCATTGATGAATAAAATTGCATCTATGCCTACAGTTTTAAAATATATACTATATGCATAGTCTATTACATCTGGGAACTCAACATAAACATTAGTAGGTGTAACCGTGTAATTAACTGATGGCACAAAACAATTTTTTTAACATTAGGCAAATCAAATTGTTTTTTAGTAAAGGTACTCCCTACGATCCCTAATAAGAGTTGGAGCTTTAGTTCAAATTTGACTAATGTGAACTATTGTCCGACACTTATTACGGATAAAGAGAGTTATATTTTATTGGCTCGAAAACATCACATCAAGGGTATTCAAACATCATGTGTTTACATCGGACATCTAAGTAGCGAGATGCACACAACCTAAACACCACAGTAACAAGGTAAAGTGAAAAAAAAAAACAAGGTAAAGTGACAAATGTTCTTATTGGTCGCCGAAGTAAGTACAAGTTGCAGAGCCAATGCGTGCAACCTGCACTGAAGAGAAAATACTCTTGTTGTCAAACACCACATGTCCACATCATTTCTACATAGCTATAATGCCCGAGAAAATACTCTTGTTGTCAAACACCACATGTCCACATCATTTCTACATAGCCATAATGCCCGAACACAGGGCTTCTCTTATCAGGATATGATATAAACTGAAAACAAGTAAACGTAGATACTACATAGCACATTTTAATATGCAATGTGACATGGTTCTTATGCATGTGATCTGACATGATACTCTAATTACCACATAGTTTTATTAATATGCTGGTGACCTGACCTGATGCTTCTGACACGGAAGAGAACATGTATTACATCAACCTGCGGGCATTATCGAATATACTACTACAGTCTGATGATTGGCCAGAAAATACAGCATTGGCCGAAGCTGGTAGAGCAACAAATATTATGTTCAGCACTCCACCATTATTACAAGACTTTTAGTGAGAGATTTGTTCTCGGCCAAGTTCCAGTCAAGTAGTAACAATGTTCAGATTACAAAAAAAAAAAAAAAAAACAGAACAGCTAGCTATAGAAACCTCCTTACAACATCATCTGCGCAATGTCCTTCCTGAAAACGCCCTCCATCATGTCCTTCCTTCTGGCAGTGACGGACGGGAATGGCGAGGAGGAGATGCGCCTGCACTGGCTGCTCGCACTGATTCTGGTGGACTGCATCATCGTGGGGAGGATAGGGAAGGACTTGGGTCGGATGTTCAGGGGAGAGAACAGCATCTTCCCGCTGGAATCATGCGTCGAAGTCTTGGATGCAGGCTTCTGGGCTCCCGCAGCCTTATTCATGGTCGAGAGATGCCTGTACTGCTCTGAGCTGCCGCTCGGCAGGCCTGGAGGATGGGGGCGAATCTGCGCCGACGGCTTCATGCGGTCGAGCCAGCGAAGGATCGCGTTCCCGACATTCCGACCAACTTCCAAGTCCCTCTCCTGAATTTTCTTGTGCACTGAGACTGCAACGTCGAAAATACTACGTGTTCGCCTGGATTACATGGAGGAGAAAAGGATCAGACCAATCATGATTTTTGGCTAGCATTGTAAACTGACATCAGGCCTATTTAGTCCCAAAATACAGTGATAATCATTAAGCAAATTCATCTCGAGTGTTGATGGAAATAGTTCACCACTAGTTCTGTTCAATGATCCTATTGTAAAAAGCGAACAAGTTTATTATATCTATCAGAAGAGGCTATCTGAATTCTTTAATTCTTACAAAGAAGTTATGACCAGATTCAGTACGGCAGACATCATCAGGTTTACAAAACAATACAGGATCAAGACATGAAACCAGATTCAGACACCCCGAAGTTGAATAAAGAGCAGTGATCAAAAGATTAAACAGAGCTGCTGAAATTGTGGTTTTCATACAGCGGTTGAATCCCACACAGCCACACAGGAGACTGGATGGAATGAGAGAAAGGCAGTGTGATCATAACTGTCCGGTCGCAACTATTCAGAGACAGTTCAGGCTCAATAGACGTGAACAATAATAACAACTTACAAGATGAAACGAGTCTAATGCAAGGTTTGTTTGCTAATGTTTATGTTTCAACAGTAGTCTAAGGTAAGCAGGTAGCAAATCAAGACAAAAGTAGCGAGATGGCGACAGCAGCAGCAGAATCAAGAGCAAAATCAATCTAGCAAGGAATGCGGGTTGATCTATAGCAGAAGCAAGGTGGAGCTGGTGGTATCGATCTGGCGCAGCAAGGGGCAGTCAACCAACAACAATGGTGGAATCGTCAAGCAGCGACGGAATCGATCGGAAGAAAGAAGAACTAAAAAAAAGTTTTCCGATCCAACCAAGCAGCACGGAGTTACGACGTGCAGAAAAAACCCTAAGATAAACAACAGCTTGTATTAACAGGGGGGGCAAAGGCCACAATATGTAGTACATCTGACTTGCGGTACACAATAGTAAATCTAACAAATACGGACTCCTAGACACCTAGACCAACACTTGTACTCCTCAACAAAATGAACTCAAGACTATGTACGCAAATCGCAAGCAGGTACAGCTTTGCTCAACTCCAAATGAGAAGTGGCTCGAACGTGTAATGCAGTAAAGTCAATTGTATCACTGGCATCCGGCATCACGTACACCTGCCACGATATTGTAGACTGCTTTACCGTGTAAGTTTGTGATATAAAGCTATAAACGCTGGACCAGTAGGGGATGGAACCTCCCAGTTGCAAGTTTATACCACTGAGACAGCAGCAAACCTGAATACAGCACTTACGCTCCCTTGCCCGGAAACAGGGAAGCCGGATGTGCCAACCTTCATGTCTGGGATCTGATGCTGGACAGCTTGTTTGTGTTAATAGAGGTACGGTCACATTGGACTAGACATCCCCTGTTGCGGATGAAATGAAAGGAAGGCAGCACACACGGAGCTGTAAAATGGTCACATTAGGGCCTGCATACAACTATACAAGGAGCTAGAAGCACGTCCTACCGCGCTAGTAGCAGCAAGGCACCCAACCGGGTTGCAGCAGCTTCACTGTGGATTTTTTTTTTTTTTTGAAGCAATCTTCACTGTGGATTTCAGCTCAAGCTGCTGTTAAAAAATAAACTGAAGCAAACTCTTGCTCTGGTGCTGCATCCATTGTTCTTATTTCTTTGACCGTATGGTTTGCTGGTCAAGCACATGACAAGGGCACGGATTAAACATTGGTTGGTTTGACTGATGGACACTGCAGGGTCACATTATGGCCTGCATACAAGGAGTTATTAGAAGCACGTCCTACCGGGCTAGTAGCAGCAAGGCACCTAACCGGGTAGAGCTATGCGCGCTTCACTAAGGATTTCAGCTCAAGCTGCTGCTAAAAATACACCTAAAGCTAACTCTTCTCTGGTGCTGCATCCATTGTTGTTATTTTTTTGACAGTATGGTTTGCTGGTCAAGCACATGACAAGGGCACGGATTAAGCATTGGTTGGTTTGGCTCCGTCGGTCCGTCCGTAGGGGAGCAGAGGCCAGAGGGGGGGTTGGGGCGGTGGGGATTACCTACCTGTATACGAAGTCCCGTACCCTGGGATGGTTGGGGCCGATGAGGCGGCGCTGGCCGCGGAGCGCGAGGCGGTAGGTCCGCCTGAGGCCGAGGAAGTAGGCCGTGATCGCCGTCAGCTCCCACAGCACCATCACTCTCCGGCGGCGGCGGCGGGGTTTTACGGAGGCGGCGAGTCGATTTGGCGATTTGGATGGAAAGGAAAGGAAGGGGATCGATTTGGATTCGTGGAGGAGGGGCAAAGCGGTAAATAAGTAAGCCAAGGACGAGAAGGTATAATTCCTTGCAGGAAGATGCTGGGTGCTCTGCTCAAGTCGGCGATTTACACAAAAATAACCCAAAAGTGGAAGAAAAGCACAGACTGACCCTCCGGCGAAACTATTTCACCAATCTAACCCTTTTGTGTGGCGCCCCTCCCACGGGCGCCACACATGCCCATGTGGCTCCCTCTCCGCCGGCGCCACCGACCCGGCCCGACGTGGCGCCATCGACGCCGAGCCGGTGCGCCCATCCGACGTGGCGAGCATGTGTGGCGCCCTCCCAACGGCGCCACACATGCACTTGTAATCCCCAAAACATACTGTGAGACAATTCCTGCGGGACTTAGCCGTTTTGCGAGGCTCGATGTGTAGCGCCGATGACACGGGCGCCACACTAGCCTCGTGTGGCGCCGATGCCACGGCGCCACACATAGAGCCTCGCGAAAACGGCTAAGTCCCGGAGGATTTGTCCCACGTATGTTTTGGACCCAATGGTTCATATAAGTTGGCATGTGTGGCGCCGATGCCACGGGCGCCACACTAGCACTTGTGGCGCCGGCGGAAGGGCGCCACACATGGACTTGTGTTGAAAACATGAAAAATCCTACCAAACTCCAACAGATTACGAGTACAATATTGGACACAACAAGTAGAAATTTCATGACATACACATATAACACTTCATAGGTCACATTGTAGCACGTAGATTCAAACAACAAGTAGCATTACAGACCATGGTTCGAAATGACATAGGGTTCACAAATCGATACTTATGAAGATATAGTTCACAACAACACGGAGCACATCCTAGTGTCGTCCTCGACGTGTCGTCCTCACGGGCTGCTTCCGGACGGCCATCCTCTTCGTCCGCTGCCTTGGCTGCTGCTGCTCCTGCTGCTGCTCCTCCTCCTCCTCCTCCTCCTCCTCCTCCTCTGAAGAGAACGGCTCGTCGTTCCTCATCCTCGACATAGCTGATCTCCGCGGCGGCCCGTCATCCTCCTCAGTGACAACCTTCTTTCCTCGGTTGACATAATCTTCCGGAGTGTACCGGTTTGGAGCCTTGCCCCTTGGCTTCAACCGGTAAGCTGACCGTTGCTTGGAGGTACGCTTCGGAAGTACGCCTTGACTCGGAATTAGGTCGTCCTCGGGAGGAATCTGCACAAACATGAACACATGAGATTACAAAAGTTGAAATTAGTAAGAACATGTTTCACAGCAACAAAATAGTCCATACATGTTCTTCGAAGAGGAGGATGTAGGGATTTCGCCTTCGCGGCAACCTAGCAAGTTCGCTAACCGCCGCATCTTTCGTGCGGTGTTACGCGTCATGGAACTCACGGTTACAAAGCCACCAGAACATAATTGCGTACATTCAAAGTTGGTGATCATACCTTAACGAAATTCCGCAACGGTCCGACGGGCTTTTCATCCGTGTGGCTCTGCTCCCACACAACCTCGCACTCCTCGGCTGTTTTCCGGATCTCCTCCCGCTGTGACAAACATAGCATACACAATTTAAGCGAGCACATGGCAATCTAGATGATGTACTAGTTAGTGAGAGAATCCATTACCACGAAGTTCAGCTCGGAAGCAATAGAAGTCGATCTCCCTCTGCGAGCAAAAGTGTCGTGCTGGCTTTGCCCAACCTCATCGAACTCGGATGGGGTCGTCCAAGATCTCTTCACGATACGCGCGCTTCACTAACTCGATACGCGTGTTCGATGGAACCACTCGAGGTAGTTGTTGAAAGCGGTGAAGTCGTGAGGCACAATCTGCTCGGGGCCAGCATTCCGTGCCGCTTCCAAGCGGTGTTGGAACGCCGTGATGTGGCCGCTATGATGGACCGGCCAATTTGTGATCTTCCTCTGCCGCTGCCTATCAAGCCTGCAAGAATCAACAAGTTAGTTTGTACCTCTTCTATCAAGAATCTTCCATCGCATGATTCCGAAGTTTACCTGTGAAGCGCCTTGTCCGTGTCTTGCCACATTGGTGGGCACTCCGATACAGCCCAAACTGTCTCATCACTCTTTGCGGCTGGTGGTGTTCAACAAGCCACATGCATATGAGTGGGCAGCGCATACGCCAGAACTGCGCCTCCTCCGTGCACTTGGGGTTTAGGTCAGTCATCGTCGCGCCAATACGGTAGTAGCTACCATATGGCTCCCATTCCACCTGCAGCATACAATTATTTAGTAGATGCCAGTAGAATCAATCAAAACTAGGATTGCAACTCCGCAGTGATCGGTTACCTCGCTCAGCGGTAAGAGTGTCCAACTCCGCGGTGTACTGCCTGTACATGATCATTGGATCGCTCGTCATCTCCGAGACATTGTCCCAAAGGTATGCCCAAGTGGGCTCCCGATCGGGAAAGTGAGGGAAATGAGGCCATGGCGTCTCGTTGAGTACCCCGGGACGCCCAAGCCGATAGGCGGTCCCAGCTCCATACGGAAAGTAGGAGCATGCATCCACCAATACCGCCGCTACCCGTCTTGCTCCCGATCCTGCGACAAGCTTCGTCCAACTGCGTACATAAGATATTTGGTTACTACTTTGTGTAGCGCACTACTATAGGAAAATAGTACATAGAACAAATCATCACCTGCCGGTAGAGGTAGGCAAGTGCCGCTGTTCCCCAACTCCACCGGGCGTCCAACACCGTAAGCGCCTTCAGCCAACACCAATGGGCCAGCTTACCCCCACTGTCAGGAAAGAGAGTCCTGGAAATCATGTACCATAAGTACACGCGGGCGTACGTCCTCCGAGTGTCCTCGTCGGCCTCTATGGGGCATTCTGCAAAGTTAGTTCTGATCCAAGTGAAAGACGCGCCGGCGGGAACTCTCTCCTTTGGATTTTCTGGCGGCGGAGGAGCCCTGCCAATAAGGTCCTCCATCTGTCCGCGCCACCCATCAGAAGCTGTGTTCATACACAGTGGCTCGCCCTGAATAGGTAGTCCAAGGATCATGGAAACATCCTGGAGAGTAGGGGCCATCTCGCCGGCCCTCAAGTGGAAGGTGTGAGTCTCCGGCCTCCACCGGTCGACAAGGGCGGTGAGTGCCGAGGGGTTCATGTGTGCCCCCCACGGCTTAAAAGGGATATGAACGGCATAAGACCGGTAGGCCGGATGAACTCCGTGTACCTCTCGTCATAAGGTATATCCGGTGTGCCATGGTAACGAATCTTCAAAGGGTGAAGATCCGTTCCCCTCTCCGTCATATGAACAGCCCGGTGCTCCCTGTCGTACTCTTCATCCAGAAGCCACACCATCCTACATGTATGAGCAACACATACAACATATTATGAGCCATTCATACCAAATATGAGCAACACATACATGAGAATATATCCAAATAAGCCATCACACATACATTCCTAACAAATATGAGTTATTCCATCAAGAATACATGAGAATATATCTAACTTTCGAATCACATATACATCACACATACATGAGAGTTCATATCCAAATACATCACACATATGAATTTCGTAAGACATACCATTCCTAGGCACATAATAGACATATGTAAGACAATAGAATGCATTTGCTAAGCTCCAATTTTGCCTTTCACCACATACATACATAAGGATTTCAACACATACATGTAAAATTTCATTCAACACATCTAGGGTTCCTACATATCTAGGGTTCCTACATATCTAGGGTTCCTACATATCTAGGGTTCCTACACATACACATTCAACACATACATAGCCATTTCAAATCTAGTTTCCATGTCTAGGGTTCATGTGCAAATCTAGCAAGATCTATGAAATTAGTGGATGAATGTGAGGGATTCGAAGGGGAATACCTTGAGGAATGGAGGAGGAAGGACTTGGCCGGCCGGATCTGACGATTGCTTGGTCGATTTGGTGGGGGGGGGCGAAGGGGACTCGGGCGGCGGCGGCGGTTTCCTGGGAGGAACAGAGAGAAGAGAAGAAACTGGCTGGGTCGGGCTGGGCGCGGGCGCGGGCGCCACACTTAAGTGGATGTGTGGCGCCCGTGGCATCGGCGCCACACATGCTAGTGTGGCGCCCGTGGCGTCGGCGCCACACATCGAGCCTCGCAAAACGGCTAAGTCCCAGACGTTCCGGAGCCCCTGGATGTTTTCGACCGAAAACATGATATAAGTTGGCATGTGTGGCGCCGTTGGGAGGGGCGCCACACATGCTGCCACGTCGGACGGGCGCACCGGCTCGGCGGCGAG
This sequence comes from Lolium rigidum, assembly GCF_022539505.1. Taxonomy (NCBI): domain Eukaryota; kingdom Viridiplantae; phylum Streptophyta; class Magnoliopsida; order Poales; family Poaceae; genus Lolium; species Lolium rigidum. Next base: position 19,233,915 of record NC_061509.1, on the reverse strand, counting down.
GGGGCCACGTCGGCTGGGTGTGTGGCGCCGGCGGGAGGGGAGCCACATGGGCATGTGTGGCGCCCGTGGGAGGGGCGCCACACAAAAGGGTTAGATTGGTGAAATAGTTTCGCCGGAGGGTCAGTCTGTGCTTTTCTTCCACTTTTGAGTTATTTTTGTGTAAATCGCCGCTCAAGTCAAGTCTGTGCCGCGAAGCCTTGCAGGAGGGGTTTGGTCTTGTGCTCGCTGCCACGTCAGCCGTGATGCGATGCGACGCGACGTTTTTCTTCCTTCCTTGCAAGTTCTGGTATCACGTCGTGCTGCAGAAATCTACTCAGCACGAGTTACGTTCTAAGTCTACTAAGAACTAGCGATTCCCTTTTCTTTTTCGTCTCGATGATTATTATTAGCACCAAACTGCTCTCTCTATGCCGAAATATAGTGCGTGTTAGGTTTATTTCAAGTCAAACCGTGTCAACTCTGATCAAATTTACATACAAAAAATCGACATCCAGAATATTAAATTAATACCATTAAGTTCATCATGAAGAATATTTTTATATGGTGCAGATTCGGTATTCTAGATTGGATAATATTCTCAATAAATTTGGTCAAAGTTATTATAGTTTCACTTTTGTGGAAATTAATGTGGACTATATACGTATATATTATGGCTAGGAGGGAGTAGTATGGATGACCAGATTAAAACACAACTACATTGACTTGAATGTTATGGAGATAAAGTAGATCATGATGAGTACATGGATAATGACAACTAACATGTACTCCCTCCGTTCTTTTTTAATTGACTCGGATTTAGTACAAATCTATTGAGAGTAGTTGAAAAGGAACGGAGGGAGTAGTTGAAAACTACATAAACTAACATGATGAGTGTGGTATCAAGATCATATTTATTAGGTTGTAGACTCATCTTGTCTTGGGAAGTGTGATGTTATGGTAACATAGCTAGTTACTCCCTCTGTCCCAGTTCACAGGGCTTAGTCTGAAAAAACATTTGTCCCATAATACCTTTGTACTAAGAGCATCCCCACTCGTCTCCCCGACGAGCCCCCCGAGCGACGATTTTCCCATCCGGACGGCGTAATTTGGCCCAGTCGCGTCCCCGATTCCTCGATTTCGTCCGGATTTGGGCCTTAATCCATCCGGCGAGCCCACGTCATCTCCGGTGCCCCGAGGCGCGCTCGGGGACTCCGGACGAAAGAATTTGGCGCGAAAGAGTCGTGTGGACCCTCGTAGTCGGCGACTGGACCGCCAAATCATGTCGATTTCCCTCCAATTTGCTTGCATATCCCCATTCTCTCCCGCCGAATTTGTGTAGCCGTCTCCATTCTCCTCCTCCTCTTTCTCGTCCACCACCATGCCGCCGAAGCCGAGGAAGTCGCGGGCGAAGAAGGAGCAGCCGCCGGGTGTGTCCAACGCAGAGTGGGCGGCGGACGAGCTCCGGCGACAGGTCGAAACAAGCGGCAGGGAGAGAGGGAGAAGAAACTCAACGCGAAGAGGGCGGCGTTGGCGGCGGAGGACGAACAAGCGAGGAAGGTCTCCATGGCCATGAGCATGGGCCATCCTCGCGGCGGCGGCGCCGCCGCCATGTTCCCTGGCCAGTGGCCGCCGATCCAAGGTACGAGCAGTTCCCCGTCGGCTTTCTCCCCTTCGAGCTTCTCGCCGTTGTCGCCTGCCATGTTCCAAGAGGCGACTACGGCCAACCGTCCAGGTTCACGCCGTCGCCGCCCGATCCCGCCGACGGCAACCTGAACGAGGGCTTCTCGCCGGCCCTGCGACGAGGTCCACTCCCGTTCGGTGCGACGGCGGTGCCGAACGACGAGGTGATGAACGAGATGATCGACTCCGGCTCCGCGGCCGCCGCTGCGAGCCCGGGGTTCTTCACGAAAGAGGAGGCGAGAGCGACGGCAGCTGTCGCGGAGCGCAACCGGTGGGTGGAGGATGTGGCCGACGGAAGCCAAGCCATCGAAGAAGAAGAAGTGGAAGAACCAACCCAAGTCGAGGTCGCCGATGACACCCCGCCGAAGGGAAAGAAGAAGAGGAAGAAGGACGCGCCGCCGGCCGAACCAATGGACACCGAGGGAAGAGGAGTGCCTCGCCGAAGCTTGGATGACCGTGTCCATGGACGGCATAACCGGGGCGAATCAGTCCTCCGACACGTATTGGCTTCGAGTGAAGGCGGCATTCGACGAGCGCAAGCTCGTCGATCCCTACTTCAACAAGACGATCATGAACCGGGGAGACAAGGCCATGGCCACCCATTGGGGGATCATACATATGGCGTGCAGCAAATGGCACGGCATACAGGAGGAGCTCAAAAAAACGCCGGTGAGCGGCGAAGACTTTGAAGCCAAGGTATGCATACGCCGTGCCTCCTCCGTCGACCCTGCATGTACTGATTGCCGTGAGCTGACCCATATCGCCGCCCTATTTTTTTCCCAGGTGCGCCGTGCTTTCGACATGTACCACGACGACACTGGCCAGACGTTCAAGTTACTGAACGTCTACTCCCGCATCGAGAAGTGCGAGAAGTGGACGGAAACCCGCACGAGCCTCTCGAAGAGCAAAACCGAACAGTACAACCCCGACGCTCCGGCGCCAGGCTCGTCGGATGGCCGCCCGGAACTCGGCCAGAAAAAGCTCAAAGATCTCAAAAAGATGAGCCATCCCGCCGAGAGGATGCATGCGGCGTTCGACAAGTGCTGGGCCAACGCGAGGACGCACGCCGCCGGGAGGGACGACAAGTTCGACGGCAGGTGGAGGGAGATGCTCGCCAACCAAGGCACCCGGATCGCCCTGCTGAAGACGACCTGCGGCGAAGAAGAGGAACACAGACTTGGCGTTCCTGATGGGCGGCGGCAACACGGAACTGATGGACGAGGAGACGAGGAATTGGTACGAGGGACATCGCAGCGACATCCTCCGACCCGCTCCGGCCAGTTCTTCGTCTTCTCCGGTGCCTACCTCGTCGTCCTCACCATCTATGACATCGACTGCCGCTGCTTCAATGCCGACTGCGGCCGCGGCGTCGGCCGCCGCTTCGACCACCGTGCCAGACGGGACTACCGACGCCCCTGTTTCAGTGTAATTTCCCTCCGATCGCCGATTTGTGGCTGATCCTTTTGCCGATCGAATTTGTAGCGGGACGACGACGTGTTTGAATTTCGACTTTGTCCACCGAACTTCGGGTGGACGACTGGAAATATGGTTCTCCCCACGAATTAATTTCATCCAATCCGGCGGTTGTTTCGTCCGGATTTCGGCGTGAGGAGGTCAAACGAGTGGAGATGCTCTAAGGCCTGCATGCATTTAATTAGAAGTAGTAACCCCTAGTAATTACTCTCCACCTCTATTTCTCCTTTTTTTAGCTGGCAGAAACAATCTAGTAAATGCGTGGGTGGGATGGAAAACCAAAGTGAAAGAACAATGGCCTATGCATGCTCGCGTAGCTCACCGAAGACTGAATTCCTATTAAATAGGGAGCACATCTGATTGGGAAGAGGCAATCGCTATAAAGACTTTTAGCGTCCAATCAAATACTGCCTTGGTTCGAATGCAAAATCTTGTAAGCCCGACGGAGGGAGCATGCCATGTCACTAAAATATATTGGAATGTGTGATGTTACTACCTATATTACTCCCACTATGAGTAGTCTAAAGGGAGATGAGGTTCCCGTCAATATCGAGGTGCATATCGTGACTTCATCAATCTCAATATCTGTCGGATTATTGTCTTAGTCTCTTAGATTAAGTCTATCGGAGGTACTCATATGGGTAGTTGCGCGTGAATGCCTTTATAGGGGGAGTGTATGTACCGCGTTGAGTGACCGGTGCCAGTGAGAAGGGTATTGGTTTTAATCGTGTTTAAGTCATAATACTGGCCGTATAATCTGATCTTATTCTCCCCCGACTCAGAGCTAAGAAGATCTCAGATGATCGACCTTTTGATTTAGCAAAGCGATAATCAAGTTCCGTCTCTAACCCAAATATCATTTCTTGATCTACGCTACATGTCAGCCTTGGCACCGCCGGCCCTCCCCGGCCGGCGTCCCGTGCGGCGGCGCCTGAGCGCAAGCCGGAGGTGTCCACTATCCTTGAACCTCTTGCTCTCCGACTCGACGATGTCGCACTCCGCGAAGGGCACCGGGTACCGCCTCTTGTCGTAGCAGTAGGAGTAAACCATGTTGCGCTCCCTGAACCGCCGCATCGCCTGCAGCTTGGCGAGCGTCATCACGGCGGGGTCCGACGCCGCCACCGCCTCGGCGCAGCCATGGGCGGGCAGCATCTGGTCGACGGGGCAGCCGGCGAGGGCGAGGTCGGTGAAGGAGGCGACGAAGGGCCCGTGTTGGTAGTTGACGCGGTAGCGGCCCCCCGAGGTGGCCCAGTTGGAGCCGTCCCAGACGGTGCCGTAGATGGACATGGGCTTGGACGGGAAGTCGCCGCCGGCGCGCGAGCGGCTGACGTGGCGGATGGGGACGTCGTCGACGTAGAAGGCGACGGCGTCGCGGGTCCAGAGGATGGAGTAGCGGTGGAACTCGGTGGTGGGGTCGAAGGGCAGCACGTAGCGCTCCTCCCGGCCACGGCTCACGCTGCCGTTGCCGTACACGTTGGTCTGGATCCGCCACGGCTTGCCCCGGATGTTGCCCAGGAACTCGAAGTCCAGCTCGTCGTGCGTCTTCTGGAACACGTCGCCGTTGGAGGTGTAGAAGGCCACCACCACGCCGGCGGTGTAGTCGGACGGGAGCTTGATGGAGGCGCTGAAGAAGCCGTGGTGGTACATGGACGACGAGATGAACCCAGACCCTGCCCATTAATTCATTCATTCATGCAAACAAGAACGCGTTTATCAATTAATATAATGGATCAATTGAACAAATTATAAATTAAGCCGCCATGCGTGCGCTTGCCATGAACAGCCGAGAAATTATGGTACGTATACCGGTGGAGCGGTCGAGGAGGAGGCTGACGGTGCGGTCGTCGGAGGAGCGGAGGATGTTGTCGAACCCGAACAGCGGCGTGTACACCTTCTGGAAGGGCACCGTCGCCGTCACGTCCACCGCTGACGCCGCGGACGGCGACGCTGCCGGCAAGACCAAGAACGCCACCGCCAGCACGATCGACGCCAGACGAAGCATGCCGCCGGCGGGCCGCCACCGCGTCTCTCTCCTCTCAACGGAAGCTTAATTAGCTAGCTAGGTATCGGTGGCCGAACGTCGTCGTTAATGGTGGAGCGAGCGAAGGAGGGGAGACCGTCCGTGACCGGCCCAAGAAAATCACTGCGCCAGAATAGCAGCATGCGAGTATATTTACCTTAAATAGTAAATCAATTCCGCGTCGGTTTATCATATCGAATTTTCAAGAGTTACTAGTACAAATGCCCGTGCGTTGCCACGGGTATTTAAGATTTATTTCTCAATGCACATATATAATTCAAATTTTTTGAAATGTATGATTTTTTTTTTGAATTGGTGAACCTATTTCGGAAATAGAATATTTTTGTAAAATAATGAACAATTTTTTGAATGTCCATGAACAATTGTTGGACAACATGAATTTTTTTTCTAATGCACGATTTATTTTTGTTACAAGCAAGCAACTTTTAGCACGCGGCCTTTTTATTTTCTATTATTTAAAAAATAGTGAAATATTAAAATTTTGAGATTCACCGTGATCGGTTATTGAAAGCTAACTTTTTAAAATTTATTTCTTTTAGACAAACAAACATAATGTATCAACTTAAACCACGACAGAAATCGAAGGCAGGAGGGCCCACCATCACGGCAAATCAGAGCGGAAGGCAACCATCCCCTGCGGCCACCCTCCACCGTGTGATTCCTCTAACTCCCCGCCTGCGTTGTTACCCTATTTGACAGCGGCGGCCGCGCTTGATGAATCTATGTACGCAATTTTGTCCCCATCTTGATTTTTATGCCCGCAATTTTCGTTATTTAAACCTCGCTGCGTCGCATCTATAGTTCATTCGTTCACATGCTAGAGTCCAACGCCATCGATGTCGAGACATCTCGGCTGCCCCCCTTCGACGATGAGTGCGAACCAGAGGCAAAAGGGGATGTAGAAGAGGTGGAGTAGGGAGGCCTCGGCTGCTGCGTACAGCCTTTCAATATTGAATATCTAACAAATTTTAAACTAACTTCAGATCTGGAAAGTCTTAAAGGAAACTATATTTCCTCTATTTTTATTTTAAGCACAACATTACAGTTGACCAATCATCTCATTACAAACTCCTAACTTGATATACGTATGAAAGGATCTAGATATAATGCAACATTGTACAAACTCCAAAATGCATCTAGATGTAAAATGATACATGTCGGATTTCTTCTCCTTCACAATTTTATTTTCCTTTCAATCGCACATAACTATGGATTGAACTAACACACAAAAAAGGAATAACCAAACACAAGTTACTCTTAAATAAGTTTTTGCACAAATATCCCTCCAAGCAACCATCAACTTTTTGGAGACCAATACAAATAACTTACATTATATTAGGCAAAGCAACTTGCCAACAGGTCGTTTACAAAAACATAAGATCTTCCAAAGCATATTAGATCAGTCTTGTGAGCCATCATTTTAACACAGAAGGTGGGGCCAGGTGGAGTCCCATGCCACTGATGTTCAACCACACCCTGAATCATCAGATACACCAGGAATTGACCTGTCCCTGGGTTACCCCATCCTCTATGGTATAATCAGAAGGCGCCATCTCCTTCCGAAGGAGCCACCCACCCTCAAGCACTACCACCACCATGCCTTAGTCCGGCCGCCGCCACCAATGACCGCGTTGTCTTCCTTACGCCCTCTCCGGTTTCCCCGGCCCCTCCTCTGCCTTCCTACTGAACATGCGGAGCACCCCTTTTCTTGTTCATGTAACAAAATAAAAACCAATTGAAGCATCATGAATAATCAATAGTTTTATAGGTGAAGGTGCAAACAGAGTGGTACATACTACATACACTTGTTCTCTCCCTGAAAAAATTCATCATGGAGAGATTATATGTCATGTTCGCCAGCTCCACATAAACAGTGCAACATCAAGAAATTCAAGCTCATCCATCAATTCTCATCCAACTCCAGCTTGTCTCCTTGATATGATGCCCTACAGGGAAGTGATAGATACATCAATATAAGTAGCAAGGAAGCAGCTTATTAATAATGCAGCAGAGATAACTATATGCCTCTATCATAAACATGATGTAGCATCCTTCATTCTCTTAATTTTTCGTAAGCTGGTTTTGGGTCGAATGAGAAGTGACTGGGCTAAAAGTAACTTGGTGTATTAAAAGTGGGACTAAAACTTGTTGTCATCCTGTCACACCCCCTGTTTATAGGCATGGGACATCAGAAGTGCAGTTAACTAAGAGCTTTTTTATACAACATGTTCATGCATCCTGCTTGGATCTTGTAACAAGTCATCATTATCACATTAGTCATGCTTATAGAGTGGTTATACTTACTAAGCAGAAGAACACAATTTTCGATTTAAAAATCAGAAGTGAATCTCAATTACAGGGAGAAGAATATACTCCATGAATACACTGCATTCTCACCTTGTGACTTGGACACTCTGTAAACTGGCTAACATGATAATTTGAGCTATGGCCCATTGTGAACCCAATTGTAGTTAAGAGTAGACGATAAAGTTAGAGATCCTATTTTAGACACATCTTAACAGGGCTGTATTTGAATTTAATGAGGTGGTAATGGCCATGGTAGATCTTTAAACAAGGTATGTAGAACAGCTTACACTCGAGAGTAATAAGATAAAACTTTGTTTAATTGAAATGTAATTTGATAAACAAAGCCATATAATTAACTTGCATGGTAAAAACTCAAAAGGTACCTCTTTTTGTTCAAATATCTTGCAGTCGTAGCATCATGAGGGCATCAAACTTCAAATAGAAGCATTCTGCAAAAGTACAATGAATATTACTCACAGACTCTTCAAGGGTTCTAGGATTCTTTTTGCAAAAAGAACATTTTTTAATATAATGAGTAGTATATTGTCCACCCAAGAAAAGAGATATAATTTGAAACAAACAGAAGGAAAACTGTAGCAATGATCAGGTTCTATATTCTTGTAGGGTATTTCTTTCTCCTCTAATATAATGGGGCAGCTATAGTGCTCCTGCATGCATTCGACAAAAGTAGTATGTTAGTGTTTTGACTCTCCATCTGTAGGAATTGTGTGTATGAGTTACTCCTATGCACCCTGATCCGTAGATAATTTCTATTGTTCTATTGGAAAATGCATATGGTGCAAAGAAATCATGTGGGGTTGCAGGTTAGACACGTCCTCATAAACCTTCAATTCTATTTTTCCTGTCGATTCGGATCGTGAATAAAAGGGTCTACATGACAAAGTAGCAATATAAACCTCCAAACAGGCCATAAAACAACAGAAATTCGCCCTAAATAAATCTAAAAAATGCCGCAACATGCAAACCAATGGGAATCCCCTCACTTGTAAGCACTACTATGTGTTGTTGCTACGGCATCTCCTTACTGCTGCAGTGATAGCCCACTTATACACTCCTTGATCTACACCAACAAATCAAAGAACTTGATCCCAGATTCATCATATAAAACTCTAGGATCCCAAAGGAAACGAATGTCCCACCATTAATTGGCAGCGTCAAGGCGTCCTCCCCGAAGCTCATTTGCCCCTCCCGGGCGCACACGATTTCCGGAGGTTCCACCTAGTCAGGGGCATGGTTCAGATTGGTCTAATCGAGTGTGATCTTCCAAAATGATCTCAGGCTTATGTTGTTTGTTAAGAAGCAACTGCTTTCAATATTGATAACCTTGATTACACATATGTTGTAGCTCTTCATAAGGATATGCTATAGGTGACATTGAACTATATTGAAATGATTCAATACACCAAAGCTTCTAATAACATTCAAGCTATAGCCTGACAATAAAGGGAAGGTCCCATGTCAATGACGCTTTGTTTGTGATCATGATACAAATTATAGAAGTACTTGGGTGGTTAGAACTTAATTGGGATCTGTAGCTAGTTTGAAGGGTGGGCTTCTCTGATTTTGTTGGTGCTCAACTAATTGTAGAGGATTGGAGAACCTGAGTTGTATTTGAACTAATTTACTCTAAGCCTGTGAAAAAGAAAGAAACCATTCTAACCAATTATATCTACTCGGTGAACATCAAATTACTTTGAAACATCATTGCATTATTCATACCAATAGAATAAAGTGGGCTTTGGCATCTACATTAAAGAATATGTACACACCTGCAAGTGACCTGCTCAGCTCTTCACCTTATATAACTGACCACACCCAAATCAATTTAATTTATCTGCCCGACTACAATGGACACTGAACCAAATGGAATAATATAACCTAGGATGGGCTTGGGTCCTCATGTAGGAGCTGGTGACGCTTCTGGTTTGCTCGTGTGTTTGGAGGTGTTGAGGTACAGCGTAGTCACCTAATAACCAATTGTCTTCTGGTGAAAAGATAATATAATTAGCCTGAATTATGGAAGTATGTCAGACAAATGGCAACATGTCCGGAGATAACTGAAAATTAAGCTGCAGTACTTCATTTTACCCACAACATCCAAGAAGTAGCCAGTAGATGCCTTCTTCTGATGAATCTAATATAGTAATATGTGTTCTCAAAATCGTCTCTTATGTAAATGAATCAAGAGTTCAGCGGTTCAGTCTTCCATTTTCATGAGACGACAATTTTTAGAGGTTACCTACTTCTTCCCGATGTGGCTATCTTACAGACTACTTTAGTGTATAGTAATTACAACCTAACACCTTTGCTCATATCATAAGTAGGCGTAGCATGGCAAGCATGTATGGTGTTCTAGCATCTATAAAGATTTTCTTTAGTCCCCAACACTTATTTTGCACAGGCATACATAACACTTTGAATAGCACTAAAATCGTAATCATAAATTCCCATGATTATGAATACCCCTCATAAATTCTGAGGCTCTGTTTTATAGGAGATGAGAAATTCAAACTTTCAACAGAGATATGAAGAGATCAGCAGAGACATACCATTGGAAACCAATGTAGTGTGAAACCGTGGGCATGTTCTGTTTGTTGCCACTATCGGGATATGAACTCCGCCAGCTAGAGGGATCAAGGTTCAATGTAAGCATGCTCAGATGGCTACATCCCACATGCTGCCACAACATGGAGTACTATGAACATGGCCACTGCCATATATGAACGCCATCATGCTAGCCTCATGGACCGGTCAGATGGTCTACGGTCGGTAGAAATAGTGATAGATAAAACTATAGAGTATAGCCTAGAGGATTCGGAAGAGAATAGTACCATGCAGGTCGGCAGGGTGGCGGTCCTTGCCCCAGCTTCTGGTGGTGGTTGTCTGATGTCCACAACGTGGTAGCACCAGCAGAGGCGTTCGCGGATGATCTAGGCCGTCTCGATCTGGATCCACTTCTCCCGCACCAGGTTCTCCCTATACCTTGCGCAAAATTTCATGAATGAAGTACCAGAAGGGCAAGCCATAACCTCCATTATACAATGAAAACAATCAGTGCCTGAAGTGGTATTTACATTCCCATATACTCCTTGATTCACGAATTTTCTTTATCGAAATAATGAATTTTCTTTATGCAACCAGAATTTGCATATACAGATAAGTTACTGAAAATAGCATGTTGTTTGCTAATATATAGTATAATGCTAACGGAATTTGGATGCGGCCATAGAAAGTAAGGACCAATCTGTTCATCCTTTCCATCTGTAAATTTATTTACATTGTGAACTCTACTATAATGATCCATGAGAGCATGTTGTTACACACGGAACTACAAAGAACTTATAGTTTCAGCAGTGTATGGCATTGTCTGTCATCATGTCCACTTAGTAGATTTTCCTCCAATAAGAACCAAAGACATTCTCTATGTATGTGGTCTACTCAGCCAAAGTCCAGTAAGGTTTATCATGACCCTGATGTACCAATTGTATGCCAAAGTAGATCTACATGATGGCAAATAGACAAGGTACAAAGCTAAAAATGTCCCGAATTTTACTTTCTGGTCTCTGTCCCCATTATGGTAGCATGAACTGATGTTTTATGTTTAAGAGACTAAGCATCAGAAACAACTAATAAACATATATTCAGTATATGCCCTCTGTTTTAAACATATTAAAAGAATCAGAGCTAAATAATTGAGCTACAAGTACATGGAAATGGACAAAGGCCGTAAATGTTGGTTTTGAAAGGAAAGTTGCAAAGAATTGACACTTTGAACCTTAGGAGCAGCATGCCAAATGAGAAGTAGACGAGCTCACACTTCAGCTTTAACATCGGAAGGTGGCACAAGCACAACCGGCGTTTCCCTGATAGTTTCTGTGTGACCTGAAACAGTTAACTGAAAAGCATGCTTAACTAACTTAAGTATGTAAACAAAATGGGAGCAACCAATATTGCATAGCCAGCAACCAAAATGTGCAAACTAAGGTTACAAACATTATTTCACAATAGAATCGAATTAACATTTGAATAAAGGTGATGGAACCCATATTCAATATACAACCAAGATTAAACCTAATAACAAAGCACAGGTGTTGCACCACATGAACTTGTACCAAATGAGTCTGAAATACATTCCTAGATCACCGCTACCATTTCAACAAATTTATGCCTGTATCAAACCAAGACAAGGAAATCACTGCTACAAGTTGGACGAGCTGTTGGGTGTTTGCAGTATCTATCATTTCAACAAATTTATGCATGTAAACTCCATCTACACACAGTCTATATGTACAATAAAACACCAGCAAATATCAAACCAAGACAAAGAAGTCACTGCTACAATTGCATACAGAAGTATCATAAATTTGGAATAGAATGGGAAGGAACTTATGCTGATATTCTCAACGAAAGTGATGGAATTCAGGAACCATATCACTCCATATCGTTGACTTCATATGTGCAGGACTAAATTCAGTTTTGTTTCTCTTCCACTGCATAATATTTGTCAAGTTCTTGCCGGAGCTTGAGGTACATGTTCCTTAGACCATCAAGAGAATCATCCCTTTGCAAATCCAGACCAGAATTTTTTTGAAGAGAGGAGAGAGCGAGAGTGAGGCTGAGGTGAGATGTCCTCCATGGACCGCCGCCACTGCCTGCCACTCCAGCAGCGGCGCCCAACACCCAATCTCGCCGGCAACCACTCCGACCCCGGCGACAGCCCCTCCTTCCTCACCACCCCCTTCCCTTCCCTTCCCCTATGGCTGCTCCTGCTGTAGATGGCTCCAGCCCTTCGTGCCGGTGGTGGTTCTTGGATCTGCAGTGAGCTCGTTCTCATCAGTGCATCGGACGAGGAATGCATTGACATGAGGATGCAAAACGAGGTGGAAGGGGACGAGGAGACTAACCAGAAGAAAGACAACTGCCAGTCCATCGTCGTCACCGGAGGGGAAAGGAGCTTCTACGCACGGTGGAACTCGGGGATGAGGACGACCCCCGATCTTCGTCGAAAGCGGAGTGCAGGGGTGCTTGGAGGCGTTGAGGTGGCCGTCATCGGAGGAAGGTAGAGGGGCCGCTCTCAGGCTGGGCAGAGGAGATTGGGAGGCATTGCGCCGTCGCCTCTCGGTCGCGTGTGCGCTGGAGGATTTCCTCCCAAAATAGCCCTTAATGGTGCTTGTGCGTTGATGCCTGTAATTAATGTTAATTGATTGAAACGCCGGGAGAAAAACCATTGATTTGCTGGACGAGAAAACCGGGGAGGGACGAGCCTGATGTAGCGTCGGACGGGCGGGATGCGCGACGAAAGGCCTGACGACGAAAGGGTAAGTCGTAGTGGCAGAATAGGGAACACCTTCCTCCTTTTTAAGTAGTGTAGAAATACATGGGGCACACACAAGAACTAGTTCTACATTTGCAAATAGCCTCACAAATTTGCAAAATAGGGTGTACTCGCCTAAAAACTCGTCTTGGGTTTGCAAATATATCCACAATTTTGCAAAACATGGGGTGTAGTGACCCTTAAACTTGTATTTAAGATCACTTTTACTATGAATCGCCCGAGGAATTGAGAGTACTCAGAGTAGCATGCTGCATTGGCAAGTGGCACACGCGTGTGTATGGCTTTTCCGCAGAAATCCCCTCCCCACTTAGGCCTTGTTCGGTTAATCCCCTAGGCAGGTGGATTAGGGTGTATTGGAGTGGATTCAGAGGTATTTTGACTTACTAGGGATTTAAACCACCTCAATACACCTCAATCCCCTTCAAATCAGATGAAACACGGGCCCTCATAGAATTCAGGGTCCTCGCTTCGGTTCCTCAAGTTAAGAGAATGACAAGGAATGGAACGTATGAAGAAGAGAATGCTGGACATACTTATTGGTGACGCCCTCTAAGATTTATGCATACATTTTTGTCGTGCCACATTGTCCTAAAATCTCATTCATTTCTAAGAGAACATCCAACATGATAAGATGGGAGTAAAACCACATCCAAAGTTTCTTAGGTAATCCACCAGAATTCTCACAAACATGGGTTATATATGTCACAAAAAATGTGGTAATCCATTAAAATTCTCGCAAAGTAGGGTAATATAAGTCACAAAAAAACAAAGGCTACATGATCAGGATGAAAGTGTTATTTTTCGATTTGAAATGGGCTAACCCATCTTTTTCTTTTCGAACCATAAATGAGGACTGCATATGATATGAGAAATGAGTTTGTCCCATGTGCGGTTACATGTATGTGTCGTCGATTTGCTGCTTTAAGATTTATGCCACACTGGTCTACCAAGTTTCATCAACTTTCATTCTGTTTAAGTTTGTCCAACCGAATGAAATATAATGACATGCAGTGAACCCATGCATAGGACAATTTCCACCGTCCTTGTGATTCATTAAGAGGAAAAAAGAGTGAATTCAAATTTTTACCCCCTGACTTGTCATTTTTTACACTAATTACCCTATTTAACGATTTTTCATCCAAATTACCTCATTTAGTGAAAGTTTTGCTAGGTTTTACCCCTCTTAAATGTTAGTAGCGTTTGACCGGCCGACAAATCCATGTGGCATGCCACGCACATGGATTTCCTGTTTTTTCCTGCAATGCAGACGACAATGGCGACAACCTCGTGTGCTCAAGTGACAACGAAGGCAGCAAAATTTGGTTCTCTAGTGACTACAACGACGTCATTAGCCTTAGATGCTCAAGCGAGGACGACGGCGGGTGCTCAAACAGGAAGTGGCAGCCGCAAACAGCAGTGATCTGATAGTTGTCAAGCACGGCACCATCGTTGCAATGTTGTACTTGGTGAAGAATGATGGTGGCTCGATGCATGTACTAAATCTAGTACATGTGGTAGATGTTAGATACTTTTGTATATGTTAGATTGTATGAGCACTCATGGATGGGATTATTAATTTTTCGATGATCTCAATATAAGAGATCTCAAGAATGAAGTTGAATTAGATTATCATATTTCACTTGGAGATTGAAAAGAGTGTATGGAATCAAATGAAAAGTCCTTGATACAAAGCTTACAAAACATTTACATGAGTGAACCGCCTGTCAAAACACTCTAAATCTTTAAGAGGGGTAAAAACTGGCAAAACTTTCACTAAATGGGTGATTTGGATGAAAACTTGTTAAATGGGGTAATTAGTGTCACAAATAACAAATTATGGGGTAAAAATGGAACTCACTCAAGAAAAAATGATCAGGGAGAAACCAGGTTTCAGGTTATCGATTACAGGGACATGTCCGATGTTGAAAAAACAACAGGGCTAAATTCTTTTTTTCGCGAAAGCAATACAAGGTATGGGAAATACTAGCCAGTTTGTTACAAAAGCATACAAGGCATGGGATGATCACAGTGTTTTATTCTATTCTCTTCAAAGCAAGTGATTCGTATGAACTTCGGGAAAAATTCGTTGATGAGTGCACGTAGCTATCGAATAACGAATCCACTAGTTTCCACTTTCCACAAGCTCCTAGAAGATCGATGGCATCTATACATAGCAACAAATATTCATGCATGCCCATGCTGGCAGTGCCAGGCAATGGCCACTATAAATAGACATGGCAAGTAGCCTAAGCTAATCAACAACTGTCAAGAGCTAGAAGAAGAAGAAGCTGAAATTGTCAGTTAAGCTAGCTAGCTCCACCCAGTTAGCATGTCGATGATCTCCAGCATGCTGGGCCGGAAGCAGCCGCCGCCGCCGTCACCGCAGCAGCAGCAGCAAGCGGCGGTGCAGAAGACAAACGGCCGGACCGGCAGCGAGGCCGTGGAGCCGATGAGCATCGACATCCTGGAGCCGTTCATGGACGCAATCACGCTGTCGGCGTTCACGGGGCCGGCGCTGGGCCATCCGACGCCGTTCTCGACGGCGAGCATGGACTGGAAGGAGACCCCGACGGCGCACGTGTTCATGGCGGACGTGCCGGGCCTGCGGAAGGAGGAGGTGAAGGTGGAGGTGGAGCAGGAGCGGGTGCTCCGTATCAGCGGGCAGCGCGCCCGCGCCGCCGAGGAGAAGGGCGACCGGTGGCGCCGCGTGGAGCGGAGCGCCGAGCGGTTCGTGCGCACCGTGCGGCTGCCGCCCGACGCCGACACCGACGGCGCCGGGGTGCATGCCTCGATCGACAACGGCGTGCTCACCGTCACCATCCCCAAGGACGACGGAAGGAAGGCCCACGGCAGGATCATCCCCATCACCAACTGATCGATCGACCATGCACCTGTCGACTTAATTAATTACTAGTATGTACGTACTAATTGAGTATCGCTACTACTGCTGATGCTTGATTACTTGCCGCACTGAAGAAAACCGTAAGATGTTGGGGATAGGGCCGAGCAGGGGACATGACAATCTATCTATCTACTAAGCCTCAAATCCTGATTTGTGATTCAGAGACATGCTACACTCTCTTGAGTTAGTTTGTGCCAGTGATATATGTATGTCTTGACGGTGTATGTGGTCTCTCATTTAATTGACTCAGATTTAGCTTGTATCTAGCTAAATTCGAGTCAATTAATTTGGAATTGAGAGAGTATATGTTACATACGCACATACTACTCCTACGTATACCTATAGCTGCGTTCTCTACGAAATTCTAGGGAATTCAGAGACCAATCATGCAGATTCTCAGATCGAGTGGATCTTTAGCTGCTGGTCACCAAGGGAGAACGCGGTCAAGCTCCCCCGCTCCCGTCGCCTCCCCGAGGGCGGCCGGGGCGCCACCACCCACGCCCGCGCGGCCCCTCCTCCTCCTCCCTCCCTCGTCGCCGCCGCCGGCGGGAGCCGCCGGGCAAAGCCCCGGGCGGTGCTGGCGGCGGCGGCCTCCCTCTCCCTCGCGCGCACAGAAGACCCGTCGGGGCGGGCTCGATCTGGCGGCGGTGGAAGGCGCCGGCTCCGGCCACGGCCGTCGCGGCTCCGGCCGCGGTTGGCCGCGCGGTGGTGGGACGTGGGGTGGCTCCTCCGCCCCTGTCCGCCGGTGCTGCTTGGCACGCTGCTGTGGGCGGCCAGATCTGGGCCGGTGATACGTCTCCGACGTATCGATAATTTCTTATGTTCCATGCCATATTATTGATGATACCTACATGTTTTATGCACACTCTATGTCATATTCGTGCATTTTCTGGAACTAACCTATTAACAAGATGCCGAAGTGCCAGTTCCTGTTTTCTGCTGTTTTTGGTTTCGTAAATCCTAGTAACGAAATATTCTCGGAATCGGACGAAATCAAGACCCGGGTTCCTATTTTCACCGGAAGCATCCGAACACCGGGAAGGACCGGAGGGGGCACCGGGCCCCCGGACCATAGGCCGGCGCGGCCCAGGCCCCGGCCGCGCCGCCATATGGTGTGGCCACCCCTTCGACCCTCCCGCGCCGCCTCTTCGCCTATATAAAGCCTCCGTCGCGAAAACCCCGATGCGAAGAACCACGATACGGAAAACCTTCCGGAGCCGCCGCCATCGCGAAGCCAAGATCCGGGGGACAGGAGTCTCTGTTCCGGCACCCTGCCGGAGCGGGGAAGTTCCCCCGGAAGGCTTCTCCATCGACACCGCTGCCATCTCCACCGCCATCTTCATCACCGCTGCTGCTCCCATGAGGAGGGAGTAGTTCTCCATCGAGGCTCGGGGCTGTACCGGTAGCTATGTGGTTCATCTCTCTCCTATGTGCTTCAATACAATAATCTCATGAGCTGCCTTACATGATTGAGATTCATATGATAATGCTTGTAATCTAGATGTCATTATGCTAGTCAAGTGAGTTTTACTTATGTGATCTCCGGAGACTCCTTGTCCCACGTGTGTAAAGGTGACAGTGTGTGCACCGTGTGGGTCTCTTAGGCTAGATTTCACAGAATACTTATTCACTGTTGAATGACACATTGAGGTGCTTATTTATATCTCTTTATGATTGCAATGTGTTTGTATCACAATTTATCTATGTGCTACTCTAGCAATGTTATTAAAGTAGTTTTATTCCTCCTGCACGTGTGCAAAGGTGACAGTGTGTGCACCGTGTTAGTACTTGGTTTATGCTATGATCATGATCTCTTGTAGATTGCGAAGTTAACTATTGCTATGATAATATTGATGTGATCTATTCCTCCTACATATGCATGAAGGTGACAGTGTGCATGCTATGCTAGTACTTGGTTTAGTCTTTTGATCTATCTTACACTAAAGGTTACTAAAATATGAGCATTATTGTGGAGCTTGTTAACTCCGGCATTGAGGGTTCGTGTAATCCTACGCAATGTGTTCATCATCCAACAAAAGTGTAGAGTATGCATTTATCTATTCTGTTATGTGATCAATGTTGAGAGTGTCCACTAGTGAAAGTCTAATCCCTAGGCCTTGTTCCTAAATACGCTATCGCTGCTTGTTTATCGTTTCTACTAGCGTTACTACTCGCTGCGTTACTACTGCTTGTTTACTCGTCCTGGGCAAAGCACTTGTTCAGGTGCCGTTGCTACTACTTATTCATACCACCTGTATTTCACTATCTCTTCGCCGAACTAGTGCACCTATTAGGTGTGTTGGGGACACAAGAGACTTCTTGCTTTGTGGTTGCAGGGTTGCATGAGAGGGATATCTTTGACCTCTTCCTCCCTGAGATCGATAAACCTTGGGTAATCCACTTAAGGGAAACTTGCTGTTGTTCTACAAACCTCTGCTCTTGGAGGCCCAACACTGTCTACAAGAATAGAAGCTCCCGTAGACATCAGCCGGCGGGCCTAGGTCTGGGCCGGGCGGGCCTAGCTGCTCCCACACAGGTGTCTTCCCCATCGGGACCTCCAGCGCGTTCCGGTGTGCTCGCACGGCGGTTGTCGATGGTGGTGTCGGCGCGGCTAGATCCGGTCTCCCGGGTTGGCCGGAGGCCGGATCTGGGCACAGTAGAGGTCCGGCCGGATCCTCTCGATGCGAGGGTGGCACGGGGTGCGCAGCTGTGTGCCCGAGTGCGCCACCTCCGCTGCCTCTCGGCTGGCTGTCTTTCGTCGGCTGTGGGCGGCGTTGCCGGTCGGCTGGGGCGGCGCCCTTGCTAGCTATCTAGGACGTGGTCCTTGGGCCGGCTCGATCCTGCGGCTACTCCGGCGGCTGCGGTCCGTTCTCCCTCCGACCAATTTGGTCGTGCTTGTGCGGGTGTGCTCGCGCGTTGGGGATGGTGCATCGTGGTGCCGCCAATCTAGGGTCTTGGACGTCTAGATCCGGGTTTGGCCGGATTCCGCCGGCCGGCACGTGTTTCCTGCGGATGAATCTAGCTGGGGCTAGCTCATAGCGCGACTTAGGTTGGTGGCGCGGTTGTGATCTCCGCCTTGTTCATTCTACGTCCTCGCGACGGCGTCCGGAATTTCTATCTAGGTTTGGACCTCGGCGATAGTTGCGCATGGCTCTGGCCTGCGCCGGTGACGGCGTCACCTGCGGGTGTCGTTCCCTTGTTGAAGGCATCCCGACGATGGCCCTCCTGATTGAAATGATGGATTTCGTCCCTCCGCCTCAGTCTGCCCCTTGGAGATCTCGCTTCGTGTAAGCTTCTCTAGCAGTGTCTTGTGGAGCACCGTGTGTCCTCTCGTTGGTGTCGCAGCCCTCTTGCAACGTCAGCTTGGCTACTTTTACACGGTTCGATGCAGTAGCTGACTTCCTTCCTAGCGCCTTGGGGGGCTCGGCTAGGTCGGCGTGCGGGTCGCAGGTCGTTGCCGGTGTGTCTATCCCAACGCCGGGGGATGATGTTGTATGTTTGGTCCGGACCTAGCCCGAGCTCCATGGGTGGTGGTTCTCGGGTGCCGGGTGAAAACTTTGCGGGTCTTCGTCTCTGCCGACGACGGTGACGCATTCTTGCGTCATTCACCTTCTTGGGGGCGTCGCCGCAAGACCCCCCTCCTTTGGTTCCTCAAGCTGCGCTAGATGGCCGGCCCGTCGTTGAGTTCCCCTTGTGTGCATTTCTTGGTGCGGTGGAGGTGCGTTGGCGTGGACACGGTCGCGATCGCTCCGGTGCAACAAACGACAAGGCTCCCTCTTCATGGATCAATGGGTGCTTCGGCTTCCCTCTCTGTGTTGTCCTTTGTTGTGATTTGTGGTGTGCGCTTGGTGCGTGTGTGTTGTAACTCTCGGTGTAACTCCTAGCCGGTTGATGGCTTTGTTAATTCAAAGCCGGGCTCATTTCGAGCCTTCCGTCTAATCATGCAGATTCTCGACGATTTTGCCCTAGTTGGGGTGGACATTGCTCGTCTAAATTATGGGATCATCTCCCTAATCCATAAAGTTAAAGGGGCAAACAATGTCAATCAGTTTAGGCCGATAGAACTCATTAATGTGATTTTGAAATATGTTAGAATGCATTACTCCTCTAGCGACATGATCGTCGACCATAGTCAAACCGCTGTTATTAGGGTAGGTTCTTACATGAAGGGGTCTTAGCACTCCACGAAATTTGCCATGAGCTTCAAGTTACAAACTTGGGGGCATACTACTCAAGTCCAACTTCGAGAAGGTGTATGGCAGGAGGAAATCCTGGGAAAGGGTTACTCGGTAGTGATCGTCCATCGTCTGATGCAGCTCGTGTTAAGGGGGCAAATAGTTGTGAATGTCAACGGTGACATCATACCATATTTTCGGAAAGCGAGGGGAGTGTGGCAAGGGTACCCGTTATCTCCCATCCTTTTTGATTTTATGGTTGAATCTTTGGCGGCTATTCTCATCAAAGCCAATGAGTCTAGACTCATGCACGGAGTTGTTTCCCACCTCATTCCCGGGGGAGTGACCCATCTGCAATATGTGGATGATACCGTGGTCCTAATTGAGCCATTGCCTATGGGGGATTGCAAACCTCAAGTTGATCCTTTTTGTGTTTCGAGAGCATGTCATGTCTGAAGATCAATTTCACTAAGAGTGAAGCAGTGCTGACTGGGTCACTCAGCTAAGAAAACTTAGGGGAGCTAATTGTTTGAGTTGCAAACTTGGAAGCCTACCTATGTCGTCTCTAGGCTTACTAATTAGTGAGAAAACAATGTTGATTGGAACTTCTTGACATACAAGGTAGGGCATAGGGTTGACTCCTGGCAGGGACTATTCTTGTGGCTGTCGGTAGACTGGCGCTGACTAACTCCTGTCTCTCGAGCCTTCCGATGTTTGATATGGTACTCTACCTGCTACACGACACTACACATGGGCGCTAAGCAAATCGTGACCCGGCTCCTTTTGGGAAGAGTGGGTGCCAAGAGGAAATACCATATGGTGGAATGAGCCACGATATGTAAGCCACGGGGAGTTTGTGGGCTGAGAATTCTTAATACAAAGTACATGAATATTTCTTGATCAAATGGGTTTGGAAACCACATCGAAACATTGAGAGTCTATGGCAAGGTTTTAAATAGCGCGCTATTTCATTTAGCGAGGACCTTCTCCAAACGCTATGCACGTTATAGCGCGCTATATCGCGTTTTGCAAAAAGACATGCAATTGTTAAGGATTTTAGCAATTAAAACCTTGTCCAACATCGTTCAAAGTAGATTCCCAGGACCAAATTAAAGACACCATATTTTAAGATATACTAATATTATGATTTAAGAGACAAGGAGGCAACAAGAGGTGAAAGCACTCAATCGAAAAGAAGAATGCATGGCTTCATCTACAAATTGGATTATAGCTTGTGCACTACCAATCTAGTCATCTACGGATCAATAGTTCAATACATCTACGCATCTACAAATCAGGATGAGGAGGAGATTCTAGTCATCTCTAACCTGGTGGATGATTTGCCTGCGGCGTCTCCGACATTCGAGCCGGAGGAAGTAGCCGACGGCACCCTGTGGGAGGAAGCAACGGACGCCGACGTCACGCTAGAAACTGCTAAACTGGGATTTAGGCTAGATTTTGCCGTATGAGGTATATGTGCTTAAGATATTTGGTGGGGAAATTGGACTTTTGGGCCGATAGGTTAGCCTGCAGTTTTGGATCTTTGTTTTTTGCAGCCAAAGGTTTTAGCGCCGCTATATGTTATGTGTTTTAGCGCGATTTAGCATGTTATTTCGTGTTTAGCGCTGTAGCGACCATTTTCTGTCAAATGTAGCATGGAGAGTCCAAATTCGCTATTGCGCGCTAAAACCGGCGAAATTGCGCGCTATTTAAAACCTTGGTCTATGGGCATGCCTTATTCGGTCCCAATATTTAGGAAATACTGACATGTTCTTCCAGGTAGTTCCGACACAGGGCTCTAAATTTTAGAATACCATATACAAAATTAAGTGGCAATTCAAAGTGGGGGAGTGCATCATGTCCACAATGGGAGAGTGACCTATTTTTTGCTTGACTGGTGGATAGGGTTGGACCCTCTCCGCGACAAGCTTGTTCGTCTACTGCGATAACCCTTTAATGACCGTTTCCTGGGTTCGAACAATGAGGGACAACGTATCCGGTTTAGACGTGCCTTTGGGTTGGCAGAGACGGTCGAATGGGACAATCTCTGTAGAATTTTTTTATCTACTCCATAGATGAAGACGTGGTCTCATGGGCCCTCGAAGTCTCGGGTGGCTACTCTACAAAATCTGTGTACCTTAGATTGTCACAAGAGGCGGCTGTCACACACTTTAAGGAAGTGTGGCGCACAAAGGTGCACCCTAAAATCAAAGTCTTTTTGTGGCACCTGATTAGGGGTAGACTTTCGTCGTGCGAACAGGCGGCCACACGGAACGCCCCCGGACGGAAGTTGTGCTCTCTAGAGATCTTGAGGATTGAAACCACATATATTTTCACTGTCACTTACGAAAATTCATATGGGAGTGTGGGAGCTCCTAAAGTGGAATTGGAACCCATTAGGGGGCTAGGGACTTTTTTATCACCGTCCTCGGGACCCCTTCGTAGAAGTGCTTGTTTCACATTTGCGGCACAAAGTTGGACGCTTTGGAGTACACATAATAAGATAACTATTGACAGGAAAGTTATCAGCATCCTAACTGACGGAATGTTCAAAATGTCTATCTATATGCAGAGCTGGAGGATACTAGTCAGATCGAGGGACAGGAAGTTGTTGGATGCGATGCTGGAAGAGGTTCAGAGTCTACATGGTAGGATAAGGGCTTAGGAGTGCACATATGCATTTTGACTACCTTGTGGGCATTTTCAGCGTTGTGCTTGGAACCTTGCAGTCTTGTATGGTTGTAGCGTGTGGAACTAGTTTTAGACCTGCTTGTACAAGATATTATCTTACCGTGTGTGAATTAATTTATATATAATTAAAACTGGACAATTGGCCTTACATATTTTTTTTAAAATTATATCTACAAGAGAATTTGTAGAAAACTTATATATGCATGTAGCAGTAGCTATGGTGAAAACGATATCATATCTATCTGGTTATTAAAAGCTTGATGGTTGAGTGTGGTTGGATGCAATATGCCACATTTCCAAGTTTCACCAACTTGCAATAGTTAACTTGGTCAAAGTTGTGGTATAGTTTGGTGAACACAAAATCTTCTCTTTCTAAATAGCTGACCCCATTTTCCTGTCCTCCTGTGAAGCCACGCCACTCCAATTAGCAATCCCTGCTCCTCCCCGCGAATCAATAAACATGGGAGCGTTGCCCCGCAATTTCTTCCGTTCCACAGAAACGGTTGTCGCCTCCGCTCCAACTTATTCCGCCGCCGCTGCCTCTCCGCCTTATCCCAGCGAGATCCGCTTCACCGCCAGCGCTCGCCTCCAGCACCGCCCGATCGATCTGCAGCACATCCCAACGTCTGCGTCGTCAACCGCCTCCTCTCCCGTCCCCGGATCCTCCAGCTCGACTTTGCCGCCCAGCTCCACCTCCGGCTTCATCCAGCAAGCAAGCGGGACGCCGCCGGCAGCTGGATCAGTTTCTGCGATGTCTTATTAATTATTGCATCCGCGGTATATCAATCCCTTTCCGCCATCAAAACAATCAACACCTCCTGGCCGGGTAAGGTATATCTTAGTATTTGTGGTCGCTGGGTTAAGTTTGTTCTCTATCCTTGCTCGATTGGTTTTCCCAGATTATTGGAGATTTTCTACAAACCCGTCCATGATGTTGTCGTTGGACGCACTCTCCCTTGATGACTACTCTGTACACGTCATTTGCTTCTTTTCTAGGGTCTACAGCGTGCAGCCAAACTCTTTGATGAAATGCGAACGAGGCCATGAGATTATGATAACTCGGTCAAATTTGGGCAGGTAAGTATAAAGTATATTTCGTTATTGCTTCTGGGATCCATCTTTTCTGGCTGTGGTTCTTCTCCCATTTATAAAATGAGGGAAATTTTTCTTCCTTTAGATCAAGAACGAAATCGTATTTTACCTTTAGTAGCCATGGTCATGGATATTTTTATGGGTCACACCGAAAACTTGCAGTATGTGCGCAAACATACAGAACCTATTGATTGCACTATGCTTCTATATATGGTCTAATTTATCAACTCCTTTTTTTCTCTTAAATGTAAAGTGTAGGGATGGAAGCTGAACCTAAGACGCGTCATGGCTATAAAGTACACCACAACTTGGATACCAATACCTATTGTGTATCCGCACCTGCTGCATGTTTGACTTCATCTACGAGCTCAATGAGGTTAGACTTTGAGCTGTGAACCTCTTCTTCGGTGGTATCTACTTCCTTTAACTGCCGAATGTCACTGGTATGTACTGTCTTCAGGTGAACCTGAAATGTTTAATGAACTGCAAGTGAAGTCCTAACTCTTGATGGTTCCATGCCACACTTTTGTTCAATACCATGCTTGATCAGGTTGAATATGCAACTCTTTAGGTGTTTTCATCAGTCATTGGTTCCAAAAAAAATTATCCATAGTTCTCTGCATTTTCCCATATGACCGGAGTTCATGTTTGGACCATATTTATGGATTTCTAAGAACACCACTCGAGGATATGCAGTATGGTGTATGGAGATAATTTAAACAACACAAAAACATGCAGTTATCGAACGATGATCGTTGTTCTCTGGAAAGGTTGTTGTTGTTGTGCTACAATTAATTCTTGCAAGTTGATGTTCATCAAATGTGAAGGTAACTGATAATTCTAATTTTATACATGATATCTTTGTAAATCATATATTCCGTTTCAGATATAAATAGCCAACGGTTGAGTATACATTGCAGATCACAAGGGTGATAACTGATTACTTGCTTAACCCATCAGCCAACATCTTAAAAAATGCATACAAAAGATGTCATGGCCCTGCCTATATAACGTTTTCTTTTCTCAAATCATGTTTTTTTCCATTCTATGCTATTTTATTCCGGGGGTTATCTTCTAACACTCTTTGATCTCTACTGGACCTAACACATAGTTTGTTATAGTACTCCTGTTCAGTTCAATGCGTACATCCAGGAAGCTTAAAATTATAAGAGTTTTTCATATACCAAAGATTGTATATGTGACCCGATCATTATACCCTTTCTATTGGTGGCATTTTTTTGTTCTATATGAAGGTTCAGACTACCCCCCTCTATCCTTTACAGTAACGTAGGTGATGTTAACATGATTTCAAATAAAGATCAAAGCATAGAGCTACCAAGCATGTTGCTACTTTTTTATTGTGTGGATCATGCTGCTACTTTTCAACATGTACAAATCGGGTGAACCTTCATATGGTTCCTATTTGTTATATAGATTATCTATAAAGAATTAAAGATGACCTTGAATGCTCAGAAATATCTGATGTCTGCCCATGACTCCTTTTTTCTATTTTCAGTTTCATGTGATTTGCATATTCGGCATTATTATTTGCAAATGGCAAAAAAATCCCGCTGCAACTACACCTGCAAGATTTTGGCTGCTGCTACCTCACGCGCTCCGGATTTCTTGGGATTTCTTTCAGGTTACTTGGGATTTCTTGCCTTCTCAGTCTGGTCGATGGGTGTTAATTTCCGTTGATTGGCTTCTCCATCTGCTGATAATCATCCACAATACATAGCGCCTTATTCGGTTGGTACGCATCCTCTAACCTCCTCTCAAATTTCCGTTGATTGCCTTAGCGCATGCACTTTCTATTTTCGCAATCATGTTATACTAATTTATTGGTTACATTCCGTCAAGAGCGCATGCACTTTTTTATTTTCGTAATAATGTTATACTAATTTATTGCTTACCTTCCGTGAAATGCATATGTTCGAACATATTATTGGCTACAGACCACAACAATAGTAGTTGTTTCTTTGCAATTTGCGTATGTCCGTTTGCAAAGATGGATAGCTTTCAGAATCCCCAACCTGGCCGGGGAATCAGATCTGGCATATATTTGTGCAAGACCTCCTAGATAGCTTCTACTATGTCGTCCCTTTAAATCCTTGGCCCTGATCTTCCTTAATATACATGAGGTAAGTGGATGCCTGAACTCATTTTTTCTCAATTACCGCTCCTAATTGGTGAATGATTGGTGCTGCTGCAACTTAAGTTGATTGATTTTGAACATAGATTATTGCTCCAACATGTCTTACTAATATTTGTTTCGATTTGATCTACAAAATTCTAATTCTCAATGTTTCATTAGATGTTGCCGAAAACTGAAGATGATGGATGTGCCCAAGTGGCAAGAGCTAGCACTAGATCAGATAAATCGCTCGGTCAGCATCTACCTACCCATCCGCTGTTTCTATTGTTGTAACTCACCAATATCTATACATTCAGGTTATTATTTTGGTATGGTTTATAGAGTTTTTTCCCCAGCCCCGTACCTTTATTACTCATGCTTCCCTCCCTGGCATATCTTCTAATGCAGGTTTGTGTTGTATTTGTGAGCAGAGAGGCGCACGATTGCACAACATGCGGGCATATATCTAGAGGAAGATCGAGGCGCACGCTTTTTGTCTGTGCTCTGCAATGGCAGTCTCTTTCTTTCAAAAACGTGAAAGTCATTTGAAATTTCGAAATCTAAAATTATAGAATATGTAACAGGTTCCCATGTAATTATCGTTATAAATTGTCTACCTTTGATTAATGTAGAATTGCTTCAGTCTAACTTTTTTTGTTTGCAAATTTGTTTTTTTTTACTGTCAGCCTTCATATCATAGTAGTTGTAAGGATACAGATAAACAATTAGCTTTGGACAAACTACTTTCCCGTGCCTTGAAATTTATATTATGTTAACTGCAATTGAATCGTACGTGTGTCTTTTCAAAATGGTTGAAACAAATTGACCAACCATTGTGTAAAATATTGCAGCCGATATAGTATTACAAACATTTTTAACATCCAATGTGGTACTATTCTTACTTGATGTGTATAAGTACCTTTCATTTGTAATGAGTTGTTTTATACTCCGCTTACAATTTTTGACATGTTCTCATCGATCATGAATTTATTGATATCATAAAATTGGTTTATTTTGAAGGTGTCGTAAATTAACTGTTTTAAAATATTTCTTATTTGTCTTTCAAATATTTTTAACCTTCAAATCCCGCCGCAACGCTCGGGGTATCATCTAGTAAAATTTATGAGTGGACCAAATAAATCGGCCCCAAACATGGAATTTGCATCAAATGCATTCATCCACCATGGTCATCATGTTTGTTACGAATTTACGATACCTTCGCCACCAAGTTTGGTTTCCAAGTTTGGCGATGCAAATAATAAACAAGTTATATGGCCTATTTGATTCACATGATTCCAAAGATGAAAATATTAGGAGAAGTATAAAAGTTAGATCTAGTGTTATGTTTGACTTACAAAAAAAAAATCAAAATTCACGAATATGCAATAGAACTTGTTTGGTTCACCATATGAGAAAATGGTGTCAACAAATTAGGCTTTGTCATAATAGTTATAGAGACATAAGAAAATTTATGTGAGGTTGGACCCAGTAAAAGAACTTCAAAATTACATGAAAAAAGTGTATATGAAAATTCTTGTGTTTTTTTTTGTAGTACACTCAAATAGGCTTGTATTATACGGCGAAACAATAATTCCCCTTGTTCCCTAGGTTCTCGTGTACAATCCAGAGCTGAAAATGATGTATGAGACAATGAGATTAATGGTGTTTTTGGTTGGTGCCTAACTTTTCCCTGCCAATTTTTGGCAGCATATGACATCTTGGGTTTTGTTAGAGTAATATGCTTGTTGTATTATCAGGGGGCCAAAAGCCACAATATATAGTACATGTACAGGTGCACATATGCAGAAAGCCCCCTAACATATGGGGAAACTACAATAGACAGATATATACATCTAACACCCCCCTCAAACTCATGGTGGATCGACAACACCGAGTTTGGAGAGTAAGAAATCATGCCGCACTCGAGTCCGTGCCTTCGTAAAGAAATCCGCCAACCGCAAATCTGAAGGCACATAATGAACCGCAACAACATCATCCCGTACCTGTGCACGTGTGTAAAAAGCATCAACACCGATATGCTTGGTCAGCTCATGCTTGACCGGATCACGTGCAATACCGATAGCACTCGTACTCGTCGTGAAAAAGTGGAGTGGGTGTCGTAACGAGACCCCAAAATCTGCAAGCAACCACCGTAACCAAGTCACCTCAGCAATCAACAAAGCCATAGCCCGCAACTCAGCCTCAACACTCGAACGGAAATCTGCGACCTGTTTCTTCGTCTTCCAAGCAACAAGCGAACCACCAAGAAACACACAAGAAGCGTAAAGCGAACGACGATCCGTAGGATCACTCGCCCATGTAGCATCCGAATAGCACCGGAGCTGGAGAGAGCCGGAACGGGGAAAGAAAAGGCGACGAGTGATCGTGCCGCGAAGATAACGAAGAACACGGAGAAGATGACTATAGTGAACAAGTGGTAGGAGCTGAGACAAACCGACTCGGAATATGAACAGGATAAGAAATATCAGGACGAGTGACAAGCAAGATAAACAAGACTCCCAACAAGATGGCGATAACGGGTGGGATCGGGAAGAGGATCACCATCGTAGGGACGAAGCTTAACATTAAGCTCCATAGGAGTATCAACCGTGCGCTCATCCCCAAGAGCAAGCACGAGCAAGAAGATCCCGAATGTACTTTTCTTGAGAGATAGAAAAACCATCGAAGTGGAGGAAACCTCAATGCCAAGAAAATAGCGAAGAGGACCAAGATCGAGTCATAAGAAACCGATCACGAAGACGAGCCTTGACAAAGGCAATATACTCGGGATCATCACCGGTAATGATCATATCATCAACATAGAGAAGAAGAAGAGTACGTCCACGAGGAGAAGTGTGAACGAAAAGTGCTGGATCATGAAGACTAGGAGAGAAACCAGCAGCAGTCACGACAGTAGGCGAAGCGCTCAAACCAGGCACGAGGGGCCCGTTTGAGACCATAGAGAGAACGTCGAAGACGACAAACCATCCCATCCGGAACAGAATACCCGGGAGGAGGCCGCATGTAAACCTCCTCACTCAACTCACCATTAAGAAAAGCATTCGAACATCAAGCCGGGAGACGGACCAGCGGCGAACGTAAGCAACAAGCAAGAAGGGTACGCACAAGTAGTCATATGAGCCACAGGGGCAAAAGTCTCATCATAGTCACGGCCGTGCTCCCGCTGAAAACCACGAGCCACAAGACGCGCTTTATAGCGCTCAAGAGATCCATCGGAGCGAGTCTTGATTTTATAGACCCACTTACACGTGATGGGACGAACACCGAAGGGGGAGAAACAAGATCCCAAGTGCCGGTGCGCTCAAGCGCAGCCGATCTCCTCGGCCATGGCAAGCTGCCATTCAGGATGACGCTCAGCATCCCGATAAGAAGTCGGCTCGGAAACAACAGAGAGACCATACCGACTAGGAGAGTAACGAATCGGGAGCACGACGCCGACGAACAGGCCGGGAAGGGGGAAGCTCATCTCGCGAAGACAAGTCATCGAAGAAGAGGAAGAAGGGACAACATCGAAGGAGCCGAAGCCGGAGAACGGGGAGTACTAGGTGGACTAGACGAACGAGAGGATGGCGCCGAAGGGGGCGCATCATAAGTAGGAGGGAGGGGAGGAGGGACAGCAGGGGGTGCATCCGGAAAAAGAAGAAAAGAGATATCATCCACCGGGTAAGTACCCGAGGTGGGGCGAGGATAGAAGGGACGCGTCTCATCAAATGTGACGTCACGAGAGATGCGCATCCGACGACCAACGGGGTCCCAACAGGCGATAGCCCTTATGCTCATCACCGTATCCGAGAAAAACACACTCAACGGACCGAGCGGTCAATTTGGTGCGTTCGCGAGGAGGCGAAGGACATAGCAGACGCAACCAAATGAACGGAGAGTCGAGTAGTCTGGAGAAACACCAGAGAGACGCTCGAGAGGAATGCCACCCTGTAGAGCAGCGGAAGGCTGAATGTTAATGAGGTGGGCCGACGTAGCGACAGCCTCAGCCCGTAAATGTGGCGGAAGAGAAGAGGCAATCATCGGAGCACGGGTGGTCTCAAGAAGATGACGATGCTTACGCTCGGCGACACCATTTTGAGCATGCGCGCCGGGACAAGAAAATCGAGCGAGGGTGCCCTCCTCGGCAAGGACACCACGAAGGTGCTCGAGAGATATACTCACCAGCAGAATCAGCACGGAACACGCGAATGGGTGAGGAATACCGAGTGCGGACCATGGCCGCAAAACGCCGATAAATAGAGAGCACCTCACTGCGAGAGTGCATGAAAAACACCCGGGTGTACCGTGAAAAATCATCAATGAATAAGATATAGTATCGATGGCCCCCTTTCGAAGCGAAGGGAGCCGGACCCCAAACATCCGAATGGACTAAATCGAACGGTCGCCGAGAGACAGACACACTAGTAGGATAGGGAAGCTGAATCTGTTTGCCTAACCTACAACCCCGACAAGTGTAATGACCCATCTCCGAGAGACGCACCCTAGAAGGCCACGATGAACCAAAGACGACAGAGCGAGAGTCACAAAGGTGACCAAGACGATGATGCCACTCGCTAAAAGAGCCGGTGACAGAGGCAACAACCGGAGGAGAACTGGCAGATGAAGTGGCAGCGGAAGGAACACAAAGCCAGTCTAACTCCCAAAGCCCCGGAGACTGACGGCTACGAGGGCCAGCTCCAACCAGGGCCTGTGTGCGACGATCCTGAACCGCACAAGACTCAGCGTCAAGAATGACGCGACAACCAGAATCGGTGAGTCGAGCTAGCGAGAGAAAAGGTTCATCCGAAGGCGAGGAACATGAGAAACATCGTGGACGAGAGAAAGAGGGAGTAGAAAGGGTGCCTCGTACTAGAAACAGGAATAGAGGTACCATCAGCCGTGACAACACGGACGGGGAGAAATAAGAGACCGAAGAGCGAGACGGAATAGAAGACTCGGAGGTCATATGAAAGGAAGCTCCGAATCCGGATACCACGGGGACGTACCTGATCGTGTAGAAAGTGGTGGTCGCGCAGTGCCGAAGAGCCGATCACGTAACCAGCAGCGCCCGGCGAGGAAGAGTCCGTAGTAGCGAGCGAGACCACGAAGACCCCCGAGAATGTCCCGATCGAGAGAGTGCAACCGCAGAAGATCTCGAAGAGCCAGCCTGGCGACGATCCTGGAACCGGCCGACGTAAGCCGGGATCCCGCGTCCGGCAGGTGGAGGAAGTGTGGACAACCTTGCCACAGTAGGTGCAATGAGGACGAGGGCGGAGACTCGAACCGCGAGGCTGGCCGACGTAAACCGGAATCCCAAGCATCAAGCACGCGGTGAAGCTGCGCTATCTCATGCGCGAGAGAGGCGCGACTGGAGAGGTCGACGTACAATCAGGTGCCGACGAGGAGCTATCACCCACACGCACAGAGGCCACCAAAGGGGGCGACGGAGAGCAACACGCCGATGAAGAAAGAATCGGCAAAGCGCGATCATAACCACGTGAAGGGGCCGCGAAAGTCGATGAAGAGCGGCAGGCCGACATAGACGAAGTCGGCGAAGCGCGGGCAGAGCCGCGTGAAGAGGCCGCGAAAGTCGATGTAGAGCGGCAGGCCGACATAGACGAAGTCGGCGAAGCGCGGACAGAGTCGCGTGAAGAGGCCGCAAAAGTCGATGTATAGCGGCAGGCCGACATAGACGAAGTCGGCGAAGCGCGGGCAGAGCCGCGTGAAGAGGCCGCAAAAGTCGATGTAGAGCGGCAGGCCGAGGGAGACAAAGTCGGCGAAGCACGGCCAGAGCCGCGGGAAGAGACCGCGAAAGTCGGTATAGAGCGGCGAGCCGACGTAGACGGAGTCGGTGAAGCGCGGGCGCAGCCGCGTGAAGAGGCCGCAAACGGCGACGAAGAATGGGTAGCCGTCATACACGGAGGCGGCGGACAAATACCAAGTACCGAAGGAGCTGGGCGAGGACGAGGACGATCAGCGGAAGAAGACATCGGGTAACAACAGCTTTTTTTTTTTTTTTGATTTTTTTTTGATTTTTTTTTTTTTTTTTTTTTTGGAACTAAGTCAACTGCAGACGGAACAAATCAGGCCAAAGAGCAGAGCAGGCGGGCGGCGCCTGGGCGGATCGAAGCACAGGGAGAGCAGAGCGGGCCAAAGAGCAGAGCGGGCGGGCAGGCTCCCAGCGAATTCCAAGTAGACCGAAGAGCAGAGCGTCCTGGCGGATCGAAGCACAGAAGAAGTCGGGCGGCTTGGGCGGATCGAAGCGCAGCTAAGTCGGGCGGGATCCCGGCGAAGTCCTGGCGCTGAAGGGCAAATCGGGAGAGATCGAGGAGATCGAGGCGAATCGGCGCAGAGGTGAATCGGCGCACCGAGCGGGGACGAGGCGGGCCGCGAATCGGGGCGAATCGGCGCACCGAGCAGAGGAGATCAACCAGATCAACCAGATCGGGCGAGCAGACCACGGAGGAGATCGGCCAGAGGACGGACGACGGACAAGCAACGTCGGGCCGGGACTAGAGAATCAATTTTGCTCTGATACCATGTTAGAGTAATATGCTTGTTGTATTATCAGGGGGCCAAAAGCCACAATATATAGTACATGTACAGGTGCACATATGCAGAAAGCCCCCTAACATATGGGGAAACTACAATAGACAGATATATACATCTAACAGGTTTTACTTTGGTTGGTTGCTCTAAAATTTTGGTTGTATGTGGATCTTGGCAACTTTTCTCACAATCTCTTTAAGAAACATACCAACTTTTTGGCCAAGGAATTTCTGCCAACGGTTTCCAAATTTTGGTAGGACCTACCATGCCATGAACCAAATGTACCCTAAATTTGAATACCATGAGATTTTGGTAGCCAATATTTGAAACTAGGTTCAAGGCCAGTACCGTCGAATGAGAAAGGAGGCGACGAGAAATTACAATGAAATAAAATACTCCCTCCGGTTCATATTAATTGACTCTAATATAGATGTATCTAGACACATTTTAGTTCTAGATACATCCATATTGAAGTCAATTAATATGAATCGGAGGGAGTATAGACATTGAAAAGTGAGATGTGGAAGCAGGCAAACCATTAAAGCATAATAGAACAAGAAGATGTTTTTTTTCATCTACTGTACAGAAGAAAAAGCAGTTTCTTGTGAACTTGTCGAACAAGAAGAGAAAAAGTTGCTTCCCCACGTGGTGAGCGAAGAGTCCCAAACTTGCGAGCAGCAAAAGGAGGCATATCCCCATCTTCCACCGACCCAAGCCCAGCCATTGACATTCTTGCCCGGCCGCCGTCGGATCAACCGCTCGCCCTCCCCTCCCCCGCCCCTTGCTCTCCTCCGAGGGGATCCCGCCCCCGATGGGGTTCTTCCGCCGGATCGCCGGCATCTTCGGCGGCTCCAGGGACGACGCCGACCATCCCGACGCCGGCGGCGGCTATAGCGGCGGCGGCGGCGACGTTCCGCACGAAAAGGTGGCCGCTGCGGCGGCGGCGGCGGCCGCCGCCGGCCACGCCACGAGGCGCGGTTTCAGCGTCCAGGTGCCCGTCCCCGTCGACCGGCCGGCGCCCGGGCCCGTGCTCGTGCCCTGCCATCCGGGGGACGGCGGCGTCCAGGTAATCCGATTGCTTCTCACCTCTATACACAGTCAGTGATGTGTGTGCTGCAGCTGTAGTGTCGCTTCTCCTTCTAGGTTCTTAGATTCACTAGCGAGTGAGATCTTGGGAGAAGCTCTCACTCCTAGTTCGCTTGTACTGTTTTACTTCCTGAAATGTCCTGATCCTGGTGTAATTGCTCACTGGATTGAGATGTATGGTTCGAGGAATGGAGATTTCAGCCCCACTGAGGGAGGATCTTGACCATCACAGTGTCACATACGCTGCGATTGGATGGTCGTGCCGTTAGTGAATCTAGTCGAACACTGAGTTAGTTTCGCACATTGATGCTGTTAGAGCAATAGAGGGAAGCTGCAACAGAGTAGGAAAGAATGCTCCACCTAGTGCATTGCTAGGTGGAGAATGGGAGTTACTACCATATATCGGTGAACTCTGTTCCTAACAGTTATGAAGGGTGGGATAGGAGCTCTCCTCAACAGTAAGCCATGTGTTAGAACTTATATGATTTTCATTTTGGACCATGTAGTGTGTTCGATAGATTATTCATGGGTTTTATCACCAAGATTTTATAAAGTAGGAACCATAGGATATTGTGCCCTTGATGGATGGGTGAGGAGGTCTATGGCCTCGTCACTGGAAAATAAATTAGTTGAGATGCGGATAGTTCATACTACCTCCGTTTCAATGAATAAGGCACACACACATTTCAAGATGAACTTTGTCCTAACAAATTGAGCAAAAAAATCTTAATTGTATTGTACGTAATTGATATCGTTGGATTCATATTGAAAAACACTTCATAATGATGCTAATTTTAAACCAAAAATATTTGTATATTTAGAGTAATTTTTAGTCAAAGAAAAAACACGCAAAACGAGGGTGCCTTATTCTCTGAAACGGAGGAAGTAACATACTAAGGCACCATCTATTTCTTTATAATGAAAATTCATTTGATTGACAAAGAATAGTTTGCACCATCTAATTCTCATTGTTATTTCTTCATTGTGTACCCACTCTCTTACATGTTTTAAGAACCTGAATCTTGATGTGCTGAGTACTGTCGAAATTCGTTGGATTCGTAGCCATTCAGAATTACCAGCTCCATGTGCTATTTTGTTGAAAATGCTCACTTGGCGGTGCCTGTTGGCTTGTTTCTTTAGGCATTCTTCTTGTCTCTGTAGGTATTATGTTATTGTTATTGCACATATACTTTGTGGAGTAATTAAGTCATGATTGGTTTACTATTGTCATTTTTAGTATTGGTGCGGGTTTGCCAAGAAGCACATTAAAGTTTGCTGCATGTGTAAATTTTTGCTGTCTATTCAGGATTCCCTCCGTTCACAATTACTTTGCGATCTTGGCCTAGTCAAAGTCAAACTTTGATCAAATATTTACGAAAAAATATCGACATCTACAATACAAAGGGAAATACTTTTGTACTTACACGTATGGGTGTGGGTGTTTCTGTCACCGTCCGTTTTGTTTTGAGATTCAGATAAAAGGAGAGAGAAAGGAATCTTTCCATCTACCAAGACATTAAATCTATTTTATTCATGGTTTTAAAGGCGTCGCCTAAGGGTCGCCTTAGCGACGCCTAAGCATCCAAGCGCCCCCCCTTCGCCTTAGAAAAACGCCCGCCTTAGGCGTCCAAGGCGTCGCCTAAGCGTCGGAGCGCCCCCCCCCCCTCGCCTTAGGACGCCTTGGCGCCTTTAAAGCCATGATTTTATTAGAATCTTCATAAGTATATCTTTATATTAGAAGTATTTGGTATCAAGGATATTGATATTTTTTTTATTCTTGGTCAAATTTTGCAAAGTTTGACTTTGACTAAACCCAAAACGCGAAGTAAATAAAAACGGAGGGAGTATGTATTGGTTCTACTTTATCTTTGAAGAGTCACTTCGGGATGCAAATCCTTTTAGTCTTATTAAATCTAGTATCATCACTTAGCCTACTCTATCATTAATAAGAGCTTGTTTTTATCATTGTTCGGGAATTCGGCCGATTCACCGATTAAATGGGCAGTTAATCGCTACTCAGAGGCTTACTGAAGCGTATTCGGTGAATTAACTGGTCACCCTGACTAACTGGCAGTTAATCGGCTGTCAGACGAGCAAGACCATTTAACTGAAAGGGTATGGGCGAGGCCAATATCTGGCCCGTGACCCCCGCCCAGTACCTCCCACTAGACACTCCCAAATCTCAAGGGTTTGGGGCTCTCCTCCCGCCCCTTACGTTGCCCCTGGTGGCTTGCATCTCCAGCCACCGCCAGCCATCTCCGGCAGCTCCAGCCACCGCCACCCTCCCTTCTCCCTTCCCATTCCCTCCCATTCAGCTGCTCCCCGTCGCCCTCCATCCCCGACCTGCCGCCCAGACCTGCAGCAGCCCCGATCTGGGCCTCTACCTACAGCGGCCCTGTTTTCTCAACCGATGAATTTGAAGACCTAGCACTAGGCCTGGATAGTGCACTCCTATTGTACCACACTCCAGGGAAATCTGGCCTGGATATTTGTGTAATGTACATAATTTCGAAACGCATTACAGACAGTGCCTGGACACCTCTCCGAAGTTTGATGCATAGTAGAGTTTGCAGCATGGACACCTCTCCAAAGTTTGATGCATAGTAGAGTTTGCATATCTGGCATCTGCCTGCTATTTCTGCTGTTGATTGTTAATAATGCCTGCAAATATGAGTTTTAACATGAATGCATCATATGTTCATTTGGGTGATTATTGCATTTTAGGCGTACAGGTGATATTTGATTTATTAGTTTAATATCTGCCCAGTTCAGAGTACAGTGTTTCTAATACCTTAATTTTGTGAGTTGCATAAAACATCTGGTATTGAATGTCAGCAGTTTGAAGATAGCATTTAGGGACTACTGATCACCAAACCTGTTGTATGTAGGCAATATAATTCTCACCATTGCCTTCACGGTGTTTATGGGTAACCCAGTTGACCTCTGTTGTAGACTTGCAGGGCATCAGACTAGCATTTTTTCTCTGTGTGTGCAGGAAGATTTTTATGAAAAATGAATGGGCGTGGAGCATTATTGTGTTATACTTAATACCACCATAGAGGTTTTATTAGGTCTGTTTAGCTGCAATATTTGGTGTCATTTTCACATGCCTACTCTTTACAAGCAGATGGCATCCACATTGGCTTTTTCTGTAATGGAACAACAATGCGGGAGACTCTTTTATTCCATTGATTAGCATTTCTAGATCTTGCATCTATCCAGAACAGTCTGTTACCCATCTATTGTTCTTTTTATTGAATGGTTATGTCCTCAACACGTCAAAATGTTTCTTTTGCACTGTTGATAAAATGAATTCCTTTTGTTGGGAAATGGAAAATGCTTGAGATTTTGCTGCTTCCATCCATATTGTTTGAACACAAACTTATCCTTGTCCTATCTGTTCAACCAGGGTTTTCGATGGTACACAAGGAGGCTGAGGATCGACGAAGACGGTGACGTCGCCGACGAGTTCTTGGATGAGGTTCTCCCGGAAAACTTTGCCAATAGCGACGTAGCTCCGGTCGGAAGGTTTCAAGTGAAATACAATACGAGACCAACCGCTCTAGCGATGAGAAAGCAGACGGTCGCCGTCGATGGTGACATCCGCCATAGCCTGGAGCACCAAGGGAAGCTCCAGTGGGTGTGAGGGGTGCAACGTGAGACTGAGTTCTAGCGCCGAATCAAGAACGGCCGTCCGTGCCCTGCTGGCCCTAGGAGCAGAGTGTAACCTCCACCCCTTGCTGTCCGGAGGCTGGGAGGAGTGGGTCTAGAGTTCAGGGCTATTGCATTGCACCGTTCTCGGTTCAGCGTGTCGGGATCTTGGCCGGTTATTGTTGACCAGATCCCTTTGTACCAGTAGTAGTAGTTGTACATTGCTGGGGTGTGACGGAGGGAAAAGAGCTGCTGGAACTGTTGAATGGGGAATGTTATTATGTACTTGCAAATAGAGGCAGCGCTGGTTGTTTGAACCGACAGAATGATGATTTCTGTGTGGGATTCCTTATGTTCTCTGATGGTTTTCGGTCTGCTTAATTTCCTGAACTTTGCACGTGCGTGCTGCTCATTTTTTGGCCATCTAGGCTGCGTTTGGCGTCATGGTGGATTATTGTGATAATTCTGTTTACCTAATCAACTTAATACTCCCACTATTTTGAATTGGTTTGTCTATTAGTTTTGGTCAAAGTTGGCCAAAGTTTAGTCGAACATATAGATCACACCTCGTGTGCCGAGTAATGTGAAATTGAGGGTGTATGATGATCCGATTTATAATTGATTTTTTTTTAACGGAATTGTTTGTTTTATTGTTTGACTGCCTTGTACTTGTCTCTCTTGAGTTCACTGACAACACTCTTTCTTTATTGTTTGACTCCTTGCATTTGTCTCCCTTGAGTCCATTGACACAAACCGTGCTTAGGAACATATAGACCACACCTCGTGTGCCGAGTAATGTGAAATTCAGGGTGTACGATGATCCGATTTACAATTGATTGTTTTATTGTTTTTTTAATGGAATTGTTTGTTTTATTGTTTGACTCCTTTGTACTTGTCTCCCCTTAGTCCACTGACAACACTCTATTGTTTGACTCTTTGCATTTGTCTCCCCTGAATCCATTGACACAAACCGTGCTTAGAGCATCTGCAATAGCCCTCCCATTCGGCTATTGGGCGCACTGAACGCACTGAACGGTGAACTGTGCTTTGTAATGACCCCAATGGCATCACTATGGCGCTCCTAGGCTAACCTGGACCCATATAGTGTTCCTTGGGAGTGATGGATGCAAGTGGTCGCCACCACGTCGGATGCGACATGCGGGCAAGTCCTGGAAGTGCACAGTCCAAACCCTCACTTTCAGTCCCCCTCCCTCTCATTTTATTTCTCCCACATGTTGCTCTTGTTCAGTGGCGGAGCTTGCTGGAAGTTGCTGGGGGGCAAAATGAAATACATGAGTTCATGGGGGGCAAAATACACAGAAATCCACAATTTAGGATCTCCCAAAAAAATCTTCAATGCATATGCAAATCATGGGGGGGGGGGGGCGGTGGCCCCCCCTGACATGCACTAAGCTACGCCACTGCTCTTGTTCCCGCCAATCTCTTGTTGTCGATGCATTGCCCATCCCATTTTTTCGTCGCCGATGCACCCTGTTCTCGCCCATCCCATATCGTCGCCATGCCACCAAAGGCAATGAAGGCGATGCCCTTCGTGAAGCCTCATCACAAGCCTTGCGGAAGCTGGATAGGATGTCGGATTATGCTCGGGAGAGGGACTGTATTCCTCGGATGGCAAACACAGATGACTGGTGGTGCAATGTTCATGAGATGAAAAATTCATGTGAATGTAGTACTAAACCATAAACCCTACATTTTTTTTAAAAAAAACTGGCCATTCTATTGTTTTCGTATACCCACTGCCAATGGATCGACAATTTACATCAAGAAACAAGATTGGAAAGCTTGCTCGATGCAAATAAAACATGTAAAGGATCCTAAATCTCAAATTCATGAATTCCTCGTGTTCAGTTTATAAGAATCAAACAAACCATGGCACTACGGTCCACAGTGCTTTTGCTTCCTTTATTTAAAATACATTTTAAACATAGTAAAAAATATCAAAACAAAATGTTGCGTGTACATTTCAATGAAGTCGTTTCAGGAAACATGAATTGTTACGTGGCTTGTGCAAAAAAGATAAAAATCGATGCTACAATAAGGCTTTTTACTAGGCATTTCTTTGCCTTTTTTGCACATGCCACAAAAATTATCATTTTAGTATGAAACTACAAGCGATGACATAGAATGTAAAAATATACGTGCTAAATTTTTTCTCCAAATTTTTTAGTATTTTGAAATTCATATTTTGGGTAAAGGAGCATATGCACCTAGTAGGATCAAAAGTGCATTTCGGTGACACTACCACGGATTTACTTTTTTCCTTTAGCTTCCACGCTTTTATGACCCTCGCCCATTACGCAAGTTGCTTCTAAGAAATCAACATTATTGCCCATCCTTTGCATTATTAAAGATCGATACTAATTGGCAATGACATGGCCTCACAAGAAAAGAAACAATTAACTAACTACTGGTACCAGTACCGGAGAAGATATGGCCAGCATGGCGCCGGCGCCGGCGCCGGTTGTTGCAGCCATCCAAGTGGGCCACCCGGCTAGCCCTATCCATCCATCCATCCATCGAAGCCTTCCGGCTCACGCCATACGCGCCCGCTGGATGGACCAGGCCCACCAATAGCTGCCCCGTAGACCCAGGGCCCCACCATCCCCGAGCTCTCGATCTCGAGCCCGCAGTCCACCGTGAGCCAGGTCCACGCCAATCCCCCCCACCTCCGAGCTCCATCTCTCTTCTTCCTCCTCGATCCCTCCCTCCAATCCTCCTGCCCCCTCCACCACAGCCTTCCCCTTCTCCGCCGCCGCCGCCGCCGCCGCATTTCCTGGGTTCGGCCGGAGCTGCTTCTCTGCTTGGTGCCCTCGTTGCGCCGCCGGCGGGGATTCGCCCGCCCCACTCGTGCCGCGAGCCTGAGCCCGGTGAGCTTGCTAATTCGCGGGATTACGTGGGCTATCGCTCGCATTGGGCGAGAAACACCCGCGGATTTCTGGTTTCTGCGGGGGTTCGAAATCGCGGTGCCAGATGGAGGAGGATGGCTGTGGTTATTATGTGTCCAAATTAATTAGGGTTAGGGTGCATTAATTAATGCTTCTAGTTCTAAAATTCTTCAAGTTTAGTGGGGTTATTTTTAATCGCCGTAACTTACTGCCCAATTTTGGACACACCAGGGAATCAAACTAAGCGAAATATCAACTTTCTCGCAAAGCTCTGAAACATTTTGCTGCTATCATGAAAACCTGTTCTTACCTCCCTGATAAAATACTTGGTTCCCTTTTTTGTTGCAGCAGTAGGTCTTTCGGCTGCCCCTAGTTATTATTGGCATTCTGGTTGTAATGGAGTGACTGGGAAGACCGGGCCGCCCGGAAGATTTGTTGGTGGATCCGATGGGGAGCACTGATCCTAGCACGCCGTCCAA
This sequence comes from Lolium rigidum, assembly GCF_022539505.1. Taxonomy (NCBI): domain Eukaryota; kingdom Viridiplantae; phylum Streptophyta; class Magnoliopsida; order Poales; family Poaceae; genus Lolium; species Lolium rigidum. The sequence goes on along the minus strand of NC_061509.1, from coordinate 19,193,411 downwards.
GGCTTCAAAGTCGTCGGAACAGGTGCTTGGCTGCACGGCATCTTTACCTTTCCAAATGTTTATCTTGTGCTGCACTGGTGCTTAGTTTGGTGCTCATCATCTGCTTAAAAGGATAAATGGAATTGTTCTGTAGTGCTCCTCCCCCGTGTTGCTCTGTATAATTGGATGTGTGCCAAGCTCGTTGTGATACTTAGAGTGGTTATCTTTTAAACTTTGGTAACCATGTTAACTCCTAATTACAGGAACTTTAGTAACTATTGTACTACCTCCGTCCAAAAATAAGTGTCTATAAGTTTTGTATAGATACGTATCTAGACACAACTTAGTTGTAGATACATCCATATCTAGAAAAAGACGAGACACTTAATTTTGGACGGAGGGAAGTACGATTTAAAATGTAGTAGAAGCGCACATTCATTTACTCAGACTATCATAATTTGGCAGTTCCCAGGTGGCAAGGAGATATAAATTAATGGAGTTAGGGTTAGGGTTATACAAATTTGGGATTTGCAAGAGGATAAACGGGAATTTTGGATGGAATTGGTGCTGCAAAAGGCTCTATTTCGATTGATTAGTTAATTTTGGCAGAAAATTTGCGGTTGGATTTTGTGCTTGATAGGCTGTATTTTTGGCAGGATGTGTGGGAGTGGACATGTGGGCCATGCCTGTTAGTTTTCGCGATTAATTTGATAAAAAAAGATATTCTAGGGTGTGTGATACATCTTGCCCCAGAACAGCCCTTATGTGATAAAACTTCAAATAAATTGGTTTTTGTGTGACTTGCGCTCCAAAGTTTGTGATTCCTTCATATTTACTCTTGACATTTTTAGAAGTGGCTGGAGGTTCAGCTCATTCAAACACTTCATGTCTGTGAAAAACTGACCCCACAGCTTGCCAGTCTAATCACCATTGTTTTCAAGCAACATTTAACAGCATGGACTGCATTACCGAAATATTTCTTGGCTACTTCTGTTCTGGTTTCCCAGTCTAGTAGCAGAAGGAAATACCCCTGTTGGATCACAATACAATTTCATGTTTCTGTTTTAATAAACATTCTCTTTTTGCTAACCCCATTCTGGGTTCTTACTTTCCTATTCTCAGGAGCAACCTCCAGCCACTACCTCTGGAACTACAGCTCCAGTTTACCCTGAATGGCCCGGCTTTCAGGTTATCTATCTATGATTTAATGACCAATGAAGCTGGACAATGCAGTTTTCGTTACTGAATCAATCATTTTATTTAATGTTATCATTGACTCTATCTCTGGTTCTGTAAATCTTGGTAGGGATACTCAGCGATGCCACCACATGGGTTTTTCCCCCCTCCTGTTGCTGCAGGCCAGGCTCATCCATACATGTGGGGAGCTCAGGTGCTCCCTATAGGAAACTTCATCCCTTTTACCTCATTTACACTATTCAGCTTAAAGAACTAGCAAAGTAGGAATTTGCTCTGTTTGGAATCTTAGTCTCTGTTATTGAAATGAGCCTACCTTGGTTGAGGGAGGGGGTTAGTGTCAGCCTGGGCTTGAACATGTTGTTAATTGAACATGTTGTTCCTACATATCTTGCTATTATTTCAGAAAGGTCCCTCCAATTTTATTTACTCAATGATACTATGTATTCTGTCAGGGGAACAGAGGGATCAAAGTTAGGGAGTGGCAGTTTGCTTATGTTTTTTTTTGTATGTAAACCTAAACTATCAACCCTTTAATTGCAGCATATGGTACCACCTTACGGGACGCCACCACCACCTTATATGATGTATCCACCAGGAACAGTATATGCCCATCCCTCCACTCCTGTATGAACTTTTGCACCTGACAAGTGTAATCCATTATGTTATCTTTCGATTCGCACACCTTGTCTCCAATTTTACTGGCATGCTTGTACAAATCAATAACTAATTGTGCAGGGTGTGCATCCATTTCATTATCCTATGGCAACAAATGGAAATGTGGAACCTGCTGTAAGTGATAATCTCTTTTTTCTGTCTTTATCTTTTGGTTGTCACTACTTCATGTAACTGTGAAATATGTCTTTCAGGGAGCTGCTCCAGGTGCTCCAGAAGTGAATGGTAAGCCTTGTCAAAGGTCAATATCAAGGTTATTTTAAGTTTGGGAATTATTTTTATGTTTCTTCTGATCATAATTTCAGGGAAAAATGAGCCCGGCAGAACATCTGGTCCATCTGCCAACGGGGTTACATCGAACAGGTTTTTTGTTAGCCTTGTGTGGTAAATACGAGTTTCTTTAGTTCCAAAACAAGTAATTGTATGGTACCTTCAACCTGCAGTGAAAGTGGAAGTGATAGTGAGAGTGAAGGAAGTGATGCCAATTCTCAAAATGTAAGTTCGATATCGATAATACTTTCCATATCATATATCTTTTTTGGTTGAAGTTTAATAGTCAGATTCCTTATCAACCTTGTACAATAGTTAATTACGATTGTAAACAATAGTTTGTCAGCCTTGTGTCTTTAATTTGACAAACAATTTTTCCTGATGTCCTTTCTCTTGACTCATGGACTAAATTTGCTGTGGCAGGATTCACATTCAAAGGAGAATGATGTAAATGAAAATGGTAGGCATTTGGCGGCTTATTGTAGTTTTACAATAGATAAATGAACTTGCACATTTGTTTGCATAAGATGGAGGGTGCATTCGGTCATGCAGGCAGTGCTCAGAATGGTGTATCTCATTCATCTTCGCATGGCGTATTTAATGAAACCATGCCGTTGGTTCCAGTACAATCAGGTGCAGTGATAGGGGGAGTTGCTGGTCCTGCGACAAACTTGAATATAGGAATGGACTACTGGGGTGCTACTGGTTCTTCACCTGTTCCTGCAATGCGCAGCAAAGTAGCGTCTGGTTCAGCTCGAGGAGAGCAATGGGTATGCACATGCTTGCCTTACTTTCAGAATAAACATTGGACTAAGATATTAAGTTTGAAAATTGACATGCCTTGCTTTGTTACCACAATGTTTCTCTGTGAGTAGGGCAACTAGTTTGCTATGTAAGCTTGCTTGTTTTCTAGTGCCTGACCATACATTTGCATTAATAGAGTCCACTGGAACAAAGCTGATTGTCACATTGCTTATACTGTAATTCTTGGCCATACATTAAGTACCTTTTGACGACCTTTTGTTTCACTTCAAACTTCAGCTGAAATTTATCTTTCACTGTTCAGTGTGAACTCAGTTTACAATGTTATGCTGTTGTGTTCATAGTTTAGTTCTTGATAGTACATATTTATCGTCTTCGGTGATTTTCTCCATAAATCAATGTAGGAAAGGTCATAACTGTACCCTTGCCAATATTCAGGATGAAAGGGAACTGAAGAAGCAGAAAAGGAAGCTGTCTAATCGGGAATCAGCACGCAGGTCCCGTCTGCGCAAGCAGGTATGATGTACTAAAACACATGCCGTACTCACCATTCACTTGAACGCACTAGCTAAGCATGATACTGTTTGTTCCAGGCCGAGTGTGAAGAGCTTGGCCAACGCGCTGAAGCTTTGAAGGCAGAGAACTCGTCTCTTAGGGTCGAGCTTGAACGGATCAAAAAGGAGTACGAGGAACTTCTTTTAAAGAATACTTCTCTAAAGGTAGCTAAATTCGCAGTCCTTGAAGAATAAATTGTCTATATACCATCTGTGGGTATCCCCTTTTCTTTGGTTAGCTGGGGTTCATGAACATTACTCCACTGTGTTCCGGCAAAGATCTGAAGTTCTAAAAAATTGACAAAGTCCACCTATTTCTATTATAATATATTTTTAAAACTTATCATAATTGTATATCATGAAAGCACATTTTGAGAAATTCACACATGATTTTAACAACTATGTGATCTAATAACTATTTAAAAAGCTTTGACTACACCCATTGTCAAAACATCAAGTTTCAACAACAACGGCAGCTTGTAACTGAAACTGAGCATTTATTCACTGCTGTTGGTCTACTCCTTACTTATACACAAGTACACATACTATTATTTTGGCACAGACATTTACCTAGATTTTTTGTACCTGCAGGAGAAGCTAGGGGAGACTGGCGGCGATGCGGTACCCGACATGAACGAGCGGAACGACACCAACGGCAGCCACCACGAGCAGAAGGAAGCCTGACCAGTGCAACACGGACTCCGCTACTTACTTAGCTCCAATGACGACGATTCTTGTAATAGATCAACTGCAAATTTGCTACGCAATGATTTTATTTTAGTTATCAAAGCGTCCTCTGTGCCAATCCCAGGTTCTGAGAATGGCATGGCAAGCTGTTGCTACCTGCAGCACTACTTACTCCTTACACCTTGTTCTTCTCATGCTATTGTCGAAAATAGAAATCATTTGTGCACTCCTACTTTTATACAGAGAATACTCATTTTAAGTTTTGTTCATATTTTTTCATCAAACATTGCACCAAAAATACTTGTTCCATCGGTGTTTTGGCCAGTTTTCTTTGTTAGGAGGCCAGTTGTTATTCTTGTGTATGTAAATGGAAAAGGCAGAGTTCCTATTCAGTCAGAGGAGGTTGGTGCTCACATTTACACACATGTCGGCGCATCTCGCTAATTTAGTTTGTTTTTTCGGGTTACTGCTGTTCAATTCAATTTGAGAGGGATATGTATCAGGGTTTGCTGCTGGCCACATCCAGCTAGCGAGTGAAGCAGGACACATCACCAAAAGCCCACCTCTCTTCTGTTCTAATCTTAGTCCCTGATCTTCTCCATGAGCCCCCCCCCCCCCCCCCCCCCCCCACACACACACACACACACAGCGCGGTGGTAGCGCTGAACCGTGGTGGGACTAGATCTCCTACATCCGCCGCCACGTTGAACATGACCTCTCCTGCATCCCCACCACCGCCGACGTCATGGGCGCGCACGTTGACCACACCCTCTCCCGCATCCCCGCAACCGCCTACATCCCCGGAGCGTCACATGCCTCCACCGCTTTTGCTGCTCCCCTCTCCAGCCGCCACGACCACTCTAGTCACCCTATACGTCCCCGCAGCCGGCACCCAGTCACCCCTCTCTCCTGAACAGAGAATAGCCAACAACAAAAACCACACACTCTTAGTCCCCGCCTCTATCGACTAGGCAAAGCATAGGCATTTGTGTCTTTCTTTGAGGAAGTTAGTCTCAGTTAGTCACTAGTGGTATTTTGACACTTCGGTTTCTACTAGTGGTATTTTAGCTAGTTTGGTTTTGACTAGTGGTGTTTTGGCTGTTCTCTCTTCAATATTCAGTTGGAGATCGAGATATCAGGGTTTGTTGTTTGCTTGCCAGCAAAATCCCATGCACTTACCTCTCTCTCTACCAGTGGTATTTTGGTTAGGGAAGTGGAACCTAGCCACCAGATTCAAGTTCTTAGGACGCATATTCAGGTTCTTATTACTGTAGGGGCTTCCCCTACCGTATTTCTTTTAAAAAATTACTATAATGGTATTTTGGCAAGTTTGGTTTTAAGATTTTAACTATAGACGCGGATAATTCCGGATCGACCTGGTTTTATGTGTAATTCACGGGCAAAAGATATGCAATTGCACATGCATGTCTAATTATAAATTCATGTGTAATTCTCGTATGCACGAATCACGATGCAAATCTAACGGTCGCAGAGCTGATCAAGCTCTAACTTAGTTCCAGGGTAACCAGGAGTTAGCAATCGGGTTTAAGGGCATCTCCAACCCGGCGACCCAAACGGACGCGCTGGGCGTCCGTTTTGGGCCGTTTGGATGGCCGCGCGGACACCCGGACAGCGTCCCGCATCCGCGTGTCCGTTTGGGTCGCACGCTGCGTCCAACGCGCGGACGCAGCGCATATTCGAAGAAATAGAAAAACAAAATTTAAAATGCAAATTTAAACGAAATTTGATTAAGCATATGCCCTATTTTGGGCAAATTTGTACATAGCCCTATTTTGGGCAAATAACTAACAAAAGATGCCCTCTATATGGGCTTTAAAATTTAAACTAAAAAACCCTATGCTAGGGTTTGGTCGACGGTGCGGTGGCCGCCGGTGCGCCGCCTAGCCCCTGTGGGCGTCGTCGGCCTCGTCGTCGGCGTCGACAACGTCCCCGGGCGGCGAGGCACTGTTGTGGCTCGAGCGTGATACGTCCCCGACGTATCCATAATTTCTGTCGTTCCATGCTTGTTTTATGACAATACTTACATGTTTTGCTTGCACTTTATGATGATTTCATGCATTTTCCGGAACTAACCTATTAACAAGATGCCACAGTGCCGGTTCCTGTTTTCTGCTCGTTTTTGGTTCCGTGAAAGGCTGTTCGGGCAATATTCTCGGAATTCGACGAAACGAAGACCAAACCTCCTATTTTTCCCGGAAGCATCCAGAACACCGAAGAAGAGTCGGAGAGGGGCCTGAGGGCCACCACACCATAAGGCGGCGTGGCCTGGCTCGGGCCCGCGCCGGCTCGTGGTGTGGCGCCCCGAGTGCCCCCTGCGCCGCCTCTTCGCCTATAAAACCCCTTTCGACCTAAAAACACCGTACCACTTGACGAAACTCCGAGAAAGACTCCGGGGCGCCGCCGCCATCGCGAAACTCCAATTCGGGGACAGAACTCTCTGTTCCGGCACCTGCCGGAGCGGGGAAGTGCCCCGGAAGCCATCTCCATCAACGCCACCGCCTCCATCATGCTCCGTGAGTAGTTCCCCCATGGACTACGGGTTCTAGCTGTAGCTAGTTGGTATTCTCTCCCCCATGTACTTCAATACAATGATCTCATGAGCTGCCTTACATGATTGAGATTCATCCGATGTAATCGGTGTTGTGTTTGTCGGGATCCGATGGATTGTTACATTATGATTGTCTATCTACAAAGTTTATGAAGTTATTGTTGCTGCAATCTTGTTATGCTTAATGCTTGTCACTAGGGCCCGAGTGCCATGATCTTAGATTTGAGCTTTATACTTATTGCTTAGATTGTATCTACAAGTTGTATGCACATGTCATTGTCCGGAACCAAAGGCCCCGAAGTGACAGAAATCGGGACAACCGGAGGGGATGGCGGTGATGTGAGGGACACATGTTTTCACGGAGTGTTAATGCTTTGCTCCGGTGCTCTATTAAAAGGAGTACCTTAATATCCAGTAGTTTTCCTTGAGGCCGGCTGCCACCGGCTGGTAGGACAAAAGATGTTGTGCAAGTTTCTCATTGCGAGCACGTACGACTATAATTGGAAAACATGCCTACATGATTAATGATCTTGATATTCTGTCTTAATGCTATTTCAATCCTATCAATTGCCCGACTGTAATTTGTTCACCCAACACTTGTTATTGGAGAGTTACCACTAGTGTAGATAGCTGGGAACCCCGGTCCATCTTTCATCATCATATACTTGTTCTACATGTCAATCTGTTTTCCGGTGCTATTGCTCTCATATCACTATTACTGCTGCTGTGTTACTATTACTATTGCTTTCATACCACTTGCTACTTTCACATCACCCTCGTTGCTAGTGCTTTTCCAGGTACAGCTGAATTGACAACTCGGTTGTTAAGGCTTATAAGTATTCTTTACCTCCCCTTGTGTCGAATCAATAAATTTGGGTTTTACTTCCCTCGAAGACCATTGCGATCCCCTATACTTGTGGGTCATCAAGACTATTTTCCGGCGCCGTTGCCGGGAGGCATAGCTCTACTCATAAGTTCACCGGGGAGTACACTCTACCTCTCTCTCTACTTTTATTTTATTTTGTTTTTCTAGTTTACTTTTGTCTAGTTTATTTGTGCTTAGTTTATTTCTGTCTAGTATTAGTTTGCTTAGTTTACTTTTGTCTAGTTTATTTCAGTTTTGTTTTACTTTCCTCATATACCCAAAAATCCATAAAAATTTGAAAAATCGAAAAATTAAAAACTGCTGTTATGGGAGAACCAACAACCTACTTGGAGCTTATAGAATGCTATAATAATTATAGAGAATCAAGAACTGGTAAAATAATGAGTGCTATGATAGAAAAATTGAATACAATTGCTAAAATCTTGCTTGAATGCCATGATATAAACTGTTGCTCTCAACAGGATACTAAACATCTTAAATTTCAATGTGGCTTTAGTGAGGAATTTTTTATTAAGAACTATAATCGGAATTGCTATATTCATTATGGGTTCGAAGAGGTAGAACAATTTGTCTTATTTATGGGAGCCTCCGAGATAGAATCCTTCATGGTTGAGAATTATGAAACTTGTGTTGTTTGTAAGGGCCTTAAAGATTATGTCTCTACTATCCTTAATTCTTGCATAGAATGCTACAGTAGGAATCTTTATATCCTTGATTATAAAGAGAGACACATTAATGCACAAGAATGCACTCACAATTTGCAGGAACCGATGGAAGAAGAAATTGATGAACCCGAAAGCTCATTGGATGAAAAAGAGGAGGAAATTGATGAACCTGAAAGCTCATTGGATGAAAAAGAAGAGGAGAGCGACGAACAAAAGGAGGAAGAATGGATTAGCTACCCATGTCAACCTTCTAATGAGAGTAACTCTTTATCTCTTACACTATTTGATTGTCCTCCATGCTTACCGGAAGAGGTTAAATGTTATGTTCCTGTGGATTCTCTTGAAATAGTACCTATGAGTAATACTTGTGAGAATGATTATGCTACTGTTATCTATGATAATTCATGCTACTTTGATAAATCTTATGATAATGCTTTGTTTGTGCCTGATGTCGAAATGCATGGTACTAAAGAATTTTGCTTGGCAAATGTTTATGATAAAGCTCTAGATGATGGTCCTATGTTACTTGATAATATTAATTGTGCTACTAATGAAAATGAGATTGGAGAGTTCTTGACTTATTCTATGAGTCCCATATCTATTGAGATTGATCAACTACCTTGTTATATTATTAATAAAAGTAAGTTTGAAAGTTTTAATTCCACTATTCTTGAACTTGATAAAAATTATGTGTTTGAAAATCATGAAAAGTATGCTGCATATGATAGTTATATTGTTGAGTTTGTTCATGAAGCTACTGAAAATTATTATGAGAGAGGAAAATATGGTGGTAGAAATTTTCATGGTACTAATACACCTCTCTGTGTGCTTAAATTTTTTAAGTTACACTTGTTCTATCTTCCTATGCTTGTTACTTTGCTTTTCATGAATTTATTTGTGTACAAGATTCCTATGCATAGGAAGCATGTGAGACTTAAACTTGTTTTGGATTTGCCTCTTGATGCTCTCTTTTGCTTCAAATACTATTTTCTGCGAGTGCATCATTAAAACTGCTGAGCCCATCTTAACGGCTATAAAGAAAGCAACTTCTTGGGAGATAACCCATGTGTTATTTTGCTACAGTACTTTGTTTTATATTTGTGTCTTGGAAGTTGTTTACTACTGTAGAAACCTCTTCTTATCTTAGTTTTGTGTTTTGTTGTGCCAAATGAAGCCTCTAATCGAAGGTTGATACTAGATTTGGATTTCTGCGCAGAAACAGATTTCTATCTGTCACGAATCTGGGCTGTTTTCCCTGTAGGTAACTCAGAAAAATATGCCAATTTACGTGCGTGTTCCTCAGATATGTACGAAACTTTCATTAGTTTTGAGTTTTCTGATTTGAGCAACGGAAGTATTTTATTAAAATTCGTCTTTACTGGCTGTTTTGTTTTGGCAGATTCTGTCTCTGTTTTTTGCATTGTCTCTTGTGGACTTTAAGCGAGGTTTTCTAGACGTAGAGGGCTGTAGCTAATGTTTTATTGAGTTCTTGCAATGTGCCACTACAGGACCAAGGTGGATTCAAATTTTTTGAGTACTAACCCCTCTAATGAAGTTTATGAGAAGTTTGGTGTGAAGGAAGTTTTCAAGGGTCAAGAGAGGGGATGATATATGATCAAGAAGAGTGAAAAGTCTAAGCTTGGGGATGCCCCGTGGTTCATCCCTGCATATTTCAAGAAGACTCAAGCGTCTAAGCTTGGGGATGCCCAAGGCATCCCCTTCTTCATCAACTTATCGAGTTCCTCCCACGAAACTATATTTTTATTCGGTCACATCATATGTGTTTTACTTGGAGCGTCTGTGTGCTTTTATTTTTGTTTATGTTTGAATAAATTCGGATCCTAGCAATCTTTGTGTGGGAGAGATACACGCTCCGCTTTTTCATATGAACACTCGTGTTTTTCGTTTTACTTTTAATGTTCAATGATAAAAGTTGGAAGCTATTGCACTTATTTATATTTGGTTGAAAACAGAAAATGCCTCATCATGTCTTGGGTAATTTGACACTTGGCAATTGTTTTGAGCTCTCAAGTAGATCATGATTAAGTTTTTTCATGTAGTCTAAGCCTATTAGTGGAGAACTACTGTAGAGCTTGTTGAAATTGGTTTGCATGATTGATCTCTCTTAAGGTCTAGATATTTTCTAGTAAAAGTGTTTGAGCAACAAGGAAGACAGATGTAGAGTATTATAATGCTTGCAATATGTTCTTATGTAAGTTTTGTCTGTACCAGTTCATACTTGTGTTTGCTTCAAACAACCTTGCTATCCTAAGCCTTGTACTCGAGAGGGAATACTTCTCGTGCATCCAAAACCTTGAGCCAAAAACTATGCCATCTGTGTCCACCATACCTACCTACTATGTGGTATTTCCTGCCATTCCAAAGTAAATTGCTTGAGTGCTACCTTTAAACAATTCAAAATTTATCATCTCTGATTTGTGTCAATGTTTTATAGCTCATGAGAAAGTATGTGGTGTTTATCTTTCAATCTTGTTGGGCAACTTTCACCAATGGACTAGTGGCTTCATCCGCTTATCCAATAATTTTGCAAAAAGAGCCGGCAATGGGATTCCCAGTCCCAAATTAATTAACCAAAATAGACACTCCTCCATGGTATGTGATTGTTGGACGGCACCCGAGGATTCGGTTAGCCATGGCTTGTGTAAGCAAAGGTTGGGGGGAGTGTCATCATCATAATAAAACTAAAATAAAAGGGCACTCCTTCATGGTATGAGATTGTTGGCGGTGCACCCGAGGATTCGGTTAGCCATGGTTTGTGAAAGAAAGGTTGGCAGGAGTGCTACCCAAAAATAAAAATAATTCATGGGAGCCGCTCTTGAAGGTTTGTCTGGCGAGGGGGTTAGAGTGCCCACTACCATTCGTTGACAACAACAAACACCTCTCAAAACTTTACCTTTATGCTCTCTATATGTTTTCAAAACCAAAGCTCTAGCACAAATACAGCAATCAATGCTTCCCTCTGCAAAGGGCCATTCTTTTACTTTATGTTGAGTCAGTTTACCTACTTCCTTCCATCTTAGAAGCAAACACTTGTGTCAACTGTGCATTGATTCTTACATACTTGCATATTTGCATTCATCATATTACTTTGTGTTGACAATTATCCATGAGATATGCATGTTACAAGTTGAAAGCAACCGCTGAAACTTATATCTTCCTTTGTGTTGCTTCGATGCCTTTACTTTGAACTTATTGCTTTATGAGTTAACTCTTGCGCAAGACTTTTGATACTTGTCTTGAAAGTACTCTTCATGAAAAGTTTTGCTATATGTTATCTACTTGTTAGCAACTATAGATCATTGCTTTGAGTCACTTCATTCATTTCATATGCTTTGTAATAGTATGATCAAGGTTATGTAAGTAGCATGTCACTACGTAAATTATTCTTTTTATCGTTTACCTGCTCGGGACGAGCAGGAACTAAGCTTGGGGATGCCGATACGTCCCCGACGTATCCATAATTTCTGTCGTTCCATGCTTGTTTTATGACAATACTTACATGTTTTGCTTGCACTTTATGATGATTTCATGCATTTTCCGGAACTAACCTATTAACAAGATGCCACGGTGCCGGTTCTCGTTTTCTGTCGTTTTTGGTTCCGGAAAGGCTGTTCGGGCAATATTCTCGAATTCGACGAAACGAAGACCAAACCTCCTATTTTTCCCGGAAGCATCCAGAATACCGAAGAAGAGTCGGAGAGGGGCCGCAGGGCCACCACACCATAAGGCGGCGCGGCCTGGCCCGGGCCCGCGCCGGCCGTGGTGTGGCGCCCCGTGTGCCCCCTCGCGCCGCCTCTTCGCCTATAAAACCCCTTTCGACCTAAAAACACCGTACCACTTGACGAAACTCCGGAAAGACTCCGGGGCGCCGCCGCCATCGCGAAACTCCAATTCGGGGGACGAACCTCTGCTCCGGCACCCTGCCGGAGCGGGGAAGTGCCCCGAAGCCATCTCCATCAACGCCACCGCCTCCATCATGCTCCGTGAGTAGTTCCCCCATGGACTACGGGTTCTAGCTGTAGCTAGTTGGTATTCTCTCCCCCATGTACTTCAATACAATGATCTCATGAGCTGCCTTACATGATTGAGATTCATCCGATGTAATCGGTGTTGTGTTTGTCGGGATCCGATGGATTGTTACATTATGATTGTCTATCTACAAAGTTTATGAAGTTATTGTTGCTGCAATCTTGTTATGCTTAATGCTTGTCACTAGGGCCCGAGTGCCATGATCTTAGATTTGAGCTTTATACTTATTGCTTAGATTGTATCTACAAGTTGTATGCACATGTCACTGTCCGGAACCAAAGGCCCCGAAGTGACAGAAATCGGGACAACCGGAGGGGATGGCGGTGATGTGAGGGACACATGTTTTCACGGAGTGTTAATGCTTTGCTCCGGTGCTCTATTAAAAGGAGTACCTTAATATCCAAGTAGTTTCCCTTGAGGCCCGTGCTGCCACCTGCTGGTAGGACAAAAGATGTTGTGCAAGTTTCTCATTGCGAGCACGTACGACTATAATTGGAAAACATGCCTACATGATTAATGATCTTGATATTCTGTCTTAATGCTATTTCAATCCTATCAATTGCCCGACCGTAATTTGTTCACCCAACACTTGTTATTGGAGAGTTACCACTAGTGTAGATAGCTGGGAACCCCGGTCCATCTTTCATCATCATATACTTGTTCTACATGTCAACTGTTTTCACGGTGCTATTGCTCTCATATCACTATTACCGCTGCCGTGTTACTATTACTATTGCTCTCATACCACTCGCTACTTTCACATCACCCGTGTTGCTAGTGCTTTTCCAGTACAACTGAATTGACAACTCAGTTGTTAAGGCTTATAAGTATTCTTTACCTCCCCTTGTGTCGAATCAATAAATTTGGGTTTTACTTCCCTCGAAGACTGTTGCGATCCCCTATACTTGTGGGTCATCAGAGCGCGCCGGGGACTCCGGCCACGGAGACCACAGGGCCTCCTCCCAGGCGGAGTGGGGGTCCGGAGCCACCCGAGGAAGTGGCGGCGCACGGAGCAGCGCCTCCTCCCTGAGGCGCTGCTCCCTCTCCGCGCGGCGCGGCGCGGCGCCCGGCCTTCGGCGCCGCTCTTCCTCCGCGCGGCGCCGGCCTCTCCGCCGCCGCCGCTCCTCGCGCCGCTCCTCCTCCGCGCGGCGCCTGGCCTCCTCCCGCCGCGCCGCTTCCTCCTCCTCCCGTCGCACCTGGCGGGCCTGGGCGTACAACTCCTAGGCCTCGGCTTCCTCCACCGCCTGCCGGGCCGCTTCCTCCATCTCGGAGGTGCGAATGTCCGCATGGAGGTGCGGCCATTTCGCGTCCTCCTCCGCCGCCGAGATGAGCAGCGCGTCGCGGAGGTCGGGGTCCTCCTCCAAGGACTCGGGCTTCGGCTCGAGCAGCAGCGGAGGCAGTTGCGGCAATGTCGCGCCGCCGCGGGCGGCCTCTCCGATGTGGAGGCCGCCTCGGTTTCCTCCGGATGGCCGCAGCGCCGGCGGAGGACGGCGGGCCGTCGCTCGTCTCCTCGTCGTTGGCTCCGGGAGCGAACCGTCGCTTCGGGGTCATGGCGGCGGTTTCGCTCGGGGAGTGGAGTGGGGACTGGACTGGAGGGACAGATCCCCTCCAGTCCACATTTAATAGCCTCCCCGGTCACCGACGGGTGGGCCCAAGGGAGACGAGGCGACAACCGCCCGGACGCGACCGGACACCGCGTGCCATCCGCGGCCACGCAAACCTAGCCCAGATTTGAGCCGGGTTTGCGTCGTCCCGGACGCCGCGGCCATCCGCATTTGCGGTGCGTCCCCGCGTTGTGCCGATTTTTTGTCTGGTCGCCCCGTTGGAGATGCCCTAACTAGCGGTATTTTGGGTGTTCTCTCTTTAATATTCAGTTGGAGAGCCAGATACAGTATCAGGGTTTGCTGCTAGCAAAACCCCACGCACTTGCACTTGCCTCTCTCTCTTCCCCACCACCACCAGCCCCCGCCGCGCCCTCCCCATCCCGCTTCCGCCGCCGGCGAGCCGGGGATGGCCGACTTCGACGACGACTGGTTCGATGACAACGCGCAGTTGCTTGACGCGATCTGCCGCGACGCCGAGGAGGCCTCCGCCTCCCGCAACCCTAGCGCCACTCCTGCTCCAGCTCCGGTCACCCACTACCTCCCCGCCGCCGCCGTCGCCGCCGCCGCATCGTGGCCCCCTTCCTCCTCCTCCACCACCACCACCGCCACCACCTCTTCCGCCCCCCTCTCCCGCGTCCCCGCCGCGCCCCATGCCTCCGCCACTCCCCTCCCCCGCATCCCCACCTCTCCTTTCCCCCTCCCCCGCGCCCCCGCGGCGGCCCGCGCGCCCGCCCCCGATTTCTTCTCCCCTCCGCGCGAGCTCTCCCAGCGCGCGGCGGCCAGCGGCGGCGGCTTCTCCCCTCCGCGCGAGCTCTCCCAGCGCCCGGCGGCGGAGGAGGACAGCGAGTGCCAGATCATCGAGGCGATGGGCCCCGCGACCTCGAGTACCGGCCGGGCCAGGACCGTGCTGCCGACGGCGGCGAGCCAGGCCCGCGCCAAGAGCTTGCCCAGGGGGAGGCAAGCTAGGGCGGCGGAGAGCAAGTCGGCCGAGGAGATCAAGGTGAGATTGCCATTTTGCTGATACTCACAACCTTGCTAGTATGCCTGTGCTTTCTTGGTTTTCTGACGCGCGTGGTCTCGGTCGCTGGGTGGTGCAGATGCAGAGGGAGCTGGAGCGTGTCTTGAAGCAGATGAACGACATGGTGCGCGTCTCACTGGCTGCCCTGCTATTGGTATTCGATAATGTAGTAGTAGTTGTACTAGTTTTTTTGATCATTTGTCAGTGCCCGTGCTGCGAAAATGGTTCGAGCTTAGTGCATTATGCTCTTGTTTGATCCTAGTTTGGGATGTGCACTGGTGTATGTTCATGGCAGCTAAGGCTAGTATTGAAGTTGGCTCTCGTTTTAAGTTGCGAATTGATCTTGCAGAAAAACGAGAACACTGAGCTGAAGAAAGGCATGAAAAATAAAGACCTCGAAATCGAGGCTAAAGAAGCAGAGATTCATATTTTGAAGAAGGCGAATCTGTAAGTGCTATTCTCTTTAATAATTTATTTATGCCCTTGGCACATCACGATGCTGATGTAACATGTTTTTATGTGAAGAATCAATTTTTTTTAAATAACCTTAAACCAGCTTGGATAGTAGGGAGTGGCTTTTTAAAACAGTAGTTGGTTCACATGTCTTTCTGTACTGCATTTGAGTGCTTGCTGGATACTGTATTAACATTGTTTTCTTTTGTGTATTCCGGGGCTGTTTCAGCAAAGATATTTGCAGTACAAGGATGGATATTGATCATGCCCCTGCAGATGAGGCTTTGCAAGCTGGGGGTTCTTGTCGCACATCCACAAGGAGAGCAGACAAGTTGAATGGAAAAAATAAGGACCTCTGTTCTTCCCGAGATGGTTTGTGTTTCAGCGAGCGTATTTGATTGATGCATCTGACTTCTTGGAACTGAAACACCAAAGAACTATTAATAGTAGCACTAAGATTTATAAACCTTTTTGAAGCTGAGAGTGTTTTCTTATCTCCTGACTTCTAATATAATAAACAAGTGATTTCTTAATGATCAGGAACAAGTACCTCAGGAGCATATTTGGAGGAAAATGCACACCTTGAATTAAAAAGCAACAAATGCACGGACAATAAGACTAAAGGAGTCCAAACAGATCTTCCAGTGAATGATGAACATCTTGAGCACAAGAAAGTACCAATAAATAACATCTCTAGCAGCCTCTGTGCAATCTGGGGTAGGCCAGCTAACAGTATGCTGGGGAGGAGTCTGATCTCGAAGATCCTTGCTTCTTGCTCGGAAGAAATGTTGACACTTCTCCAGTCTACGAGATCGCCAGACAAGTGTGAAAACTCTTCTGAAGGGAGCTCCTCAATGCATAATGCTATATCAGAAGTATATGATATTATCATCAAGGTGATGGTCATGCAAAAGCACCTATTCTCTTTGCTATTGCAGCTCGCACTATATGTGCTTTTCAAGGGAGAAATGCTACTTTGCTTTTGAACTTTATTTTAATGCCAAAACCTGTCATACAATGCTTTGCAATTTGGCTGCTCTGTGATATAATGATAAGAGTGGTACAAGATTTGCTTTCACCAGAATAATGTCACGTTTGAATAGGGAATACTATGTCCACCCATTTGTTGTTTTTGTAGTACCTAGTGTAAGAAATGTGTATATTTCTTTTATATTAGCTGTGTAGTATCATTGTTGTATAAAGGGTTTACACAACATCTGTATGTATATATCAATGCTACTACTAGCCTTTTCTTCTAAATTCTTATCAAGTTAGTCCCTCCCTAAAACAGAGGGGCCATTTTTTGTAATGTCTTGTTCGCAAATGTAGGGTTTATTTTGGTCGATGTAAAATAAGTGTGTTCTCCCCTATACCCAACACATATGCAGTTTTACTTTTTATTACTGCATACATACATTGTATATAGCATACCCTATATTTTGATTGATGGAAGTACATATTCATTTGAAATAACATCTCATATTTTTTCTGTTTTGTTCCTGCAGGTGAATAGTGACGCAGTACCTGTACAAACTCTTCTTGAAGCATTGCTAAATCTGTGTGTTGTTGGTAATGTGAGAACCTATTATCTCACTTTATTTCCATAGCAAGGTTGCTTATTTTTTCCATGACCATCCATTGTGCCTCTTCACTGGCATACAAAAAATAGCTTTAGCACTCTATACAACCTAATACTAATGAGGTTATTAGTGATTTTTAACATAGTTGGTTACACTGACAGCATGAATAATTGGAATGCAGTTCTCTGTTTTATTTGTAGTCACTTTGGGGAAGGAAATGGTTGATTTTAAGTAATTGTCGATGGACACTGAGTTACCTTTGAGGCTTTGACTGGTTTCCATCTTAGACATTTTTGACGTAAAAAATCTAGCTGGACCAGAACCGGCAGGAATAAATAAGAACCATCACAATAGTTGTTTTCCAAACCAAGTTCTGAGCACAGGTTTCCTCATACTCCTAGGTTGTTGTTTATTGAACAATAGAAGTCTCACCACACCAGTTGACACTATGTAGACTCTGGAAAATGCTAGTTTTAATAGCTGCAGTTTGCCCATGCAACAACGCAACTGTAGGTTGACTTTGTTAGGATTGGATACACAGTTGCTACTGAGTTGAAGAATTAGTAATTAAAAGATATATATTTTAATAGCTGCAGTTAAGCTGTCTTGGCTTTTCCTGTCGATGTTGAAGTGAGACAGTCATCTTTTTAACTACTCCGAGTCTTGAATTTAACTGGCCAGCTCATTTATGCATGTATTTTACCTGCTCCTTTCAGGTCGTTGTTGTTGGTAGGGCCCTGCGGATATTGTATAGCATCTTGCAAAACTTGCTAACCCATGGAGTCAAGTCTAACCAAAGGTATGCTTTGCCTCATTGGATATATTTCTGGTATCCAGGATAGCTGCTATGTGATTAACAATTTGTGGTGGTGAGTGTAGGAAAAATCACCAACTAAATATTAAAATAAAGTAGTAGTGTATAAGACAAGGTGAATGTCGAACAGCTGTTTTACTGGATTCTGTATGAATGTCATGTCTAATGATCCATTGGCCTTTTCCTTGTTGGCGTGGTTGCCTTTTTGTTTGTCAAATATCCTTTTCCTTGTTGGTACTTTGTTAGTTTATTTTACTTCTTTATAATCATAGGCTCCTATGCTTATGAACTTTAATACGATTTTCCTCAGTGTAAACTTAGGAACAATGTTATTATTGGGACGAATGTTAACAGTAACATGGAAATGGAGAGTACCAATAGGTTGCTTAATGCACCTGGCATGAAGAATCTAGTAAGAAGTGAAGATGGACTTCGCATTGGAAATATGTTTCTTCCTTCTACATTCTGGCCTTCATTCTTCACTGCTGTGCTACAAATTGCGCTAAAGTATTCAGAAGAGAGTATTCGTGTTGATGCACTATCCATAGTTATTCTTGTTGTAAGGACAAGTGATCCCAAAGTGGAACGTGAAAAGTAAGCAATCATGAGCAATATATCTTTTCTTAAATCGGTCAAACATTTTTATGCTACTATTGCCCAATGATATTCTGCTACTACTTTCAGATTTGGATTTACTTCTGTAATGGAAAGCTTACATCCATTGTTGCAGAAAGAAAATGGATTGCTCGTAAAGAAGCATTCTGTGCATCTACTTTTTTTGCTTTTGAACTGTAAGTTCTTGTGGTTAGATATTCCGTTTCTCGTATTATCTTTAGAACCTAAGATGTTTTATAGAAAGTACTGTTTTGCCAGTTGAATGCACCACTGTGCATTCTGCAGAGTAGCTAGTTATTTGACACCATTTCATGGAACCCTTAGCTATTTAAGGGAGTATGGGTAGCAAGTTGTAACAAATTAACTATTTGGGTGATAAATTCTTTGAGTTAACTTGATTTTTCATGAGAAAGAAATTGACATGTCAAAGTTTGAAGCTGTATTCTTCTTGCAAGTGATCCTGCGGGAACAAGTGTTGCTAAATTTCCCCCTTCATCCATTTCATATGTGACTGCCAGGTGAATGGAAATGAAATACTTCTCCTTCCTCTTTTCCATGGAACATACACCCAATCCCCACCATCCCTCTATAATTCCTTCAACTTCTTAGATTTTTTTTCTTCTTTCTGGTGGTACCAAACAGCCACCTAATATCTAGTAAAAACCTAAAACTGAGGGTTTTAGTTCATATATTGAGAAACAATTGTCAAGAGATGACAGTACATGTACCTTCAAATTTAGATATGGTGCTTATACGGACATGGTGTTTTGGCTTCATAGGTCTTATTATGAAAAATGCATTTCAAAATATTAAAAAATTCTTTAAAAAAACCAGGTACCATCCTGACATTCTATGTCCGCACACAAAGTTTTGCGGAAAAACGACATTTTTGTGGCCTGCGTAAAAAAGACAAAAACACCGAAAATGGTCTTTTCTACACAGGCCACAAAAAATGACTTATTTTTCGTGAAACATTGTGTGAGAACATAGAATGTCTGGATGTGCACCCGAATATATTTTTGGATTTTTTAGACATTTTGAAATATGTCTTTTGATTTGAACAGTGGGTGCATCTAGAGTTCTACACCTACGAGCCAAAGTGGATTTCCATGCTCATACGGCTTTTAGTATTCTGTTGGCTCTGAAGCTCTGTTAAACAACTACGTGCTGGAAGAAGAATTGTTATTCTAGCTATTTTTGTTCAATCTCAGTGGTGTTTCATTCTGAAGAAATCTTTAACATGATGTTAATATTTTCTTTCCTGTTATTTGGCTTTCCCTGTGCCAGTAACTGCAATCTAATTCCTGTTGCTGCCTTAATTGTAGGCCCAACGATGTTGAAGCTTCTGTGCAATCGAGGTACAGATGGCCCTGAGGTGATGGAAGCTGTTGGATCTGAAAATGATAGATCACAACAAGCTATAAGCGCAGTACTTCAGGACTTGTCTGAATGTTTGACCTGTGAGGCAACATCTTCTCTGGTGTGTTCCTTGGTTCTTTAGTGATTCAGTCAGGACTATGCATAAACACATTTAGCTTTAACTTTTTGTTTGAGCTCCCTCCATCCACAAAAGAATGTCTCAACTTTGTCAAAATATGCATGGTGTTTTAGTGTGTAGATATATGCAAATTTAGAAAAAGTTGAGACATCCTTTTGTGGATGGAGGGAGTAGCATTTATAGGTTGAAAACTTTTTCACCTAATTAAGATTCTAGCCTGCATGGATTGAACGGAGTAATGGGTTCTTTCCCTTACCATCCTAACAAAAATTGTGGCATTTGCTACCTTCAAATTTTTAAGCTCGATTGCAACAATAGGAGTTCATCACAGCTAAGTGTCTAAGTGTTGCATTTGTTTCCATTGTTTTACAACTAAAGCAAGCTGATATTTTTCAGGAGCTCAAGCTTTGTCGTCTAGTTGTCAATCTATTAGCATACATAGCATCTAGTGGCAAGTTGGGATATCAAGTGCTTCTAGATTCAGTGACTGCCAATGGTTCCAGCTTTTTGGAGTTGATCATGGAAGTCCTTGCTTCCCAGATGGAACAGGAGGTTGATTTTTCAACTGAGGCACACGAGCTATTGAAAGAAAGGTAAATTGTAAAAATTCTCCGTACTAAACTATGCATTTCTACCAGTCTGTCGCATGTTTGTATGAATGTTCCGTGTACTCTGTTTATTGCCAACTGAAGCTACTGTGTTGGCACGCTCAAAGTTTCAAAATATTCTAAAATAGTTCCACAATTAAGAGATTCTATCACAAGTAAATGACAGGTTAAGTCTGAGACGGTGTCACAAAATTGTTGTCATTTATCGTACCTTACAACTGTGGATGCTTTTGTGTTGATTGTAGTTTACAACTGTGGACGTTTTTTTGTTGTTTAAATATGAGAGTTCTCTGTGCTGTATTATTTGTATTTCATGTAACATAAATGTTTCCTGTAGGTATTTGCTGATGAGAGAAGCCCTGATCCTTCTGAACCGATTAGCTTCACACGCTATGTTTTCGAAGCCAACTCTGGAAGTGTTGGTAGGCAGTGGTAACCAGTGCGCAAGCTTGACAATTGATACTGCGAACCGGCTTCCCCAGAGGAGCAAGTACCCCTTGAGGCACCTTACCGAGCTGAATCCCCAGATGGCGAACGACCTCGCAGAGCTGGCCCAGAAGTTCCGTTCGCGAGTGTACGGTTTCCTGGAAGAGCAACAGCATTCAAAGGCTGACCGTTCCAGTTCAAGTGGTCTGGCCAAGAGTCTGCGGCTGCCTCCTAGAGTTCCAAGATAGTTGGGTCTATCTTAGCTTACTGGAGATTGTTTTCTTGATTTTTTTTTCTTTTGGGCTAACCGTAGTAGGGTCTTTCTGGGTAGGGCGAGTAGGTAGGTTTTGGCTGGTGGTGTACAGTGGGGCGTGATTCCTCGCCATTTTGGGGCTGTGTAAGTTTGAAAACTCGAGGGAATGTGTTGTTAGAATTGTACTGAGAAATTGGCATACGGCACAACAGCAGTTCGTGGCAAGATAGTCATCTTTCCTTTTGTATTTCATTGATTTTTTTGGGCGATTTCCTATGACAATGTAAGGAAACTAAGTTCTGCCATGTGGCTAAATCTCAAATTTTCTTAAATAACAAGCATTTCCCATTTAAGAATAATTATACTCCCTCCAATCTATAATACGTGTCGAGGGTTTAGTTCAAACTTCAGCCTCCGATCAATAATTAGTGTTGAAGTTTTAGCTCAAATTTAAACTAAACGCTCCAAACTCATTATGTATTGGAAGGAGTAGCTTTTATCACTAGTTAAACAGTTAGTTGAATATTTTCTGAACAAGCGTTGTTTTTAATTAGCAAAAAAGCAAAAGAAATTTTGCAAGAAGAACACAGCCAAAGGTAGGATCAGTGCACGAGCTAAGTTTTGCGGGAAGGAAGGAGGAGGGCACAACGATAGGGTGTGCTTTTTGTGGGGTTCAGAAACAGCGATGGGCGTCGTTGCGGTGCGTGCGTACGGTCCGTTTCAATTTGGGAAAGTTTTTCATGTGATTAAGGGACTCTAACTAGGGTTGCTCGAACGTGTTTATCCGTGACAATATTATCTTATTTGACACCCTAAACAGTATTTCCTCCGATTCATAATAAGTTTTATGATGTTAGTTTAAATTTACAGATTTGCTAGGCGTCTGATTTTTATTATGTCCTAGTCTACTTCTTAGTCATTAGGTTAGCCTCGTGATTTGTACTGATAGTTGTAAATATGTTGCAACTGATTGAGATTTTACTAGTTGCAAGTGGATTGCAACTAAGACTTCCCCCACTTGCGAGTGGGTTGTAACTTGTAACTGAGAAAATATCCACACCATTGAATTTGTTTCAAAATTCATGCTGGGTTATGAGTTGCATTAGTTGCAATTAGGTTGTAGTTGAGACTAGATGACATAAGGTGATTGAGATTCCCCTTATTTTTAAAAATAAATTGAAATTACAACAGTTATTATAAGCCGAAGGGAGTAGATTTAATTAAAACATCTACAAATTTAATTGTATTATATTAGTTTAGAGTGAATGATTCTTGTCCGACTTAAAATTGAGCTTAGAAAATCCATTATTCAGATTTTTCCAAGTTTTCATGCATAGTATTTCTTATTAGAGTTCTAAGGACTGTATAGACGTTAATTTTATTTAGAGCGTGCGCAATGGTAGAGAATGCATGTCTTCCCTTACCTCGCCACATCAACTAGAGAAGTCAATAGATAGAAGTCATACAATACGTTATATTTTATAGCCATTTCTAGCAATTAATATTAATAATTAGAATTTGGTTAAAAATTTGTGGCTCAGGAAGACTACGGTGGAGAAAATAGTCATCTCTTACTTCCTAAGAGATGATTCTCTTTCTTCATTCTTTCTTCTCCAACTAATCAAAAAATTCGACATGGTACCTCTAAGAAAATGGACACCCGGCACCTCCAGGTCGCCTACAAGCCACACCAAATTTAGGCCTTTCACAATAGATTGTATCTTAGCGCGCTATCTCAAAATGACAACCAGCATCTGAGAGCTTTTTAGCAGTTGGGTTAACCATTAGACATTGACATATGGTAATAGCAAGAACAACTTTTCATCGCAGATAATCATGTTACATCTGTGTAGAAATATTATATTTTGGACGGGGGTAGATTTATTTGTACATCGCAGGTAATCAACTTTTTTTGCCAGGTCTTCTGATCTTTAAAATAACAATGATGTTCATTCATCTAACTATATATCTTATCAGTAGCTTAAACCATCCGCATGGTTACTTCCAATTATTTGAAGAACTACCACCAATAACAGAGCTTTCAAAATGGATCAGTTCAACATGACCAAAATTAGCATCATTTCTAATGATGAGCAAAATCACAAAAAACCATCTAACTTCCCAAACAACAGCACCGACAAGATAGAATCAGTGCCACAACTGCTGCTACCGGACCTACAATCGCTAGATGAACTATCTAATCAGCTCAACCTGCCCCCACACTAGCCAGTTCTTTTTCTTTCTTTATATGCATCCCAGGTTAGCTCCCCATGATCCGCCTGATGGCAGCTCGCTGCGACGACGATAGCCTCGTCGGGAAGGTCACATCGAACCTGATCCTCAGGCTCCCCTTCTTCCCTGGCTCCTTCCGGATCGGCCACCCTTCGTTCTCGATCACGATCTCATGCCCAGGGCGGACCACTTCGTCCACACTGACAGGAAGGCTCCTGCCATCAAGGGTCTTGAGGTTTATGGTCGTCCCGGCAAGAGCATCCACCAAAGCTATCTCCTGGCTTACTAGGAGGTTGTTCCCTTCTAGAGTGTAGGTGTCATGAGGCTTCACGTCGATCACGAAGGTAAGGTCCTGTGGTAGATAGCCATGCAGCGTGTCTCCTTTGTTGTCAAATGTCACCTTTGTCCCCCTTTTCCAGCCTGGCAGCACCTCGACCTGCAAGACCTCTGTCTCGACCTCTAGCTTTCTGCAGAAGATGACATGAAGATGGAGAATCAGATACCCAATATCGAACTGAAAACATCTCACGCCAATTGTGCTGCCATGTAATGCAGCAAAACTAAGAGGAAGGACTTTAACCAATTGGGACTCAGTCCTTCCCATTGTCTACATGATACTCCTCACGATGTCTACATGATACTCCTCACGATGAAGAATTAAAGAGACCAAAAGAAATAGACATGTACGGAGTAGAACTGAACCAAGATATGTAGTAGGACGGCAGGTAGGATGTCAATCACAGTATTATTTTCACATTCACATCAATTACAAAAAACACATTGTACATTTACCAGCCACCTGCTCATCAGGGTTAAGTTTTAAGAACACTCAGAATCCAGGCAAACAGTAGCCACACCCTTGCCACCAAACTCCTTAATTTAACTTCCAACAATTCTACTTTGGATTTGTCGGGTCATTTAACTGGAGATAACAAGATTATAAAAAGAGTAGGGGCTTCTATCTGAGACAACATTGCAGCAAAGATATCGTCGAATAAGAAAATCTGATGTGTGTTTACGGATGTTTAAAATTAAATACCACAAAGATGCACTCAAGTTAAGCTTTTGACAAGCATTTCAAATCCACACAACTTGCAAAAAATCAGACTAGGTAATATGCAATATTAACACAATATTGTCTCTAAACAAACACAATATTGCAGTTAAAATATTTATCCCATGAAAGTGCAATAGAGAACACAAACCAAGCTTTTTACAATCAAAAATTGCAAAGTTAATCTCAGTACAGGCTTACATTTCAAGTTTCATATTTGTCTTCCCAGCATTAAATAAAACTTTTAAAACATGTGTGTATATGGTAAAAGTAGATACATACCCATCAGGTTTTGCAACATTCCTAGTGATCTTCATCTTCTTTTTTGTTCCATTAAACAACTCTTCAAGAGAACACATTAATGTTTTTTCCACAGGCGGGGGCTTTTCTAGCTGTCTTGTGCTAGTACTGGGTTCCTTCTGAGAACTGGAAGAAGCCGCACTTTGACTATTCCTTGCTGAGGTCCGGTGTGTTGGTTGAAAGCGCCTTCGGTCTTGGTCAAAGGTGTATGTCTTGTTGCTCGCCATGAACTCGTTAAAGAAATCATCTGGGTCACTAGGATTGTAACGGAAATTACTTGGACCACTTGGGCCTGCAGTTGTGGAGGTACGGCTATACGAACCAGGTGGAGGCATCCCCTTTAAACCTTCTTCACCATATTGGTCATATACTGCACGCTTTTCTGGATCACTTAGTACCTGGCAAAATCATACAAAGTTGGTGAGAAGAGCAAATAAGTATAACAACTCATGAACTAAATATTTCAGTCATTAAGGAAATTGGAAAAAAGTACACTACATCGCATACTACATGCCTACAACCATGTATAACTGTGAAGGCAATGCAGTACAACTCTTAATGCCTTGAGGGGTAATGAAGTCATATGCATGTGATGTTTACCAGAGATGAAATCAGCTGCAACTTCTTTTGTAATTGCACATAAACTTTTAAGCAAAGGAAACTGAAGTGAGTAAGTGACTCAATCTTGCATCACAGCTACCATGCAGTATTACTATATGGCCTCACCATACTAAATGCAGAAGTTGCAAGCAGACTGAGCAAAGGTACCTTTCAACGTACTAAAAATGTATTATCAGAGAAGCCCCAGTTTCACCATTCAAAACAATGTTAAATGTAATTTATAGTTACAGGTTACAAATTTAACTTCTCAGATGCCAAATAGTATAGCTATTTTTCAAACAGCATACAAAAGTGAAGCTTCTTTTGCAAGATAACTCTGTTAGAGTAATCCTTGCTTTAGAGTTAAGCTAGTACCTTCTAGTAGGACTGGTAGGTTCTAGTATGTTGTAGTGGTACATTTCATATGTAAGCACTAGGCAGTAGCTAACTCTGGTTAGCAGTAGAAACCTGTAGAAGGTTAGGATAACAGTAGAAAGCTCTAGAAGGCTTTAGAAATCTACATGTTGTACCTAGCTTGTATCCTATAAATAGCACTATGCAATACAAGCTGCAGCAAGCTATTGGAAGCATCACACATAGACCACTTCCTACACACTGCCTGTGAACTAACAAGACTAACAAACTCCACCAGGAATTCGCATAATCAAATTGACTTTTTTTTCAGCCAATTTTGAAATGTTAAAATTCAAATGGATGATGAAACAATGCTCTCATTATGAATACGGAAATACTCCCTTCATCCCATGAAAATTGTCCGAAATATGTCTAGATTGGGATGTACCTAGACACTAAATAGCATCTAGATACATCCAAATTTTGATAAAACTCAGACAAGTTCAATGGGATGGGGGGGGGGGAGTACTATAGGAAAAGAGTAAATGCACAACAGGTACTCGAACTATATGTTGCTCCTTGTAGATCGGAGTAGAGATTCCAGTTTCCAGATGGGGCACCGGAGCAAAACTTGGAAACCCAGCTAAGTACAAACCTGAGCTAAAAAGCTTAAGTAGATTGCTCTCAGCGCAACAAAGAGATGCTTGTGGTATGGTATTACAAGCCCCATAATCATGATATAATACTGAACACATGAATCAAGCAATAATTTCTTATAAGCATGGAACAAAAGGATAAATCTGACAATTATTCATACTAAACTCTCTCCACAGGAATAGCTATCACCTTATTTAAAACTGGCAAAGAATCAAACATGTACCCAGTAACAATGTCTACGATATGTTATAGGAAAGGAGTAAATACACAACACACACATAATCCCGAAGAAGAAAAATAAGAATTATATGTTGCTCCTTTAGATCCAAGTAGATTGAACATTCAAATTTCCAAATGGGGCAACCGGAGAACAACTTGGCGGACCAGGTACAAAGCTGAGCTAAAAAGCTTCTGTAGCATGTTCTCGGCACGGCAAAGAGATGTTCATGATTTGGTATTACAACTAAGTGGTCAATCCTCATAATCAAGATATACAACTGAACACATGCATTAAGCAACCAACTTTTAAACAAAAGGATAAATCTTACTAACATTTAATAAAACTAAAATCTCCTCACAGGAATAGCTATCATTTAATTTCAAACTGGCAAAGAATCAAACCATGTACTCAGCAACGGATACTGCGAGAAAATAAATGCACAGTTCACTTGCCTCATAGGCCTCAGTTATCTGTTTGAACTTGGCCTCAGCCTCGGCGCCAGCTGTCGGGTTCTTGTCGGGGTGCCACGTCCTTGCGAGCCGACGGTACGACTTCTTCAGGTCCTCCAAGGTGGCATTGCGATTCACCTTGAGGATGTTGTAGTAGTCCATCGCCTTCTTGTCTTGCCAAACAATCACAAAAGGGTAATCAAAACCTAACCCTAGATCACCATGCCCCCGAACTCCAAGTCAGCATGGAGCCCATCGAATCCAGATAAATTCGGGAATTTGAATGGTCCAGATCCTACCTTTCGCCTCCCGCAACCAATTTCACGCCGGATCACCAGGAAATGGATGAAATCCGCGCAAGAAACGCGGTGGAGGTGCCCAGCCTCTCACCTCCGCACGCGACCTCTTATCCTCAGATGAGCGGCAAGAATCTGCCCGAGTTCGCAGCGGCAAGATCACGCCTTGCGACTACCTACAGCCAAACCACGCCGGATCACCGCTCTGGATAGCCCGAAAATGCGCAGGATAGAGGTGAAGATGAGGCGACCTGATAAAACAATACTGCTGCTACCTGAGACTTCGAAACGCCGCCGTAAATCTCACAGGAAAATGGCTCCGCCGCCTCAGAAAAATCGCACCTTCCCGGCTCCGGCAGAGAATTGGCGACGGAGCCGCCTGATCTCGCCGGGCGGTGCGCTGAATGATTTTGGGATGGAGACGTTTGGGATTTGGTCTCTCTTTTTCTTTTCCGCTCCCTGATTTCCTTGTTTTCTTTGGGGATATACGGATTTATTACTATATGTATTCGGTATTTTAAAGGATGGAAAGGAGTGGGATACTCCGTACCGTTTTTTGGTATGGTCTGGGTTTGAAATTGTGTGAGACGGATATTCATGTGTTGATCGGAAATTTTGCACCAGTTTGTATTCACTCGCTTCCGAGCTCCAGTGCTCTCGCTATGTTAAAAGAAAATTAAAAACATTTTTACAAGTTATAAAAATTATGAAAATAATTCTGAAGAATGTCATTGATACATCCCACAATCATGCAAAATCCTAATCCGAAATTATTTTTATTTTGAGCTAGAAAAAATGACAAAATCTGATATGTTTTTGAGATTTGAAAATAACTACTTAGATCTACAATTTTGTCATTTTTGTGTAGCTCAAAATATTAAGTATTTGAAATTGATTTTTTGCACGTTTGTGGGATACATCATTGTTTATGTGTGGATTTTTTTCCAGATTTTTTTAAAATTCAAAAATATGATTTTTTATTTATTTTTTAAACGAGATCACTGGTGCTCATGTGCACCAAATATCTGTCCAACACCCACCTAATTTTGAAAACTATCTGTAATATCTAAGTACTACTCCATCGGGTTTAAAATAGGTGTCTTATTTTTATCTATATATGAATGTATCTAGATGCATTTTAGTTAGAGATATATCCAAATCTAGATAAAGTTGAGACACTTATTTTTAGATGAAAGGAGTACTAAAAACATATCCTATCAAAACTTCTTCCCTCTATGAACATTCCAACAAGACCAACATGAGTCTTGTCCATCATATGCCTTCTCCGGCCATTATATGCCTTCTCATGCAAAAATAAATTGTCTTGATTTTCCTTCTTGTGATGTTGTCTTGATGCTATTTACTTCTTCTTTGTTGATTGTCCTTTTAGATAAAAATTTCAAAAGTTGGTATGAAGCCATCTACTTCTTCTTGGTGGCGTCACTTGGCAATAAAGTGTGTCAAGTGTTGAATTCAGCCAAGGTTGTATAAAGTGTGGCCATGTGTGTAGTCTTGGTTGGAACAATTGTCTTTGTTGATTCATGCCCTTCCTTCTCAGGGTGTTGTCTTGAAGCCATTTACTTCTTCTTTATTAATTTCCCTTTCGGATAGACAATTAAGAAGTCACTATGAAGACATTTACTTCTTAGTGGCAACAATTGGCAATATCCTACTTAGTTCAAGTGTTGAATTTAACCAAGGTTGTATGAAGTGTGTGGCCAACTTAAAATATTTGTTTCCCAACAAAAATATGTCGGGGGGGGGGGGTGGTCCCCCGGTATGCCAAAGACAAGGAATAACCAAGAAGAAGGCTGACCTCGCTCTAAGCCCGGCATGGGCCGGCTTAGTCGCTGCCACTGGCCAGGAAGGCCATCTGCCGACTCCCGCTTGGAGGCCGGCTGTCGGCGCTGGAAGTCTACGCTCCTCGCACATTCTGCTTTGTCACCCTCCACGTCCCCAATATGGTGGACAATGGAGCAAACCATGCTGATGACCATGGGGCTAAGAGGCTACATTGGCGCTACGGGCATGTAATGTCAACACCATGTCCAGTCGCTAACGATAGGGGGACAAGACGGAGCAGCCGACAGGCCCCGCCAGCAGGCCTAGGAAGTACCGGAGGACATGAACCTCTTCCCCTTGGATTTTCCTGTGTAACTTGGACGCCTGGTATAAGGCACTCCAGGAGCCCCTTCCGAAGGGATCGTAAGGAAGATTTGATTTTGCCAGAATACCCGAGCTTCGATTTTATCTTAAGAGAAAGTAGCAACGCATTGTATGATATAGGGGGACTAAGACAATGAAAATCAAGAGAATTAATTGTTCAAGTCAAAGTGAGATATATGGCAGTCATACATGATTAATGTTCAATGGCATAACTAGAAAATGAATACTCTAAAAAAACACAATAACAATAGTAGTATAACCGGAAGACATAGCTAGCTACTTGACATATATTCCTAGTACACAACTTGAGGTGAGAAGAAAGACGCACACAAAGATCCTGGGCACATGCTAGCATATACATTTAGAGACGCCGTCAGCTGGCAGTGTTAACCTGCCGACCAGCCCCTCACTTGAACCATAACCAGAGCATGTGGCGGCCAATGTGGCTGATGTCAAGGAGAGAAGCAGGAGAGCAGAAGCATCACAACCTAGTAGCTAAGGAGAAGAAGAGGTGTCGCGTCTGCAGACTGCTTCTGATGATGGTGCTGGCGTGATTAGAGACGAAGCAGTTGATTGCGGCAGCCAAAGTTTTCGAGGCGTAGGGTGTATGAGATGAGCGTGTGGAGACCCCTAGTGAAATCGAGACCAACTTTTATAAAGGCTAATCTCTGCGTCGGTTATTTTTGTTTGGAGAATATGAAAAAGCAGGGACAAATTGGCTTTTGAGTTATTGTGTGGGTGGGGAAACATTAATAAAGGAGGATTTGAAGATAAAAATCCATCTAACGCTCTAGCTCACATGTCAATAGAAAAGAAGAATAACGATTGGACAGATCGGTTAGCGTCAACGCAGTTGCAATAATGGATTGTAGGTGGTCAGCTCCGCGGCTATGTACTCAAACAAAAAAAATTCCTTTGCATTAGGTGGCAAGCTAATATTGCTTAGAGATGGTTATGAGTTCGATACCTTGCGTGTTGAGATAATTTCTTTAATGGAAAGTAGAAGATATGTAAGACTAATCATAAGGGGAAGTATCATAAATTAGTAATGCAAATGATACTAGTTTATAATACCACCCCTATAATGCATAGTATTATAAACTAGTATCATGTGTCATGCAAATGATACTAGTTTATAATACCACCCCTATAATGCATAGTATCATAAGGTAGTATTGTAGTTTCATTAAATTTAATGTTTTGTAAAATCTCAATACAAATTTATAATTTATGTACATGATGCATTTGCTATCAAGTTTTCTAGTTTTACGTGTCATGATATCGTAACCTATAATACCATTTTTACCTGTCTCCTCGTTAATTATTTTACCATATTAAATTTTTGCCAACATGATATGCACGAGTACTACCTATGGTATCCCACTGTGGCTAGTCTAAGCACCAATGTTTTAAAAAACTGTTTTATTATTTTTAAATGTCTCTCTAACCACCTTTAATTGTACACGCTGTTCAAAGTAGGAATAGCTGGATCCGAATCAAAGCTTAGATGTTGGATTGCTCAGTTTATTAATTAGTACTAGTACTGATTTTTTTTGTTGAGAATTGGAGGTGTCATAGCACACTCAAGCAAACAAAAACCTCGCCGTGAAGGAACTGAGCAACTGCAGAGAAAGCAAGACGAGTATTCCAACCCTGGGCGCTGCCCTTTCTTCCTCGCGAACCCTCCTCTCACCAACCTAATCAGGCCCCTGAACTGGACCCCCGCAGCGAGCAACAGCTGCCCAAGAATCCACCCCACTCACTTCTCACTCACTCAAGAGAGAGAGAGAGAGAGGGGAGGGAGAAGTAGGAAGCGGGAGCAAGAAGATGGGGCAGGCGCTGCGCAGGCTCTTCGACAACTTCTTCTCCACCAAAGAGATGCGGGTAAAAATCTACCCATGATCTCTCTCCTCCCCCTCAATCTCCCTCGCTTCGGGGGCGCTCGATCTTGCAGGTTCTTGGAGCTTTCTCGATGCGGCGCAGTTCTTTGGATCAATTAAATTTCTCGATGTGCCTGCTCTAATCGAACCAGCCCTCCCGGAGCCTGGGGCTTGCTTGAATCCCGACCAGACTTCGAGTTACTGTGCCAATCTGAACCCGTGTGTGCTAGTTTGTCTGACGTTCCATGGCCAGGGTGAGCCGCCGATCCGAGTTCTTGGGTGGGTCCTGTCACTCATCGTGGTGTGGCCTGGGATTCTTAATTTAGGGGTTTCTTTGCTGAGGTTGGAATCGTCAACTGCACGCCGCAGGTCTGACGAATCCAGTGTTCTCTGGTCGGATTTGTCCCTGCGGGGAAGTGAGCAATTTGTGGCCAAACGGTTTGGGATGGCACTCTAGCAGTGTGCAGTTGCAATTAATGGGTGTATACTGAATCTCAGTTCAGTTCCCTCGCAAAAAAAAAAAAAAAAAAAAAGAATCTCAGTTCAGTTAATTTTGCGTAGGACGAAATAGTATGACAGTTGGCGAATCTAGCTAGTGGCCTAGTTAAATGTAGATGTACATTGATTCTGCAGTTCTTCACAATACTACTTTTTTCTTACGAAATTCAGAAGATCTCAACCATTTCATCTGACTTAACTCAACAGTTTGTGGTGGCTAGGCGGAAGTGTTTCGCTAAGTCTTGCTCTATCTGTTCATTTCAAATCGTTCTGCAAAGTACATTCTTTGGTGATTTTTTTTCTGCTGATGGTGAATAACCTTTTGAAGGTTGTGATGCTTGGTTTGGATGCAGCTGGCAAAACAACAATATTGTATAGGCTGCACATGGGGGAGGTTCTTTCAACAGTCCCAACAGTAGGTAGGAGACTGTTATATCATATACTATCGTTTCTGTATTTGTTTATGTTGCCCTACTGTACCATGCTAAAAATGCAGGTGGTAATAACGAATAAGCTGGTACTTATCCTCATTGTGTGTGGCTTCTATATGACTATGAGATCATGCCATGAAGATGCTGTTCTTTCATTTTATTACTTATACAAAAATTGGTTTTGTATTGTTAAAATTGAGTCTCCTTGTTATTGGAGTGGTTAACATTGTCTTCTACCAGATTATGTTTCTTAGAACAACTCATCATGAAGAAAAATTAGGGAGTAGCAAAAATTTGGGAGCTTACACAACTTTATCTAGTTTCTGACAATAAATTGAACCAGATGGCATGTTGGGCTTTACAGCAGCCCTCAATTTCCCCATTCATTGGTCTTATATCTAATTCTTTCGGATATGATTTTTCCTCTGCAGGTTTTAACGTCGAGAAGGTTCAGTACAAAAATGTGGCATTTACAGTCTGGGATGTTGGTGGACAAGAAAAGCTCAGACCATTATGGAAGATGTACCTCAGCAATTCCGATGCATTGGTAATAATTAGAAAAATATCGGAATTTAGCATATCGTTCTACCATTTTAGCTGTTCTTTAGTACCTACAATGTTAAATCATTGCTTTATCTCATGTGTTCCAACTGCAGCCTCAAATCTTAGGGCTTCTTAAATTTTTTGGACATGTTGTTTCATTTCCTATTCTATTAGCTGTTGGGTGAGTAGATTGATGTGCATTATATACCTGAAGATCATTTAGACTTCTTGATAAGGATAGCTGTTTAGTTGATTCGCTGTTGATTGAGTTCATTGACAGCTTGAATTGTTGTACGGATCATATACAAATCTTTGGCTGCCAATGCTAAGGATGTGTTTCCACTTTTTGATTTGGTGTAGATCTACGTTGTTGATTCTTTGGACAGAGAAAGGATAGGAGATGCCCGACAAGAATTCCAGGTAACATATTTCATACTATCTCTGTAGTTATAGGACTTCCAATTGCCTTAAACTACATTTGTCGAGAACGTGAGATCATGCTAACTTGCATTCCCTTACCACTTTCAGACCATTATCAAGGACCCTTTGATGGCAAACAGCATAATCTTAATATTAGCAAACAAACAGGACTTGGTAAGTTAAATTAACTGCTACTGCATAATTTCCTACCTGTTCATGACAACCTTATTTTTTGCCTGCGTCGCCATACATATCTTGATAAGGATAGCTGTTTAGCATAATCTTAATAATTGCTCTCCGATTAGAAGCATGTTAGCTGTTTAGCATAATCTTAATAATTGCCGTCCGATTAGAATCATGTTATCACAAACAAAAAATCTTTACCAGCATGTCTGTTTGGGCATCAAATTTTATGTTGATTACCGACATAATCAGATATGACCTTTCAGCCTGCATATATTAGAGAATGCACGTGGATACTTTCAGCCAATCTAGACTCACTATGTTTTCCATCTTCACATAGAGAGGTTCGATGAGCCCGGCGGAGGTGAGCGAAGGAATGGGCCTGCATGATCTCAAGAACAGAATATGGCATATACAGGGGACATGTGCACTTCGTGGCGAGGGCCTCTATGACGGGCTGGACTGGCTCGCATCCACCCTGAAGCAGTTGCAGGAGACGGGCCATGCTACTTCAGTCGCTGGACCTTCAATCTAACTTACACCGACAGAAAGGTCCTACACGATTCCAAACCCACCTCGCTCCATTTAATTCCAACCCTTATAACATCAACAATAGTTGCCTTTAGTATTATTGCCTTACCCACCGACCAATTTGGTCCCATTTTTCTGCTCAAGTCTGAAACTGGTGTTCTGTTTGCGCAGTGACCTTGCAACGACAGTCATGCCCATCCGCCGATCTGTTCATCCCACAAGAATATGATCCACATCACGCTTTATATTCCCGTGTGGCGGGTTGTCGCACAGGATGACACTCATCTGATAGGAACTTGCAGTGTATCCTCTTCGTCCTGGGATGCTTGCTGTATGAATGGGTGAATGATAAACAGCACCTGTTATGGTTGTATGTGTGTATACTTGAGGGGAGCCACTTGTGCACGTGATTGCTTTCCGCCATTCCTATTGATGAAAAGAAAGAAAAAAGCTTACGACTGTATGACTGTCTGTACGTGGTGAACTGGCTGTATGATCGCTCATGACTTCACGGATGCTTTGTGTTGATGTTCAGTGTTAAGAGACAAATAAAGAGAGCCTGAATAATAAGCTGTTAAACATGGAAGGTGTACATTTAGATCTATAATCTAGTTCAGCAATATATATTTAGGAAAATGGTGAAGCCCAATTAATGGAATTTGCTGCTCCAGCTCGATGCAGTTTGTAGAAGGAACATTGACTGTTAATAAGTAGGAGGACAAGAAATGGACTTTTGTAACCATCAAGACAAACAAGAGATTTGTGTGCGAGAGACAAGAAAGGAAAAATGAAAATAAAGAGCAGCTGGAAATGGTTGAAATTGTTGCATCTTTGAGAGAGACGGAGAAAAAAAAAAAAAAACACGACGCCTGAGAGATTCGAACTCTCGCGGGGAAACCCCATGTACTTAGCAGGCACACGCCTTAACCACTCGGCCAAAGCGTCGGTTGTTGAAAGACTGGGCCGGAGACGTTACTTACCCTAGTTCCCTGCCTCTTGGAGAGTGCACCTACCATCCGCAGTCAGACGGGTCAGGCCCGTAAAGATACAGAATGCTAAAAGGAGGGAATAGTCACGAAAACATCAAATGGAGGTTGAGCTACATGGCCTTTTATTAAAAAAAAATTGAATTTCAAAAAATACCGAAAAAAGTTTAGATATAGTCAAAGTGTACCCTACAAACATGCAAATTTCAGCACAAACTACTTTATATGGTAGGCTATTCTAAGTCTATTAAGTAGTGCATATTTCAAAACTATAAATTTGTTGGATTATATATTTTTGTGTTCCTTAGAATATAAAGAATTTTGCAAGCTTGTGGGACACATCATTGACTACACCCAAACATCCATTTGAATTTTTTTGAAACTTATAAATATGATATTCAAATTTTCAATAATGAAAATCTACATGTAGCTCAACCTCCATTTTGTTCACATTGGGAAACTTATGTGTAGCCTCGATATACATGCACACCCCAATTTTCTCAAAACATATATACATCAAGTAACAATCCTCCACATGACTAGAACAAAATAATGACCATGGTTAACAACAACTGAAGTGTTATATCCCAAAGTATAATTGGATTGAGTTGACATGATTCACCGAAATATAACATAATTTTGTGATCGAGTAGTGGAAGAATCAGATATTGGGAATACAATTAGAAAATCACGAGGTGTGGAACAAGATGAACTTGTGGCGGAAGAAAGAGATTGCATCGATTCAAATTCTGAAATAATCTCTAGAAAAATACCGATATTTATGAAGTTTTGTTTGTTTTCTCTCTAATTACGAAATGTGACGCATGACATGTTTAATAAGTGTCACAATGGTAGAGTTTTAGTGCAATTTCTTCTACAGCGCGGGTGTGGGGAGGTTGTACGAGCATTTATTTTCGAGATTCAAAATTTCAAAATGAAATATTTTATGATCGTTTGTCTGAATTGATGATTTTTTACTTCTAAAACTATACATTGGACTCTAGTTTTTATTGTACTTGTACTTTGATTTATGTGTACTTGTACTCTAATTTTAGTGTACCGTTCTTTTTACGCATGGATGGTTATGCTCTCGACGTGACACGTGGCGCGATTAGGGAGGTTGGTGGGAGAACCCCGTAGCTAACTTTACCCTGGCCACCTACTCTCACTACCTCCTTATCACCCACACCTTATCCTCCACATCTTGTTCCTCCCCACTTCTCTTCCTCCTCCCTCTCTTTCTCACACCCGAGTTGGCCGACCGATCTGCGACCTCATCCTCTTCTCACCTGTGTGACTGCCGCCTGCCTTGGCCCCGCCGGCCTAAGGATCCTCCTCTCCTCCTGTCCTACGCGACGGCCTAGGGGCCTCCCACTCTCCCCACCGATCTCCGCCTCCACCTCCACGCGCCCTGCCCCGGCGACCTTCGCCTCCACGCGCCCTGCCTCGGCGACCTCGGCCTCCGCCTCTGCCTTCACGCACCCTATCCCAGCGACCTCTGCTTCCACACACCTTACCCCGGCGACATCCTCCTCCACCCACCATACCCCGGCCATGGATCCAAAATGGGAGCAAAACGAACGAGCAAAAATTATTAATTCGAGAAAAAGCAAAAAAAAAAAAACGAAAAAATCAAATTTCAAAAATTTATCCGTGATGCTGTTGACTGCCAAAACCCACCGGCGGGCAGCGGCCTTGTCAACACCGTAGAGCCGGGAAGAGCCTAGAGCTGCGGCTGGCTGAGACCCCTCCGAGCGACGGCCCGCAATGCTCTTCTGGTCACACGCGGCGATGCGAAGTGCAAGGGCGTGCCACCCGACCTATACCCGGTCGGGAAGGTGATGGGGATGCCTCGCTTAGTTTCCGCAGGGCATACATGTAAACGTTAAATACGAGCCTCGATCGGCTCTCGGGTTATCCTGTGAATCGGCTCAAAGAGCCGATCCACCCATGATTCGTACGGGGTGCACGAATACTTGGTGGTCCTGCTTGATCAAGATAAAGCTAATTAGATCTACGACGATTTAGGGTTTTCACCGCATAATCGGATCATTCTACTCCGAGTTGGGCCTCGCGGCCACGCACGGTGCTCGTAAGCCGATCCTAAACAAGGCCTAAAAACCAACATGAAGTTGATCCTCGGAACATCCTGTTTAGGACTTGCGAACGCCACCCTACGTGCCACCGGATCCTCCCCCTTTGTAAGGCCTAACTATTGCAGATATTAAACTAATCCTTGTAGAACAAGGAGCAATCGTAACGGATCAGATCTACTAAATAATGATCAAGCGGGGTGCCGCCCCCACGCCCGAGATAGGCGTGAGGGCGGCTAGATATGCAAGGGTTGCACTACGTAAGCATGCTTAAACGAAGAACAATGCTAACCCTAACACATCTATGATAACTACGTTGCTCGCCATCA
The DNA here is from genome assembly GCF_022539505.1 of Lolium rigidum. Lineage (NCBI taxonomy): Eukaryota > Viridiplantae > Streptophyta > Magnoliopsida > Poales > Poaceae > Lolium > Lolium rigidum. Next base: position 19,156,029 of record NC_061509.1, on the reverse strand, counting down.
AAAGCGCTTCGATGACGAGCAACGCATGAACAACGTGGGGCTTGTGCTGCCTAGATCGCAAGATGCGATCTAGGCAGCATGTCGCTTACTCGATAGAAACCCTCGAGACGAAGGAGTTGGCGATGCGCCGAGATTGGTTTGTTTTGGGGTTGAACGTGAGTTGTTGTTTATTCCATAAACCCTAGGTACATATTTATAGTCCGAGGGACTTTCTAATGTGGGCGTGCACCAACCGTGCACGAGTAAGATTCTACTTTCTAAACTAAGATGCAATCTAATATTTTACGGATACAAGGGCAATGAAGCCCAACTTAGCATAACAGCCGATTCACATAATTCTCCATGTATACTTCCTTTAAGCCCATCTTGATTGCGGCCCACCTCTCGACTCGGTTAAATTCTGGTGATAACACATGCCCCCCTGGTTTTGGAATTGGTAATTCCAAAATCACTCGCTTTCCTTCGTCGGGTCATGTCGTGGCAGAACCGTCGCAGTATCCCTCATGATGATGCCTTGCCTTCTCAACTTCTCCGCGTGACGTGGCAGTTTTTTTTTTCTTTTTTAGGCACCACTTCCTCGGAAACCGCTGTGGCATTGAATTTCCACTATATCCTCCTTCGATTTAACCGCTCTGAACAGTTCTCCTCTGTATCTCCTTCACATTAGCACTCCAAAAGCCCTCCCAGCCACCATGTCTTCTTCCTCCTCTGCCCCATCGGATCTTTCCAGCCAGTCCTCCATGTCCCGCGAGCCGACGCCGGAGCACAACCCGGCGGCGGTCCATGCGGCCAACACCCGTCGCGCCATTGCGGCGGGGGAGGAGTCAGACCACGACTTCTCCATCTGGTCCGAGGACGACCAGTCCTCGACGGACGGGGAGAGCGACCTACGTTTCCTCGCCGACGGGGAATCGGAGGAGGAGAGCGATGACGATCGCTTCTCCTGGGACGACTTCACCTCCTCCGAGGGGGTGGGGGAGGAGAAAGAGGAGGAGGAGGACGACGACGACTCCCTCGAGGGCTATGATACGTCTCCAACGTATCGATAATTTCTTGTGTTCCATGCCACATTATTGATGTTATCTACATGTTTTATGCACACTTTATGTCATATTCGTGCATTTTCTGGAACTAACCTATTAACAAGATGCCGAAGTGCCGATTCTGTTGTTTTACTGCTGTTTTTGGTTTCAGAAATCCTAGTAAAGAAATATTCTCGGAATTGGACGAAATAAAAGCCCGGAGGCCTATTTTCTCACGAAGCTTCCGGAAGTCCGAAGGAGAGACGAAGAGGGGCCACGGGGGCGCCAAACCCTAGGGCGGCGCGGCCCCCCTTGGCCGCGCCGGCCTGTGGTGTGGGCCCCCTGTGCCGCCTCTTGACCTGCCCTTCCGCCTACAAATAGCCTCCGTGACGAAGCCCCCGGTACCGAGAGCCACGATACGGAAAACATTGCTGAGACGCCGTCGCCGCCGATCCCATCTCGGGGGATCCTGGAGATCGCCTCCGGCACCCTGCCGGAGAGGGGAATCATCTCCCGGAGGACTCTACGCCGCCATGGTCGCCTCCGGAGTGATGAGTGAGTAGTCTACCCCTGGACTATGGGTCCATAGCAGTAGCTAGATGGTTGTCTTCTCCCCATTGTGCTATCATTGTCGGATCTTGTGAGCTGCCTATCATGATCAAGATCATCTATATGTAATTCTATATGTTGCGTTTGTTGGGATCCGATGAATAGAGAATACTTGTTATGTTGATTATCAAAGTTATGCTTATGTGTTGTTTATGATCTTGCATGCTCTCCGTTATTAGTAGATGCTCTGGCCAAGTAGATGCTTTTAACTCCAAGAGGGAGTACTTATGCTCGATAGTGGGTTCATGCCGCATTGACACCAGGACGAGTGACAGAAAGTTCTAAGGTTGTGTTGTGCTTGTTGCCACTAGGGATAAAACATTGATGCTATGTCTAAGGATGTAGTTGTTGATTACATTACGCACCATACTTAATGCAATTGTCTGTTGCTTTGCAACTTAATACTTGGAGGGGGTTCGGATGATAACCTCGAAGGTGGACTTTTTAGGCATAGATGCGAGTTGGATGGCGGTCTATGTACTTTGTCGTAATGCCCAATTAAATCTCACTATACTCATCATGATATGTATGTGCATTGTCATGCTCTCTTTATTTGTCAATTGCCCAACTGTAATTTGTTCACCCAACATGCTCGTTCGTCTTATGGGAGAGACACCTCTAGTGAGCTGTGGACCCCGGTCCAATTCTCTTTACTGAAATACAATCTACTTGCAATACTTGTTCTACTTGTTTTCTCTGCAAACAATCATATTCCACACAATACGGTTAATCCTTTGTTACGAGCAAGCCGGTGAGATTGACAACCTCACTCTGTTTCGTTGGGGCAAAGTAGCTTGGTTGTGTTGTGCGGGTTCCACGTTGGCGCCGGAATCTCCGGTGTTGCGCCGCACTACATCTCGCCGCCATCAACCTTCAACGTGCTTCTTGGCTCCTCCTGGTTCGATAAACCTTGGTTTCTTTCCGAGGGAAAACTTGCTTGCTGTGCTCATCATACCTTCCTCTTGGGGTTGCCCAACGAACGTGTGAAATACACGCCATCAAGCATATTTTTCGGCGCCGTTGCCGGGGAGATCAAGACACGCTGCAAGGGAGTCTCCACTTCTCAATCTCTTTACTTTGTTTTTGTCTTGCTTTATTTTATTTACTACTTTGTTTGCTGCACTATATCAAAATACAAAAAAATTAGTTGCTAGTTTTACTTTATTTGCTATCTTGTTTGCTATATCGAAAACACAAAAAAATTAGTTTACTTGCATTTACTTTACTTATTTCATCATGTTTCCTTTTGATTTTACCACAAAGAACATACCGGTAGGACGTGGGTCTATAGTTGGGAGAAATAATATAGAAGAATTCTTCAACCATGTTAGTACCATTGAAAATTTTGAAGATAGACACTTGGTAGATCTTGCACCTACTTATGAAATTGCTGCCGCACATTTAGTTCGCTTGTTGGAAACTAAATTTGTTAATCTTAATCCTATAATCCAACACATGTTTTTCACGCTTGGTGATATGGAAGAAGGGGAAAAGAAAGATTTTGTATTAGAAACCCTTCTTAGAGAATTTGGTGGTCTAGCAAGAGAAGCTAGAAAGGTGTTTGCTAAATTTAATATGCTTGGTTCTCCTACTAATTTTGTTAGTCTCCTTGAAAAGATGGATATGGATAGAATAAGATACACTAATAATATTGATGATGGAGGGGAGATCAAAGCACCAATACCATGTAAGCTCCTAGCTATGAATGATGCACTAGAAAATAACTATGCTTGGCTTGTTCCTGAAAATTTGTTTGATGAGAGTAGCACGCCTAAGACTAATGAAAAGGGAGATGCTAAAACTTATGTATCTAATATAATATGCCTAGTTGAGAAAACTCCACACCTCGCTGAGAATGCACCACCCTTCGATAATACTTGATACACACTTTCTGCGCCTAGCTGAAAGGCGTTAAAGAAAGCGCTTATGGGAGACAACCCATGTTTTTACCTACAGTACTTTGTTTTTATTTTGTGTCTTGGAAGTTGTTTACTACTGTAGCAACCTCTCCTTATCTTAGTTTTGAGTTTTGTTGTGCCAAGTTAAGCCGTTGATAGAAAAGTAAGTACTAGATTTGGATTACTGCGCAGTTCCAGATTTCTTTGCTGTCACGAATCTGAGCCCACTGCCCTGCAGGAAGCTCAGAAAATTATGCCAATTTACGTGCATGATCCTCAGATATGTACGCAACTTTCATTCAATTTGAGCATTTTCATTTGAGCAAGTCTGGTGCCATTTTAAAATTCGTCAATACGAACTGTTCTGTTTTGACAGATTCTGCCTTTTATTTCGCATTGCCTCTTTCGCTATGTTGGATGAATTTCTTTGATCCACTAATGTCCAGTAGCATTATGCAATGTCCAGAAGTGTTAAGAATGATTGTGTCACCTCTGAATATGTCAATTTATATTGTGCACTAACCCTCTAATGAGTTGTTTCGAGTTTGGTGTGGAGGAAGTTTTCAAGGATCAAGAGAGGAGTATGATGCAACATGATCAAGGAGAGTGAAAAGCTCTAAGCTTGGGGATGCACCCGGTGGTTCACCCCTGCATATATCAAGAAGACTCAAGCGTCTAAGCTTGGGGATGCCCAAGGCATCCCCTTCTTCATCAACAAATTATCAGGTTCCTCCCCTGAAACTACATTTTTATTCGGTCACATCTTATGTGCTTTTTCTTGGAGCGTCGTTTTGTTTTTGTTTTTGTTTTGTTTGAATAAAATGGATCCTAGCATTCACTTCATGGGAGAGATACACACTCCGCTGTAGCATATGGACAAATATGTCCTTGGTTTCTACTCATAGTATTCATGGCGAAGTTTCTCCTTCGTTAAATTGTTATATGGTTGGAATTGGAAAATGATACATGTAGTAATTGCTATAAATGTTTTGGGTAATGTGATACTTGGCAATTGTTGTGCTCATGTTTAAGCTCTTGCATCATATGCTTTGCACCCATTAATGAAGAAATACATAGAGCATGCTAAAATTTGGTTTGCATATTTGGTTTCTCTAAGGTCTAGATAATTTCTAGTTTTGAGTTTGAACAACAAGGAAGACGGTATAGAGTATTATAATGCTTTCAATATGTCTTTTATGTGAGTTTTGCTGTACTAGTTCATCCTTGTGTTTGCCTCAAATAACCTTGCTAGCCTAAACCTTGTATCGAGAGGGAATACTTCTCATGCATCCAAAATACTTGAGCCAACCACTATGCCATTTGTGTCCACCATACCTACCTACTACATGGTATTTTCCAGCCATTCCAAAGTAAATTGCTTGAGTGCTACCTTTAAAATTCCATCATTCACCTTTGCAATATATAGCTCATGGGACAAATAGCTTAAAAACTATTGTGATATTGAATATGTAATTATGCACTTTATCTCTTATTAAGTTGCTTGTTGTGCGATAACCATGTTTGTCGGGAACGCCATCAACTCGTTGTTGAATTTCATGTGAGTTGCTATGCATGTTCGTCGTGTCGGAAGTAAGGGCGATCTACACTGAGTTGAATGGTTTGAGCATGCATATTGTGAGAGAAGAACATTGGGCCGCTAACTAAAGCCATGTTCCATGGTGGAAGTTTCAGTTTTGGACAAACATCCTCAAATCTCTAATGAGAAAAGAATTAATTGTTGTTGAATGCTTAAAGCATTAAAAGAGGAGTCCATTATCTGTTGTCTATGTTGTCCCGGTATGGATGTCTAAGTTGAGAATAATCAAAAGCGAGAAATCCAAATGCGAGCTTTCTCCTTAGACCTTTGTACGAGGCGGCATAGAGGTACCCCTTTGTGATACTTGGTTAAAGCATATGTATTGCGGTGATAATCCAGGTAGTCCAAGCTAATTAGGACAAGGTGCGAGCACTATTAGTACACTATGCATGAGGCTTGCAACTTATAAGATATAATTTACATGATGCATATGCTCTATTACTACCGTTGACAAAATTGTTTCATGTTTTCAAAATCAAAGCTCTAGCACAAATATAGCAATCGATGCTTTTCCTCTATGAGGACCATTCTTTTTACTTTTATGTTGAGTCAGTTCACCTATTTCTCTCCACCTCAAGAAGCAAACACTTGTGTGAACTGTGCATTGATTCTTACATACTTGCTTATTGCACTTATTATATTACTCTATGTTGACAATATCCATGAGATATACATGTTACAAGTTGAAAGCAACCGCTGAAACTTAATCTTCTTTTGTGTTGCTTCAATACCTTTACTTTGAATTATTGCTTTATGAGTTAACTCTTATGCAAGACTTATTGATGCTTGTCTTGAAATGCTATTCATGAAAAGTCTTTGCTTTATGATTCACTTGTTTACTCATGTCATACACATTGTTTTGATCGCTGCATTCTCTACATATGCTTTACAAATAGTATGATCAAGTTTATGATGGCATGTCACTCCGGAAATTATCTTTGTTATCGTTTTACCCGCTCGGGACGAGCGAGAACTAAGCTTGGGGATGCTGATACGTCTCCAACGTATCGATAATTTCTTGTGTTCCATGCCACATTATTGATGTTATCTACATGTTTTATGCACACTTTATGTCATATTCGTGCATTTTACGGAACTAACCTATTAACAAGATGCCGAAGTGCCGATTCTTGTTTTCTCGCTGTTTTTGGTTTCGAAATCCTAGTAAAGAAATATTCTCGGAATTGGACGAAATAAAAGCCCGAGAGGCCTATTTTCTCACGAAGCTTCCGGAAGTCCGAAGGAGAGACGAAGAGGGGCCACGGGGCGCCAAACCCTAGGGCGGCGCGGCCCCCTTGGCCGCGCCGGCCTGTGGTGTGGGCCCCCTGTGCCGCCTCTTGACCTGCCCTTCCGCCTACAAATAGCCTCCGTGACGAAACCCCCGGTACCGAGAGCCACGATACGGAAAACATTGCGAGACGCCGTCGCCGCCGATCCCATCTCGGGGGATCCCGGAGATCGCCTCCGGCACCTGCCGGAGAGGGGAATCATCTCCCGGAGGACTCTACGCCGCCATGGTCGCCTCCGGAGTGATGAGTGAGTAGTCTACCCCTGGACTATGGGTCCATAGCGGTAGCTAGATGGTTGTCTTCTCCCCATTGTGCTATCATTGTCGGATCTTGTGAGCTGCCTATCATGATCAAGATCATCTATATGTAATTCTATATGTTGCGTTTGTTGGGATCCGATGAATAGAGAATACTTGTTATGTTGATTATCAAAGTTATGCTTATGTGTTGTTTATGATCTTGCATGCTCTCCGTTATTAGTAGATGCTCTGGCCAAGTAGATGCTTTTAACTCCAAGAGGGAGTACTTATGCTCGATAGTGGGTTCATGCCTGCATTGACACACGGGACGATGACGAGAAAGTTCTAAGGTTGTGTTGTCTTTGTTGCCACTAGGGATAAAACATTGATGCTATGTCTAAGGATGTAGTTGTTGATTACATTACGCACCATACTTAATGCAATTGTCCGTTGCTTTGCAACTTAATACTTGGAGGGGTTCGGATGATAACTCTGAAGGTGGACTTTTTAGGCATAGATGCGGTTGGATGGCGGTCTATGTACTTTGTCGTAATGCCCAATTAAATCTCACTATACTCATCATGATATGTATGTGCATTGTCATGCTCTCTTTATTTGTCAATTGCCCAAGCTGTAATTTGTTCACCCAACATGCTTGTTCGTCTTATGGGAGAGACACCTCTAGTGAGCTGTGGACCCCGGTCCAATTCTCTTTCTTGAAATACAATCTCATTGCAATACTTGTTCTACTCGTTTTCTCTGCAAACAATCATATTCCACACAATACGGTTAATCCTTTGTTACGGCAAGCCGGTGAGATTGACAACCTCAGCTGTTTCGTTGGGGCAAAGTAGCTTGGTTGTGTTGTGCGGGTTCCACGTTGGCGCCGGAATCTCCGGTGTTGCGCCGCACTACATCTCGCCGCCATCAACCTTCAACGTGCTTCTTGGCTCCTCCTGGTTCGATAAACCTTGGTTTCTTTCGAGGGAAAACTTGCTGCTTGTGCTCATCATACCTTCCTCTTGGGGTTGCCCAACGAACGTGTGAAATACACGCCATCGGGCTACCCGCCGGCGAAGCGCCTCCGCATGTGGTGGGACGACGACAGCAGCGACGACGAAGACGGGGATGAAGCCCCCGTGGAGGGCTACGGGAGTAGCGACGAGGAGCCCATCGGCAGCAGTGCCGATGAGAGCTCTGAGGATGACGACGAGGGCAGTGACGGCCCGTAGATAGGACCTCTAGCATAGGGCCAGTAGTAGTAGATGGGGCAATGTATCCCCTAATATTTCCTTCTGGGAGCAATCAGCTCTTTGATGTAAGAAATCCCGCCTATTAATGAAGAACTTTTTCCTCAATTCGATTTTGCTGATTTCCTTTTGAGCTTGATTTAGCCGATCCTCTCTTATGCTGACCCTGCCGATTCGCCCCCTTTGCCAATGCGCAATGAGCCGATAGCAACGCATCGGTCCTTTGACATTCACCCTTCCATCCTTCAACTGATGATTCTCTTTCCAGTAGATACTGTGGGACTTCCAAGAGAGCCCCTAATTCTCTCACCAGTTCCAGAGATTCTCCTTAGCGAGCGCATCGTTTTGTGAAGAAGGTTGCAACAGAGATCAGCCGATGGTACCCCAATCGGTTCCTCAATAGAACATCTACCAGGCCTGTTGCCCCCGAGTCTCGGCCAAGGCAAAACGAGAGACAAGGATACGCAAATGAGCTGCATAGACCCGGGCTTGATCGTGCGTGGGGAAGTTCCTTATGCGAGCCGGCCGATTTGAACACAAATCGGCTTCTCTAAGCGGAAAGCCTTCAAGGTGAGCTGCCCCCCGAGCTTTCCCTTTGGTGGACCTGATGCAACCCATCTTTGACCTCGATCCGCACGTCCGAGCTGCTCTTGGCCTTGTCCTTGAAGAGAGGATCCAAGCTCTCAAGCTACTCCATTAAGGAGTTCTTTCATTAAAACCCTCTTCGTGCTCCATTGATCCTCTGATCCCCTTGAGTCGATGTCTGCTGCATCGGCTGTTTCTTGATTCTGAAGTCGATGCCCGCTGCATCGGCTGTGCTCGAAAATTTTCGAATTTTCATATATATATTAATTTGTTTTTTTTTTTTTACGGCCGACCTGTGCATCGGCCCCCATATTGCAATACCCATCACCAGAAGATGAGATGCTTCCGTTGCATATCCTCGTATTTTATCTACCTGGGTGCCCCCCCGAGCCGATTCCGTCAAGAGAATTGATGGTATCGGCTCCGTTGGATAACATGTTGAACCCGGGTAGAATGGTGGGTGAGGATAATTTTGGCCGATTGCTGGAATCGGCCTCCACGTTGCTTGCTCGGTGAAGGTTTTGTAAGTTCCCTTCATAAGTTTTTGGGGCCGATCACAAGGATCAGCCCCGCTCGGTTCGCTCATTGGTTCAATCTTGTTACTTGGTCGGGCTGGATAAAACCAACCCAACCTCCGACTTGATGCGCTTGCTGTCGTCCACCTTGAGTGCACCGTAGAGTCGTGGAGCACTAAGCTGCGTCGGCAAGACGAGTACCATGTTTGTACCAGCCGATGTCTCATCATCGGCTTTTCTCTCGTTTAGGGCGCCACTCCATTTTCCGTGGACGACCCTCTTCATCCAGGGCTCGCTGAACTTTTGCAGCCGGATCAGGTCGTGCCTTCCTTAGCGTATGCGGTATAACCTTTCGGCTTCCTCCGGGCCGCGCAATCGCTGAACCCTGCGCTTTTGGGAACGGCTGAGTCCGTCGGGGCACCACCTTGGCCGGTGGTACCTGTCTTCTTCCACTTCTCCCTCGTCTTCCGAATCCTCAAGATCTGCCCAACGAGGTGACTCGGCGCGTTTGCTTTGTGGCGGGAGAGGCCCTAGGCGCTCGAACACGGACACGTTGGCTGCCTCCTTCTTCTTCTTGTTGCATTACGGGCAATTGCCGATTGTGGGCAATCGGCTCATTCCTGAATCCCAGCAGTGTCTGAAGAAGGGGTAGTCCCAGTGTCTGGCGTTGTCATCTTGCTCCCTTGATATTTCCGTGGCACAGCGCTCGTGCTCCTCCTCATCGCGATCCTGCCGACGATACCTTCTGGCTTCTCTAGCCAGACGATCTCCTCTATCATCATAATTGGACCGTCGGCGTTGGTCATACTGACTCACATATTTGTTGAGGAGGTGATCAGAGAGGGGTCGCTGATATCTTATATTCCTCACCTCTCCCTCTCGTGACATAGCGCTTGCCATCATGACGGAGCCGGTCGCGTGGAGCGGCCTCCTCCGTATCCTTGCTATGAGAGCAGCTGCCCTCATCTCCATCTTTGCCGGAGTGGTTCCCGGGTCCTACCATGTTGATGCTGAACGAGGGACCTGGCTGGCAACCCTCAGGGTAGGTGACTTCCACCATGTTAACGACGGGGAAGGGTTGGGTGTCGACCTTCATGGCGTACTGGTTGAAAATTAGCCGCCCCTTCTCTATCGCCGCTTGGATGTGCTGACGCCACACCCGGCAGTCGTTGGTGGCATGGGAAAGCGAGTTGTGGAATTTGCAGTACGGCTTTCCGTTCAGCTCTTTCGCCGTGGGGAACTTGAGACCTTCAGGAATCGTCAACTGTTTCTCCTTGAGCAGGAGGTCGAAGATTTGTTCAGTCTTGGTCACGTCAAAATCAAATCCCCTGGGCGGCCCTGGTGGCTTTACCCATTTGCGGGACACGGGGGTTCCTCCCCGAGTCCACTCAGCCACCGCTACTTCTTGGTCTCCCGCAGGCACTTCATCTTCCTCTGTATCGACCATGACTACTGCACGCTTGAACTTGTCTTGGTACAGGTCCGGGTGGCGCTGTTCATATGCTGATAATTTCTGAACCATGTGCGCCAGCGAGGGATAATCTGCTTGGGAGGCCATGTCCTTGAGCTGTGTTGCAAGGTTGGCTACTGCCAACTCGACTGCTTCCTTTTCAGTTATACGAACCGAATAACATCGGTTCCTAAGATTCCTGAAGCGCCGGATGTACTCTGTCACCGTTTCCCCGCGCTTCGACGTAGTTGTGCTAGATCGGCAATGCCGGACTCGGAAGCTTCGAATGGTATTGCATATGGAACTGTTCTTCCAATTGCTTCCAAGACTGGATGGAGTTTGCTGGCAAAGAGGTGTACCATCCAAAAGCCGATCCCGTGAGGGACCGTGAAAAGAGCCTCACGCGAAGCTGATCCGACACTGAAGCCGGTCCTAGTTGAGCCAAATATCGGCCGACGTGCTCGATGGAGCTGGAGCCGTCTGATCCACTGAATTTGGAGAAGTCAGGGAGCCGATATTTAGGTGGCAGCGGGATCATCTCGTAATCATCGGGGTACGGCTTGGAATAGCCGACTGCCCTTCTTTTCGGCACCATGCCGAACTGGTCTCTCAGTATGGTACTGATCTGATCCGATGTGCTGGCCGTAGGAGTTGCACTCTGAAGATTCGCCGGGGTGGCGTACTTAGCCGACCATGTTTGCTTTTCCGGCTCCGAGCCAAGCTGCAGGAGCTGGGCTCGGGAGTTTCGTCGGTGTGGCGTACTTAGTTAGCCACGTACGCTTCTCAAGCTCGTCGGCGACGTTCCTCCCTGTCTTCGCCGGAGTCCCCGATGTTGTGGCCTGGTTTGTGAGTGCCCGGTCACCACAATCTGGCACATACGTGCACGCGTATCCTTGAGGGATCTCCTTAGGCGCCTCCATTAAGAACCGGTAGTCACTAGGGTCACCACCAATCTTGTAGACGAGGAATGCCGGTGTAGTCGGCACTTCAGCGAGTGCTGCCAACGCATATGGCAGCGGTGGACGGGACCTGGAATGGCAACTCTCCTTGATGAGTCCCGAGAGCTGGTCCCGACGGCGAGTGCGGTGGCTCATGATCTCCTGGATTACGCGCAGAGCGACACGCTCCAACACGTTGACCAAGTTTTCGAGTGGCGATGTAGCGAGTGAGCCACCAAGTAGTTGATCTCCTGCCGCGAGTCCCCGGTGCGTTCCTCCGACGGGGCAGAGAGGTCTATCCCATCGAGAGCACCTTGCGGTGAGAACCCCTTCCATCCGATGCCATGGGAACGGGTTCTCGCGAAAGAGCCGATGAGGTGGGCTTCGAGGGTGGCCTTGATCTCGTTGTATTGCTTCTTGAGCTCGTCGGGCAGCTCCTCGTAGGTGACGCGGCGTGCCGTCCGCCATCTCGGATGTAGATGGCGATGTGGTTGATGTAGACGATTGTCCCACCGTGCGTGCCGGAATGTGTTGATTGCCAAAACCCACCGGCGGGCAGCGGCCTTGTCAACACCGTAGAGCCGGGAAGAGCCTAGAGCTGCGGCTGGCCGAGACCCCTCCGAGCGACGGCCCGCAATGCTCTTCCGGTCACACGCGGCGATGCGAAGTGCAAGGGCGTGCCACCTGACCTATACCTGGTCGGGAAGGTGATGGGGATGCCTCGCTTAGTTTCTGCGGGGCATACATGTAAACGTTAAATACGAGCCTCGATCGGCTCTCGGGTTATCCTGTGAATCGGCTCAAAGAGCCGATCCACCCATGATTCGTACGGGGTGCACGAATACTTGGTGGTCCTGCTTGATCAAGATAAAGCTAATTAGATCTACGACGATTTAGGGTTTTCACCGCATAATCGGATCATCCTACTCCAGAGTTGGGCCTCGCGGCCACGCACGGTGCTCGTAAGCCGATCCTAAACAAGGCCTAAAAACCAACATGAAGTTGATCCTCGGAACATCCTGTTTAGGACTTGCGAACGCCACCCTACGTGCCACTTCGGATCCTCCCCCTTTGTAAGGCCTAACTATTGCAGATATTAAACTAATCCTTGTAGAACAAGAAGCAATCGTAACGGATCAGATCTACTAAATAATGATCAAGCGGGGTGCCGCCCCACGCCCGAGATAGGCGTGAGGGCGGCTAGATATGCAAGGGTTGCACTACGTAAGCATGCTTAAACGAAGAACAATGCTAACCCTAACACATCTATGATAACTACGTTGCTCGCCATCAAAAGCGCTTCGGTACGAGCAACGCATGAACAACGTGGGGCTTGTGCTGCCTAGATCACAAGATGCGATCTAGGCAGCATGTCGCTTACACGATAGAAACCCTCGAGACGAAGGAGTTGGCGATGCGCCGAGATTGGTTTGTTTTGGGGTTGAACGTGAGTTGTTGTTTATTCCATAAACCCTAGGTACATATTTATAGTCCAGGGGACTTTCTAATGTGGGCGTGCACCAACCGTGCACGAGTAAGATTCTACTTTCTAAACTAAGATGCAATCTAATATTTTACAGATACAAGGGCAATGAAGCCCAACTTAGCATAACAAGCCGATTCACATAATTCTCCATGTATACTTCCTTTAAGCCCATCTTGATTGCGGCCCACCTCTGACTCGGTTAAATTCTGGTGATAACAGATGCACCGATTTTACTTACCGGTGACACACCAGGTGGTGCGCCACGACTATCTGCATTACCTATGGTTCACCGAACCATGCACCACGGTTAGTTAGGTGTGGCGTGTTAGCCGTAAATATGATCCAACTTGTCTTGAGATTGACGAAATCAATAGAGGGACCTCACTGTTGACGAAAACATCACCTCCCGCCGAAGAATATTCCATCTTTATGCTTGGTTTGATCCTTGGTGTGCCCTCCTAACCATCTTATTATAGGTTGGTTCTCCAATCGTATCTAGGATTTTGCTCCACGCCAGGCCTAGACCATGTCGAGAAAGTGGTCTTCCACCAGAAATTGTGCACCTATGACTCAATTTATATGTACAAGGCACAATCGGTCATGGACATGATCGCTTAAATTATCGGGAACGATTGTTATGACTTACGAGGCGCTCTGTTCTGTCGAGGAGCCTGGCACCATCCGCACCGCACCGTTCTCACACTCCTCGCCGCTCGTCGGCCAATTTATGAGTTGGACGTCAAGTATGTGTCTCTTCACGGAGTCTTAACGAGAAGGTCTTCAGTCATCAACATGCTGGCTTCGTCGAAACCATGTGAGTTGATCGCAAGTGCAAGATGAAGGAACCAGTGAGCATGGTGAGGATGTAAAGCCTGGAGACAAAGGATCTCAACGTGGTCTCCATTGTTGATCCATTGAAGTTGTGACCCCAACATTTTTTATTTATTTTGCATAACATTATGTTAGGAATGACTATTACTGGTTTATTTTTTAATTATCTGTCCTCAACGATATATATTTTGAAGACCCAACGCTGGTTACCAGGGAAAAACTAATATTTGCTGAGTACCCAAAATACTCGACGGGGGCTAAAAAACTTGGCAAAGGCTTTGCGGAGTGTTACACCCAGAAAAGCGACTCGTCTTACGCCACATCGGCAAACAAGTTGCCAAGTGTTTTTTCTGAAACTCGGAAAAGCCTTTGCCAAGTTCATAATGCTAGTACATGGCAAAGGAAATCAGCTTGACGGCCCGCCGAGTGAGATGGTGAGAGCCACGTGAAAATTACATTTGCGAGTGTCGTCTATTACCGTGTGTTACTCTTGGAGGCATCATTATTGAAAACTCTACACTGAATTACTGATAACGTCAAAATTGTTGAAAACTCTACAATAATAATGAATACAAGAAACTACGTAATACGAGAAAACTTGATTTGGCAACATTGTTTGGAATGGAAAGGTGCACCTCTGTGATAATTGTGGACACATTACAATAACCTATACAATGATAATGGAGGAGGAAAAAAAGGAAAAATGGGGATTTTGTCAGTGTTGCGCTTGGCAAAGGTTGATTTTTTTTCCCAAAAAAATACATAAACTTTTGCCGAGCATTCGTTAGAGGATGCTCAGGAAACAACCAGATACTCAACAAAAGGAATTTTCCGGTAGTGAGTGACAAGTATGTGGTGATGGATACCAAAAGCATGGCCGATGAGCCTTCTTACCATGTTCATTGAATTATTGTGTATCAGTGTTATCATACGTCTTTTTAGGATAGCTGAGGTAATCAGGTAACAATGATTTTATCCGTGATCATTTTCTTATCCTGCAGTGCCGCACAATCGGCCACCATCTCATCGATTGGTGTGCTAAGTTAAGAACAGAATGTTAATATGTGCTTTATTGTGTGTTAGTTTGTTATCACAAAGTTAAAGATTTTCTAGCAAGAATAACCACAATAGAAGCAGAAGATTGCCAAATATCATGCCAACTTGTTCTATTTGTGGTAGGGAAGACGAGATAGGATACCACACAACTATGAAATGTACAAAAGCTTTACAACTCAGACATGCCCTTACAAAAACCTGGAGCTTACCAAGCGAACATGAGCTAACCTTTACAGGTAATGATTGGGTGCTAGTGCTTGTTGATAAACTTGACGCGGTTATGCAGGTTAAGATGATGTTTTTTTGGTGGAGGTCTTGGCACCACCGAAACGATATTATCTTTAGTAAGGGTCGAGAACTCCTCTAGGTATCTGCAAAATTATCTTTGCACTATTCTGGGAAAGGCAAAGGAAACTGACTCTTTTGATAGGAAGGGAAAAGCTCTAGCTGGCCTAACCGCTACAACAAGCAGTTTATCTAACACTTATCAAAAGATTGTAAAGGAGTGCTAGAACAAACCCAATGCTGGCTAGGTTAAATGCAATGTGGATGCAAGTTTTCTGGAAGAAGAGAAGAGAGGATCATGGGGTGATGTGTGCTAAGAGACCAAAATGGTGCAACTGTGTGCTCTGCCTGGAACGTTATACCTCACTATCAATCTGTAGCGATGGGAGAAGCCATCACTTGCTTGCATGGTTTGGAATTGGCCCTAAACAATTCAGAGCAAAACATCGTGGTTGAGATTGATTGTCTGGCAATTATAGAGGCATTCAGACAAGGAAGTTTAGATAGGTCTGAAGTGAGCATGATCGGAAAGGAGTTTCGACAAAAAAGCCTCCAGACCGTGAGGTTGTTCTACCTAAGAATAGGCAGAAAGTGCAACTTTGTAGCTCATGCCTTATGCCAACTAGCTTGTAGAGAAGTGTGTGGGGTTGTGTTACATGGATCGGTGCCAACCTACGCGTTGAGCTTGATTCTGTATGATTATAATCCAAATAATGTTGACTGAGTAATACAAATCCACTTAAAAAAACCATTGAGGTGTGAGGTGGGAACCACGGAGGGCACCAACTCCCACTTATTATGTAGTAATTATGTAGTAGTACTGTTATCAACCACTTGAGGCTTATAAAAAGAAGCAAGCATCCTCCATATGTGTGTACAACCCATGGCAGGAACCGGTGACACAAAGTAATTCGATTGTTGCATACTATAAATTTATGCACAACCATCTATCAAACATTGCATGATTGTGCAAGAAGTCAACAAGAGCCAGCTCAACCGGCTTAGGGTTAGGAGGTGTCAGAAAGTATACTTTCTATGCAATATCGCATAGAATTCATTTCCTGTTGAAGATCAGCAGTGCTACAATGTGACTAGTTCGTTGATAACTTCACTATTGCTAAGCTGACCTAGAAAGCACATGGTGCAACTTTGTATCTATATCTTGTGCATAGCAAAAGCTTGCTCGTCTGCGGTCTCGTCGAGGCAAAACGAGTTGCACTAGAGCACACAAAACAAGATATTTCACAGCCTATGTTCACAGGAAGCCTATCTCCCTTGCCTGGTCTCGGCACACCATTTTTTGCAACATCCACATCGACGGCATGCCGACTGAGATGGCAAGAGAAACGTGACAAATACATTTGCGAGTGTTGTCCATTACAGTGTGTTAATCTTGGATGCAACATTTTTGAAAACTCTACAATGATAACATGAAAAATTATTGAAAACTCTACAATGATAATGGCCACAGGAAACTACGCAATAGGAAAATGTTGAAAACTCGATTCAGCAACATTGTTTGGAATGGCAATGTGCACCTCTATGATAATTTTGGATACATTACAATGAACTATACAATGATAATGGAGGAAACAAATATAAAAAAAAGGAGAAAAGGGGGGCTTTTGTCAGTGTTGCCCTTGGTAAAAGTTGAAAAAAAAAATGGTGAAAAAATACATAAACTTTTGCCGAGTAGGGACGCTCAGTAAACAACCAGATACTCAACAAAAATGACTTTTCCGGTAGGGAGTGAGAAGAATGTGATCACGGACACCCAAAACATGGCATGCGAGCCTTTTTTTACCATGCTCATTGAATAGTTGTGTACTAGTGTTATCATGTGATTTGTTGTGTGTTAGTTTGTTATCGCAAAGTTAAATATTTCCTAGCAAGAATAACCATTGAGGTGTGAGGTGGGAACCACGGAGGACTCACACTTATTATGTACAATAGTACTTTTGTCATCAACCACTTGAGCCTTGTAAAAATAAGCAAGGAGCCTCCATATCCGTGTACGACCCATGGCACGAAGAAGTGACACAAAGGGACTCGATTGTTGCATACTATAACTTTATGCACAACTATCTATCAAACTTTGCATGATCGTGCAAGGAGTCAATGAGAGCCACCTCAACCGACCTAGGGTTAGGTCGAGTCCACGGGTAACTTTATTGTTCCTCCCCTGAACTAGAAAGCACATGGTGCAACGTTGTATCAATATTTTGCGCATAGCTAAAGCTTGTTTGTCTCCTTATCGGCGGCCTCATTGAGACAAAAATGAGTTGCAATAGCGCACAAAAAAAACAAGAGAATACACAACATATGTTCACGGGAAGCCTATCTTCCTTCCCTAGTCTCGGTACACAATTTTCTGCAACATCTGTACATCGACCGCTTCCTTGACACTGCCTTTGTGCAGAATACCTCAGCAACCTGGCAGGGCCTCATGCACATGGGATCCCCTTAGAGCATCTCCAGCCGCGTCCCCCAAAGCGTCCCCCAAACCGCGCCGGATTGAGCGTTACATGTTTTGTTCGTGCCGCGTTTGGGGGACGTCGCTCCCCAGCCGCGTCCCCCAAACGCCGCCCCCAAACATTTAAAATACTTCTTTTTAACACAGAACCATTTATCAAATATAGCATATGAATAAAAATGTTTGCGAGGATTGTTTTTAAATTAAATTACAACAAACAATAAAACAAGTAAACAAATATAATAAATAGGGGTAGATGCTACATCAAGGTGCCACGGTATTTCCTTTGATCCTCCACAAATGCTCAACGAGATCAGCTTGAAGTTGCTCATGCACATTGCTGTCACGGATCTCTGCGTGCATGGCGAGAAAATCAGCAAAATCTGCAGGCAACTCATGATCAACCTCCGCAAGAGGGCCTTGACATTCATAGGGACCAACATGTGACTTAACATGATTCTTGCGGTCATCCTCGATGATCATGTTGTGCATGATCACACAAGCCTGCATCACCTCCCACATTTGGTCGTGAGACCAGCTTAGAGCAGGGTACCGGACAATGGCAAATTGTGCTTGAAGCACACCAAATGCCCGCTCGACATCCTTCCTGCAAGACTCCTGTCGCGTAGCAAAGTGAGAATTCTTCAGACTTGATGGATTCGAGATTGTTTTGACAAAAGTGGCCCATTTTGGATATATACCATCGGCTAGATAATAGTCTTTGGTATATTCGTGGCCATTGATCTCATAGTTGCATGGTGGAGCATGCCCTTCCACTAGTAGACTGCTGCTACACGTTGATGTCATTGTGTGATCCCGCCATGCCAAAGAAAGAATGCCAAATCCACAGGTCATAATCTGCCACAGCTTCAAGCACCACACTGCAATATCCATGACGGCCTTTGTATATACCTTGCCAAGCAAACGGGCAGTTCTTCCATGCCCGAGTGCATGCAATCGATGCTTCCAAGCATTCCAGGAAATCCTCTGGCAGCATTTTGTGCCATGATCCTTGCGATCTCTTCCTCAGTTGGCCCTCTCAAATAGTATTTGCCAAACTTTCCCACCACAGCTCGGCAAAACTTGTACATGCACTCAATGGCAGTAGACTCACTCATGCGAAGGTAGTCGTCCTGTGTATCGGCAGGTGCTCCGTATGCAAGCATCCTCATGGCGGCGGTGCACTTCTGAATCGACGAGAACCCGACAACGCCTACAGCGTCGAGCTTGAGCTTGAAGTAGGGGTCAAACTCTCGAACGCCGTGGAGGATATTCATGAACAACCCCTTGCTCATCCTGTACCGGCGCCGAAAATTGTCGGCATGTGTTGCCTCGTCGGCGAAGTAGTCGTTGTGCAGCATGGCATGCCCCTCCATCCTCTGCCGGGGCTTCGACTTCCTTCTTCCCGGCCTTGATCCTCTGCGGTGCGGCCTCTTCCTCTTCTCCGCCTCAGCGTCAAGCATGTCCTGGAGGGACGCGATGATCAGCAAATGCTCCCGCAGGTCGTCGTCGAAGGCTTGCTCGTCCTCCAGCAGCAGGGCAACCATCTCATCGTTGTTGTCCATGGCTAAAGCAAAATAAATGGTTAAAATTGCACCGAAGCAGACGACGCAACAAACAGCGGCCAATCGCGCCTACCTGGCAAGTCGTCGAGCACCTTCTGTGCGCGGAGGTGGGGCGGATTTGACGGCGCGTTGCGGGACGCGGCGGCGACGCGGCGGCGGCGGCACGACCGGCGGGAGCCCCGGCCGCGACAACGGTGCCGACTCTCGGCGGAGATCGGACGCCCAAACGGCCGGGAAATCCAGCGGCGGCGGTGGGGTGGGAGGCGCGGGAAGGAAGGAGCGACGAAAAAGAGGCGCGAACCAACGGTTTATGCAAATAGTCGCCGACATGTGGGAGCCCGCCTCGCTTTTCGTTGTGTCCGGCGTCCCCGGTGCATCCCCTGTGGGACGGGGACGGGCTCGGGGCGCCGGACACCGTATCGGGCCGCGCCGGACAAAAATGGGCTTTGGGGGACGCGGCTGGAACGTTTTTTTTGTCCGGCGCGCCCCAAATCCCTTTAGGGGATGCTTTGGGGGACGCGGCTGGAGATGCTCTTAGCCCAATTAAATTTTGGAGGGATGGCTAGATTCGCCAAAGTGATTCGCTCACGGTCTACGGGAAGAAAACTCTTTCTTATCTAAAGTGGGCAGTGGCGGATCCAGAAAGTTTGGGTGGGGCAACGAAGATAATTTGATGTATGTATGAGTTAGCTTTTTTTTTTCTCTATTTTCTCACTAAAATATGTCCTATGATGAAATGCTAGGCTGGGGGCCCCACCCTAACACAAGCCGCCACTGAAAGTGGGTATCTCAATGGATTTAGAGCATCTCCATGGGCGCCCCCAAATAGGCGCAGGCAGCTGCGTCGGCACTAGCGTATGGGGGATGACGGCACGCCTTCCTCCGTTTGGGGAAGGATTCCCCACCGGCGGCCCCAATAGAAATTTTTGAACCAAAAAAAAACTCACAAACATGGATAGAAATTCGAATTTAAGATTTTTGAATACAAGTCTAGGCCAAAATACGGCCACCAAATCGCCACCATTTATAGTCCGGCTGCCAAAATAATAGGTTGGGCTTCAAGGCCAAATGATCATAGGTACGGCGTCAACAGCGGCTCACCTCGGCGACGTCTTTCTCTTCGGCGATCACCTGTGGCACCTCATTCACCGGGACACGCTCAGTGGACGCCGGTGGAGACATGGTGGCCGGCGCAACCATGTTCGCCGGAGCTCTATTATACGTGCACACGCCATGATTCAAGGGAAAACTCACATCTTCGTCATCCATGGTGGCGTCGGACGTGTTGCCGAACACATGGTGGGCGCTCCTGTTGTCGCCGTTGAATAGGCTGTGGGGGAGACCAGTGTCGTCGGTCACGTGGCCAGTGCTGCTTCCCGATGCGCGACGCAGATTTGGCGACTCGGAGAGCTCGTTGTTGAGGTCGACGATGAAGCGAAAGGCATTGCTACCCCTCGGCGTCGACGCCGGAGAGTACGTCGCGTTCGGGTCGACGGTCATGTTGATGTCGGCGTGCTCGGGGAGTAGCGGGTGTGCCTCTTCATCTGCGAGAGTGATGGAGGCTCGACGAAGTACGCCGGCGAAGAGGGAGATGCGC
The DNA here is from genome assembly GCF_022539505.1 of Lolium rigidum. NCBI lineage: Eukaryota > Viridiplantae > Streptophyta > Magnoliopsida > Poales > Poaceae > Lolium > Lolium rigidum. Next base: position 19,135,344 of record NC_061509.1, on the reverse strand, counting down.
TCCTCGAGAACGCACCGCAGCAGCCCGCCATGCTGTGGCCGATGAGGGGGTAGCAGCTGCTTCCAGCTTCGGACGGTGTTCCGCCCAAGTTGAGGCTGACCGTGAGTAGAAATATGCTGACCGTGAGTAGAAAGCATGCTTATGTGTATATTTGAGCTGAATAGTACGGTTCTTATTGTGTCAAATGTGTCTTAACATCTATAGACAATTTTTTGTCACATCATGTGTTAGGGGCAAAAGAGTCTTTCCACATTCCTATTTAAACCGGTAGTGCTCCAAATACACTAGAGTGTCATTTGAGGGAAGAAACTGAGTTTAGATGTCCAAATGAGAAGAAAAAATTTCTTAGGGCCAAAAAGGGAAGCCAACTTTAAGGGAGTGTCAAATAAGGAATTTTCTCCACTTTATAGGGTGCGCCGGTGTGAGCCTAATTTTAAATCCTGCCCCCAATTGGTCGTCGAAGATGCTATTGGGCTCGCCGGCTCTTATCCTTTTACTAGGTCCTGAGACGAGGAATGCATCATCCAAGTCCTCTAACGTGTATCCCTGGATACTCGAGTCAAGTTGATCTCCCTATCTTATTGACCTTGGCATCAGACGAACAACACTTTTTATGGCAACATGAACAACACTTGTTTCTTGTTCATTCGTTAGAAATATCGGTTTTCATGATTCTCGGCTGACTCCCGCGCCATTGGATTACACCGTGATTCACGCTAGACATGAGTTGTAACATGCACATCAACTGAGATTTTCATGGTTACAGACCGGGTTACAATTGAGATTACTACTTGCAACATTGGATTGATCCATGATTCGTGCTAATCAAGAGTTGTAACATGTGTCGCAATTGTGATTGTATGACATATCTGCGAATTAAGTTAATTCTCAATCTATACTAAACATTAATTACTCCCAAGAAACATATGTCCTAAAGAACACATTTGTATTATCCATGTGGTCACGTTGAGCGATTTATGAACCAGTTTATTAAGGTCCACACGAACCACACCAATGGCATAAATGTGGGAACAATGCCCAAAATCATAGCCAATGAGCATTTTTACCGGTGTTAATTGTACTGTTTCGGATTAGTGTTAGACTACTCACAATGGGAGTATCATAGGTAGTATCATGCATTTCATGCATGCAAAATGCTGATGTGGCAGTGCAATTAAGGATGAGAGAGAGGGTACTAGTATCATAGGTAGATACTGTATCATAGCACATACTACTAGAAAAATTAATGTCAAGTAAATCTTGTACATATATTTGCATTGAGATTCTACAAAACAATTAATATATAGAGACTATGATACTAGTATATGATATCATGCATTGTGAAGATAGTAACATGTAGTAGTATCATATATGATACTATGCATTGTGACTAGTCTTATCAGGTGGCTTGCTCTAGGTTAGAATGTGAACGGCCACGTCCTGCACCACGCCACCAGCTCCCACTTAAGTAGAGTGTTCACATCAACCCCATGGCCCCTATATAAAGAAGCAAGGAGCCTTCATATCCGTGTAGCCCACGACCGGACAAAGTTGTTTGATTTTTACCTATATATAGTTGTTGCACAAACTTCTTGCAATCTCTGCAGCGTTGGACCTAGAAAAAACACAACTAGATGTTAGTTTGCCGCAAAAATTGCCATAGAAAATTATGGACGGCCGGCGAGCCGGATGGCTGCCCGGGATAGACGGGTGATAGAATCGCTTGTGAAACTATGCACGCTTGTGTAAGGAAGTCCATGAGAGTCAGCTTAACTAGGGTTGGGAGGTGTCGGAAATCAAACTTTCCATGCTACTCTCTCCGAACTCTTTTAATTAACTCAAATTTAGTATAACTTTATACTAAATTTAAGTTAATTAAAAAATACCGGAGGAAGTATGTGACACAGAAGTCATTGTCAGTTTGTCATCTAAAGATCTGCTGTCCCAAAATGCGAGGATGCAGCAAATAGCTTCCTCGTTGTTCTAACTTAGCTAAGCACATGGTGCTTTGAATAGTTCAGTTGAGCTAGCAGGACCATTTGCTCAAACAATTTAACGAACCGCTCTCCCCATGTAAGAAACTGATTGACTTTTCACTACTCGTGTGGATTTCTTTTCTGTGTCGCACAATTTTTTTTTTGAGAAACACAGTACAAACGCAGACGCTCACAATTAATATACAGAGATTCAGTTTTCCTATCGATATCTAATATTTTTAATACCGGCAAAGGGAAAAAGCCTTGAGTCGTGAGTTGATTTGCAATGAATATCACTATATTTTACATACAGGGTGTACCGTAGCAGAACTCACAAACTCCCTTGTCCGAATCATGAGCTATCATGATTTAGATTTTAGTGTATGATGGACACAAACAGTGTCATATAGTTCGAACATAATCCACATCGAGCATATCATTGGTTCATAAGCATCCATAATTTGAAACTCTAAAATGTTGTTACTAAGACAAGTTCTAGGATTTTGGTTTCCGCCGGTATATAGTATAGTAGAGCTTGGGTAGGTTGACATCTAAGGTGTTGCAATGATAACTACTTGAGGGAGCCTTATAAAAAGCAACGAAGAGCATCTGTACCCATATATGTACGCTGTCCATCAGATGAGGTCTCACAAAGTTTATGTTCTTCATATGTTTGTGCCGCAATAATCTACCATCTACTCACAAAAAACGTTAGCTAGGGTTAGGATGTGTCGGAAATAAAACTTTCAATCACACATGAACTACAAAGTCAGTCGCCTATTGGGAACTAGTTTATGATCGTCAGTCTAAAGTAACACACAAATGCCCTACGACTTGGAAACTACAGAGGTGTGAACATCCTGTAGAGATACTATGTGCATTTTGCTTTGTAGCATAGCATCACACAAAGTCGGGGATTGTAAGGCGACTACGCTGGGAATTTCAGCATGTGGCTCTCGCTTGCCGCAGGGGCCCTGGCTGATATGCGGCGCCCGCGGCCCATAGAATATACACAATGACAAAACGAGAGAATTCACAACATATATGTTCTAGGAAGACTTCCTTCCATGGTCTCGACAAACAATTTCTTGAAGGATTTGTACATCAAGTAGTAGAGTAGACATTCTCCCAGCAGCACAAGAACAAAATAATGGAATCATGGGGGTGGTCAGTAAGAATGGAAGAAGCATCTGCACAGGCCAGATCCGCAGCACCGGCAGCTCGGTTCCCGCTGCCGCAGCCCGCTCCTGAGGGGGAGGGGGGCTTTACGCCTGGCAGAGGTGCAGCGGCTGCTTGTCGTTCATCTCCTCATTGCTCTTTCCAGATGCGGCCGGTCACCCGCAGCTTGAGCTCCTGCCTGGTGCCACTAGAGAAGAAGAGAGCCATGTTGCGGTGGATGATGAGGCCATCGAAGCTGTCCCGCACCTTCTTGTGGCCATCGCGGATGCTCCGGGGCGTGCCCTGCCACGTCAGCTTCCGCCCATTTCCGCCAACCTCCAGGCTGTAGCAGAAGTTCCGTGCCTCGCTCTCCTCGCCCATGAAACGCAGGAAGGCCATATACACTGGCGACATCCCCAGCAGGAACGCCTCGAAGTGGAGGCAGAAGTGTTGACCAAAACACTTGAAAACCTGCAAAGGCAACGACAAGGTAGAGCGGATCTTAGACTACAGACAGTCGAAGGCGCTAGCTGCCTGATACAAACAGCTAAGATTGGATGAGTTCCAAGCAAATGGCAAGGATATGATCACACTCAGAACGTCCAATGATATATACCAGAAATGCTTCTTGATAGGCAAATTATATCCTATAAAATATGCATATGCTGATTTTTTGAATGTTCGATTCTTTAGACAAAGATAACTGATGTACTCCCTCGGTCTCATGAAACTTGTCTTGACTTTATAAAAAAATTGGATGTATCTAGATGCTATATAGTGTTAGATGTATCCAAAATTTGACAAAGTTAAAACAAGTTCCATAGGACGGAGGGAGTATTCCAGATTGGATAAATATATACTACCTCCGCTCCAAAATATAAGATGCCTAAATTTGGTCACAAGTCAAAGCTTACTAAGTTTGACAAAGTATATGCAAGAAAAATGTCCATATCTGCGATATTGAACAAATACACCATGAGAACATATTTTACGGTGAACCTATTGATATTGTCATATTGATTTGTGTTATAGCCCAGTTTTTGTCTATAAACTTGGTCAAACTTAGAAGGAGTTGACTTTTGACAAAAATTATATGTTGTCACTAAGGAAAGGAGGAATTAACTTCTTTTGCACAACCAGATATACTGTATGTCTATATTTAACATGCACAGATATAGTGCTTACAGTGAGCATCCATGTAGCATTTTCCACTTCGTAAGGGTTTGACTTCACGTAACGGTGGTTAAAGGTGCAGCCTTCATGCAAGTCCACCTTATGGTCATTTATGAGATGAGACACGAGCATCGGAACATCACCTGCGGCCAGGCATTCTGAACCTGCATATGGACAACTGTATGGCCTGAACCTGCAGAGCTCCTCGTGCTTAAGTTTGTTTTGGTAAGGATGAATCTCAGGACAGCCCAGGCTTTGGTATTTGCATGGGAGCTGAATTGATTCAGCCACCTTCTCAAGAGCTAAGCATCTGATATTTCCCAGTTCCTGGTGGCAAGTAGGGCAATGATTGTCTACCCTATGCTTACAGCTGGAGCAAATTGTGTGACCATTTGGGCACTGCAGGAGGTCCAGAATTAATCAATCAGTATGCTATCATCTTTCTTACTATACAAATCATAATGGATAAAACTTGTTCTAACTACAATGATCTATTACCTCAAGTAACACAACAAGCGTGCAATTCTTTCGGCTTCAAGGAAATAAAATAAGGATGGAACCACTAGCAAAGTTTCAAGATTTAAAATGAAACTCGTGTTTCAGCAATTGCAGCTATGAAATGAAAAAAAATTGGTGAAAAGGATTCCACATTAAACAGAGAACTACATAAGTGCCTAGATATGAAGCAAACTAAGAATAACTTTTATGCAATGGCAGAAAACTTATGTGCTTGGTGACACTTGAGACCATGCAAATGACAAAGGTTGACAGAAGCATGAGCAACTAATTTACATCCACAGCACAAAGATACTGATCAAACCAAATAATTGTTCCCATGCATTCCTATTGTGTCTTTAAGACGTGGCAATCTCCAGACTTTCAAGGTGAACAATCCAACATTGTAACAATGGACAGTATGGTGAACACAAAACGAAAAACATGAGCATGACCAATGTAAACTTGTTATTAGTTATAACATGTAAGGGATTCCATCATGAAAAAGGGCATGCTAATCTACATGGAACAAATGAATAAAAAATCAAGGGTACTTTAATTAGCAAAAGACCAAGTATACTTTACCAACAGAATAATTTGAGTATGTACACCAGTGCATGTCCTATGTTTGCACAAATACAACAATTATACCTTACATATCAAAACACACTTTTTACACATGTCCTATGTACATCGTGGGACTGCTTGTCTGGCACAACTTCTACACAAATCTAACCCAATACTTAAGACGACCGAGCCAAATTAAAACTAACAGGGCCTCATTTGCCAAGGATTATGCTCTGCTTTTTGATCAAGAGATTTCTATTCAAAACGCCACACCGAGGCGATACAACCAATAAAGTGCTCACACCAGGGCTAGCCTGATGCACATACCCTAAAGGTTCTGCTCTGCTGAAGGACTAGAAAAGAATGAAGACACATTAGTAATCATACCTGAAGTATGGGTGGCCGCATTGAGTTTGTACACACTGGACACTCGAGCAAATCATTCAAGCCAGTCAATGACGATAGACCAACATTGACAAGTGACGCAGCCCAAGAGGGCTTACTTGTAGACTCTCCATCAAGCCTGATACTACTGAGTGCCTCAGAGAGCCCATGGTCTACACAGTCTGACTCGGGAACTACAGTCACAATGCTGCTTCCTGGGGCCATTGTAAAAGATTCTTTCACATTGGGATGCACTAGACAATATCAGCACCCCCACCACTCCATCTTTCCTTGTGATCAGCTGCATGATTCAGTTTTATGATTATCAGCGAGATATACAAATATGGGTAAATCTGTTGCATAGGCTGATACTGAATTCAGTTTTCAGTGTAGATGATCTACATAAAAATCTTGCTGGAAGATATAGGACACAACTGAAGTTACTGGTAATTAAACTCCCTTCATGTTCTCATTTATAAACTTAGATTGTTTCTAGAACTCTGACATGGCATTAAGGAGCCGTTATATCATCCAATGCACATTTGAACGAACAAAAAGCTTCAAAAATTAAAGGACAACTTCAGGATGTTACTAAGGAGTACTTCATCAGATCTACGTGTGACATTGCGACCTAACCAAAAGCACCTACGACTGAACATGGCAAAGAACCAAAATTACTCCTTGGTTATTTGGGTACTTCGGTTCGTCGGTTATCTTATTTATCCTTAAAGATTTGCATGTTTATTAACATCAAGTGTACTACCATTCACAAAAATTAAGCTTGCCCAAAACAACCGACATTCTGTTCCTCATTATTTTCGCACCACAACGATTGGCTGCGAGGGAGAAAAGTAGCCTCTTGCTTGCCCAAACACAACAGAATTCGGAACCATCTACACAACAGCCAAACTGGATTTCTCAACAGCATTCCCCCTGAAGACTTGCATCCCCACTACAGTAGGAACCTCAACTACACCAAAACTCGCACGAAGTTCAGCAGCAGATGCAACGATTTCCCAGCAAAATAAAACGGCGGAAGGCGCCTCGGGTTGGTTGGATCTTGCGCGCCCGAGGAGGAACAAGAACCTAATCGAACCCGATGCAAGGATGTTTGGTGGGTTAGATGAAACGCACGGCACTACGCAGCAAGGGAATCTGCAGCTTGGTTGAGCGGAAAGGTACCAAAGATTTGGATTTGATTGCTCGTAGACACAGCCACAGCAACGAAAAGATTCGAGATCCCCGAGAAGCAGCGAAAAACGGAGGCTTTAGCGCAATCGAGCTAGGGTGTCCTTACCGACGGGCGAAGGAACCATTCCAGGCCGGGGTGGATCTCCACTCCGCGTCTGACAGTTCAGTGCCAGCAGAGGGGACGCCGTCCCGCCGCCGGCAGCGAGTCCGTCGACGTGCGAGGCCGCGGCGGACTGCGAGGAAGGGCAGACGGGCAAATGGGGGCCGGGAGGGGCGAATTGCAGGGAGAAATCGGAGACGGGGAGGAGGAGGAGGAGGAGGAGAGGGAGGTGGGGGAGAAGAACAGTGGTGGAGGCGGGGATATTTCTGTTTCTTTTTTCGTTCTTTTTGTTTTGTACAGCAAATAGTTTTGTTTCGGTGGATATTCGGCAGTTCTATCTACTGGCGCTTGAGGCCCACGTTTCAGCTTCTCTGAGGAGACCTGGTATCTGTGGCAAAAGACTTTGACATGTGAACTAATTTTTTTCAAAATGGAGGCAAATTATTTTTTGTCTCGTCTTAATCATTAAGAAGAAGAGAATTAACAGGCTGGTTAGTGACGACTGGGTAAGTCATGTGTGACGAATCAGATGACTTACCCATCCATAAATGTATGCGATCTAGAAATATTGATGGGTAAATATTAAATCCTACTACTTAGAGTTAAATGTATGCGATCTAGAAATAAAAGATGTAATTAAATGTAAGTAGATAATGCAAGCATCGGAGTTTCACCGTGTCTATGAACAAAAGAAAGTGTAAAAAGAGCAATAATATGACAGCTTGAAAACTTGAACTATTCACATCCAGGTCTATAAATAGGAGAATATGCTACGGAAATGCACTTTTGAACTTGAGTATATGATTCTGCCATGTAGAAAAACATTTTAAAAAATCTGAATAAAAATTTGGCGCGTATATGTCGACAATATATGTGCTCACGCCTAGTTTTGTGAAAAATGATATTTTTTGTCCTATGTAAAGAAAGATAAAGAAATGTATCATGAAAAGCTTTTCTTAAGCACCAAATTTTGTCTTTTTTGCACACGACGCAAAACATATTGGTTTTAGCGAAACAACTTTATAAACACATAGAATGTCGACGTATGTGTCAATTTTCATTTGATTTTTTGACATTTTAAACTATTTAGAACTCATTTCAAAAACCAGGAACATATACTCTCGGGTATAAAAAAACACCTCGTCCAATATGCTACTCCTTCTCTGATCTATGACTATTATCGGAGCTTTAGTTCAAATCAGTTTACAAGCACGACAAAACACATTTGTTTGCACCAACATTGTCTTTGTCACATTACTTACATGCTTTTTGTTATGTGGAATATATTAAATCTTACTTAGAGAAATGTATGCGATCCCGGAAAAAAAAGAGGGAATTGAATGTGAGTAGATACTGCAAGCATCTAAATTTCACCGTGTCTACGAACAAAATAAAGTGTAAAAGATGAAAAATACATCCATGCTCATGGGTGCCAAGGACCCAGTACATCAAAAAGAAAATCGTGGTAATTCAAAAAAAGTTTAAAATAACTAAACCCTTTTGGGAGCCAAAAATAATCAAGTATTATACTTGTATAAAAATATTTTGCAAGAAAACTGCTATCATTGTATCATTGGTACAAAAGACAAAATCGAACAAGGGGCGCTTCGCACAACAATAGCCTTGCTCATCATGCCTTTCAAGAGTGAAATGTTCATGCATATTAATATCTCGAGCATATTTATAGGCTTGGTATACCAAAATTGGATGAAATTTAGAATAACCATCGTTTATACGTGACACCATGGCATTTATTTCAGCGGGTAAGACGCCCCTCTGCCTCCACACCACACCACTTTGTTGGGATCCATCTAATACCTATTCCAGCCACTACATGCAGCCATAGTCAACCATAGAAAACCACCCACTTAATTATCATACTTGTTCTTTATTAAAGAACATGTTCTTCAAAAGTTATTCTTTTAAAGTATATGATAATTAATCATTAATAATGCCATATAGTACTAAACTGACCACTGTTCTTTACTTGTTAACATTATGCCAATCATCATTCTTTGTCTGCTCAATTGAATATTATGCTTTATTATCTACCTGTTTATAATACCAAGTAAATCACACCTGAATAAGAACCTTGTATGTGAATCACTATAAAAGTGCAACACACCCTAAACCAATCATTACAACTCACTGATCCTAAATCATCGGGGTTAGGTCACGCTTAGAGCGATTGCATCTCATTCTTGTGCATTATTGCATCCTTGCCAATCTTCTAAACATCGTCCTTACGGACGATGATGCTATTTCAGAATTTGGAGTTATTACGCACCGAAGACCTTGTCCGCATAATCTTGCGACCAAGAAAGGCAAGTTCATCACTTGCTCATGTCATTTGAGTATTTCTATCAAATTACTTGCAAAGTATTATGGTTATCACTATTGCATAAAAATCAAAACCACTACTTTCATAACTATGAATATGACTATGTGGTGGGCAATGGAACCATGGATTGTGTTGATATGGTGGAGGTTCCATTGCACGGGTTTATATCCATCTAGGATTAAACAACAAATGTCGCCAGTGATTCTTGTGCCGTAATACCCGTGTTAACCATAAGATCCGGAGTGGGACGGAGTAGTCAAAAGTGTTTCCACCTCTCGTTCATCAACGGATGCGCTTACCGTAGCAGTTGTGTACGACGGAACAACCGGAGGGTGGGGATCCCATTCTAATTCCCCACGGTAAAGCATTGCTTGCCGTAGCGATTGTGTCTTGCGGAACAACCGGAGGGTGGGGATCCCATTCTAATTCCCCACGGTAATGCGGTCTATGATGGGTTGCAGCTACCGGCGTAGGAGTGTATGGTAGAGCCCAGCACTGTCGTCGTGGTCGGGGTCCACCCTGGAATTACGGGAATAATGGGACCGGCGTGGACCCAGGGTCGGGGCATGCAACAAAGGGTGGGTGTTCGAGGTAGCGGAGGAACATGATTGGCTAGACCTTATACCGGGCCTCACACCGAAGGAAGTGTGGACGAGCTCGCGGCTCGGTTGGCACCAAGGTTAAGATCTCTTATGGGTAAAGCAACACACCTCTGCGAGTGTAAAGAACCGTGACTCGTCACTCCCTGTTCCGGGATATGGAAGCTGCGAACGCTGCCGGAAAGGAGCTCCATGAAGTTCTAGTAAACCGGTGAAGGCTGACGGACATAGTTCTTTTGAATAAAAGCAACCTCTTGAAGAAATGATTATGAAAACCTGCATTGGTATTAGACTTTACGGTCTAATGTCGTAGCTAGTGCATTAAACACCTCTTTCCTATAATGAACTTGTTGAGTACGCTCGTACTCATCCCACTCTTAAATCCCCGCTTAGATATGGAGGCCACGATGGAGGATCTACGGTGCAACTCGAAGACCGAGGAGTCAACAACTACTTCAAGGGACAGGAACCGTCGGAAGAGTCAAACACCACATCCAACAAGTATAAAACATAGCTTAGCAATAGAAAGGAACTAGTTTCCTAAACCTAGCTCCTATTTAGCTAGAATCTATTCATAGCCTCTGTAGCTAGTTAAATACTCTACAAGTAGAGTTTGTGTTAGGATTAGACCACGAGTCGTTCTTCTGGAATTTATTTGCAGTTTTACCTCATTGTAAAGTAGGAGGCTGGTGATGATCTATTGTAAAGAGTCCGTATGTAATTCTATAGACATGCCTTGGACCCGCATATGTTTTCGTTGTACCACTCGAGCGATGTAATACTAGTGGAACGGTGTTTCATTGGTGTTATGTCGGACTTGCATACTACACCATGCGGTGGTATGCCGGGTCACCACGGTTGGTATCGAGCAAATGCTTTGACCTTAGGATTAAAACCCTTTAAAGGAGACCTATAGGATTGGTATTGTCTATATGAAGTTGTCCTAGTTAAACCAAATATTTTTATGACTTGAGATGGATATTCACTTGAGAATAATCCTGACACACTTGAGTCAACATTTCCTACCTATCCTTCCTAAGTGAAGTTAGTTAGCTAATCCAAAACATGTAGCACACCATTGAAGTCTTAAAAAAAATAGATGGGTAGATCACAGTTGGTATACAATACATGGTAGTCCAAAGAGAGGATACAACCATAAGGAAGATATCCTATTGGAAGATGTGTACCAACATATGATATGATTCAGTAAGAGTTATTAAAATCTGTAATAAGGAGTAATATCAAGTGATAAAGAGAATTAAGATATCCTAATAGAATAGGTAGATCAAGTTAAGTAATGAGTAAGTAAAACTATCTAGACATGTGAAACAATTGATAGTAAGTGATAACTATGAGTCATATGAGGTAGTATATACCATGATGAGTCAATCATGGAGGAAATAAAGAGGTATAGGAATAATGTATGCCTACTTACATGGTAGAATTGTTAATCATAGATGATTCACTTGAAAGTCATTATGTGATGGACTAAAACATCATAAATAATTAAAATGAGTACAATAAGAAGCCAGTTGTTCAACAATAGTGCAAGAACTGTGTACTAAAAATATGGAAGTGTGCCAAGCACATCATGACCATATGCTTATAATAGAAACACTTGGAAGTATAGGAGTTATATCTTAATAGATATGTATTCGCAGTAACCATATTAGAACTAGAGGTATCACACAAAATAGTCCTCAATAGCACTTATATATGGAATAATACTAAGTTAAGTAGTACTTCCAAAGAAAATTAGGTTAACCTTAACCATCCCAAACCACTTTGTTTCAAGTTTATCTCATTGCAAATGTGCAATTAAGGTAAAAGTTGAGACAAATAGTAGAATCCCATCTATTCGTGCTAAGTATCACGTTATAAACCTATTTTATGTGGTATTATATACTACACATCAGAGCCTGATGTTTAGAGATGTCTTACTCAACTATTATATTCAGGCTTATGATGATGTGTATTACAAACACAAAGCTGAATCTTCTTGGATTTTATTGGATTTTCATTGTTTGACTAGATCCATACATGAAGTTTGACTTTGATATGCAAATGCATGTTGCAATATCAAGTTCTTACTTGATGCTATAGATCTAGAGGGTAATGGTATTCGTGTGAGGAAGCGACGAATTCGGAAGATTCCGAAGACAAGATAAAGGTTCATCGGAACAAGGAAGTAAAGTTGTGGGAAGTAACCACAAGACTCGAAAGAAGTACAATCGGAAACTCATGCTTACCTCAACGGAGGAGTACTTTAGTACATAAGAAGCATGAAGGTGAGAAATATGATGATTATGGTGAAGCTCAAGCAGATTCCTAGTCATCATGGAAGAGGGAATGCATGGGAAATCACTTCGGATACTATATTCATAGTGTCAGTTAGTGGTTTTCTTGCAAAATAAACCCTGACAGAAGGAAGATGACCTATGTAACCATAGCAGAGATAAGAAGATCATAGTTGGTATCAGAAGACCACTGTTCTGGTATGGTATCAATACTGCGAGATAAAGTAGAAGATGTCTCGTCCAGTTGATCAGAACCTATAATAGAATCCATTTTTTAGATATCAAATAGCCACAGTTGGTATAATAACCACAGCTGGTATCAGTTGGTATTACAAATAGTTCACGATTTAAGTATTTGTAACAAAAGTTTGTGAACAAATAAAAATCTTGTTAGCCAAATAACTATAACTTATAATCATTTAGTCGAAGGATTCACATTGGATGTCCACAATTGAGTGGATACACCACAAGGATTCTTCACAAGACCTTAGAAGAATATAAACCATACGCTACACCTAGACCAATATTCTAACCATCAATCCAATGGTTGGAATAAAAGAAATTGAAGACCATAAGAAAACTCTAAGGGGTAGAGTAAAGATTGAGTTGGATGTACAATAACTCAATACTTTGAGCATAATAGAAGAAGAAGGTCTGAACTGAGAGGAAGTTCGATCTTATTTTCATAAGATTGTTGAACAATACCTTCAGAAGAAGGTCAAACCAGAAGCCGAGGTTTATACCTCGAGGAAGTAAGAAGTGGACTATAACTTGAGAAAGTGAGTAATATTTACTCAGGAGTACGGAAGCTCACGTAAGCCAAGCATAAAGAAGTTGGACGAAGAAAATACTGTAGACCAAATGTAGCTCATGAAGGCCAAACACCGAAGGAGATTGACCATACCAAAACTAAAGTATATTTGAATGATTCCTTTCATGGAACCTAAATAACCCAAAATAGTTATAGGTATCAACTATAAACCATGATTGGATGGACTAAATGAGTCTAATCCATTCTTAGGAAAATAAACCATCACGACCAATTCCATAGTTAGGACCTCATTAAGTACCATTACTTGCAATTTTGGTAGTAAGGGAAAAACAAAGACCTATTTTATCAAATAGGAAATTGTTATCCAATTAGTCCTCAATTAAGACTCGTCAGGACAAGAAGAAGTCCCAATCATTGAATATTCAATGAGAAAGGAAACAAGCTTATAATATTGGAGGAAATCATGGAAGTAAAGGAAGTAATAGTTGCTTGATGTCAAACACTAATGGATTCCAGGAAGAATCTGGACAAGGGATGTATTCAATTATATCCGAGTAAGATCACCATGGAGTTCGAGAAAAGATTTAGTCCGCACAAGTCGGATCCACACTCCGAAACGTGAGAGAGTTCAAACTTCGAGGACGAAGTTTAGTTTAAGGGGTAGAGAGCTGTAATATCCCAGGTAATGGGGTTACAAAAACAGAGGAAACAGATGTGTGCATTGCATTCATGCATAGAAAATGCTGGGAATTTTCGCGCTTTAAAGTAAAACAGATCACAAGATAGCGAAGTTCACTTGACCTTGGTGGAATTGAAGTAGCTCATCAAGTCAAGCGCTACAAACCTCAATGTGACTTTGCTAAAACCTTGTTTTGGGCAGAAATGAATTGGTCTAAAGGGTTAGATCAAATGAAATTAAAACCAACACAAGAACATACTAAACAAGGATCAACTACTTGATCTTATTAAAGATCATAATATGGTATTCCTTGCAATAACATATGAACATCTATTCAATTGGAAATCAAGTATCAATAAAATGGAGAAACTATTCTTAACTTATCTTTTCCATGTCTTAAACAAACAAATAGTCCTACCATGAACCTCATGGTATTTCTTGAACTAAACTCTTGAACTTAACACCAACAAAAGCTTATCATTAAACCCTAGAGATGGGAGAGGTATATAACCATTAAAGAGATAAGAAGCACACTCTAAAGTATTAACACTTAAAAGTTAAGCAACTACCTTGAGGTACAATTGAATTCACTTTAAAACTAAATACCAAATATAGCAAAACACAAGGACCTAAGTGCATAAAAGCCACACCTTCTGATTTCAATCATAACTTATTAAATATGTGGAATATCACAAAACTAAATTCGTTTACATTACGAATTATAGTTCAAACTATTTGAATAAAATAAACTATGAGTATTTTGAAACTCATATGATCATGCCTTGGTGAAATCAAACATCACCATTCAAAATTGGGGTATAATCCTTATCTTTGACATTTTGATCCCAATAATAATATAAATACAATCACATATGATATAGTGACTCAACCACAAGCATAAAATCATTCACAAGATATTTAGTAACAAAAGCCACTTGGCTATCCAAAAATAAATCACATGAGAGGATAATCTCAATTCCACATAGGATGAACATATCTACATAGCTTGAATCCTAAGCTATGCCACCTCATGCTTAAAGGATTGCTATGGATGAGAGCATGACAACCAAGCACCTTATTCATCAATTTAAAGCAAGAGTCATCCACCCATGTGTCATGTTACTAGAGCATGCCCAAGCCTATAAAAGGAGCATCACACTTCATCCATTTCATCATCTTGCACCTTGATGCAAGAAGACCAACACATTGAGCCACTCCATAAAATAGTTAGGATCAAGATGAAGCAGACTAGGAGGTGGAGGCATGCCACAAGATGCGGGTTTATCAGATTTCTCGAAGAACAAGCTACAGAAGCTAGCAAGGTAGAATTCTTAGGCAAACCACATATTTAGCTAATCACATCATCATTCCTTGAGTAAAACCATAGATTATAATCCAAGACCTTGTGAAGTGAGAGGGGTAATTGGAATAACCATATCTAAATATTTTTAGTGATACTTAAGGAAGCCCATACCATGCATGATCAGCACTATTGGGTAATGATCATATACTCTAAGAATTGGAAGTACAAGCCATTGAGAACAAATTGCTCATGATAGTGCCATGACCATACTTTGGAGAAATAGAAGAGTAAGCCATATGTTAAAACCTATATGATAAGTAGATATCATTCACCACATGAAATTATAGGAAGATCACTAGTAAACAACTCTAGGCTTATATCCCAACCTTAACTTGTGAATAACTTGGTGATCATAAGTAGAATCCTACCACATTTATATTCCACTTATTCCTCAATTAAAGAACATAAGAAAACCTTAGAGTCAAACTCTATACTTTATATGATGAGAAACTATTCATCATTAGAACCAAGGTTAACTATAAAAAGAACCATATCTAATTTAGTTACTTTAATAATGAATTAAGGATAACAATAGTGGAATCAAATAGAACCAATTCTCAATCCCTTAGTAACCAAGGGAGAACATCAAATAATAAGCAAGTAACCATCTTATAATGGGTAGGGAGACTAAACCCTAGTTGGTGTATCACTTGAGTGATCACAACTATAAACCTAGATCAACTTTAAGTTCCAAACCAAATGCTATTAGGTGAATATAACTAGAATTCAAAAATCCACAAGATTGAGAGTATGAGTTATCAACATAATAACACTTATTGAACACAAAACTTAGTCATCATCACAATACAAGTATGTAAACCACATAATTAACATGTTACCATGTTCTAATAAACAAACCCCGATGTCTCCGGAAAGAAACCAAGAAGTTAATTGAGACAAACATGTATGAGAAAATAAAGAAATAAAAATCATCTCCATAAAGATTTATACCCATTTGAAAGTTAAGATATTAACTAAATAAATAAAAAGGAAGTAAACATCCCTGAAATATATTAATACAATATATTCCAGAACCATATTAAGTTCAATCAAATGAGTCTATATATATTCAAATGCCTGCAAAATAGAAAAGAATTCAAATCTGAATTCAAAATAGAATTATAAAAACAGAAAATGAAAACGAGAAAAAAGAAAGAGAGAAGAAAAACCTACCCGGACCTTACCTAGCCGAGCAGCCCAGCAGGAGCCCATCGAGCACCGACCCACCTAGCAGCCCATACCTCTTCGTCTAAAATATCCGAGGAGGTCGTCCTCATCTTCACCGTGTGCTCGGAGGGCAGCACGACGCCGTGAAGCTCTTCTCCCTCGCGGCCGGCGGCTCCTCCTCGCTCGGCGTCGTGACGAGGCACGCCACGGCGCCATATAAAAACCCTAAACGGCGAACCCTAGCTTCGTTTTCCTCTCTCTCTGCTCAATTTCCCCATACCGAAACCCTGGCTCCGCCGGTCACCATTACCGCCGGCGATGGAAGCCTCCCCGAGCCAAACCGAGCACACCAGGCATGACCGCCGTCCTCGACTTGCCACTCCCGCGAAGGAATCGAGCCGGAGCAGCACGTAGCACCGACGCCGACCTCATCTCTCCGACGGCCGGAGCTGGAAATTCCGGCGATGCCGACCACCCCTTGCCTCGCCATCAAGCCCTGCATGCTCAGGGTGAGCTCCTCTTCCTCCTCGTGTGCTTGGCATGCTCGATAGTGGTCTAGATCGTCGCCGTGTTTGATCACCTATGGACGCCGCCGCGATGCCTCATCGCCGATCAAGCTCCGGTGACCTAACCGGAGCGGCGCCGCTATCTTTAGGTCCCTCGTGATGCACTGGTTCAAATGGAACCAGTAGCTCATCCGCGCGTGGCCGGAATCATCGCCGCCGACGACGTCTGCCCGCCGGCCACCGTGAGCCATGCCCAGTCATTAATTTTGACTTGGTCAAGCCGACGTGGCCGCTGACCTGGCCCCTGGCCCACATATCAGTGGCTAAGGGTAGTTATAACCCGGGTACATTTAGTATCCTTTCATTTAAAGTTAATTCCAGAAAATTACTGCAACTTCAAATAAATCTAGAAAATTCGTAAAAGCTCAGAAAAATACAAATGAGATATCAAAATTCTTATCAAAGAAAAATCTATCCAATAAAAATATAATATGGAATTTTTATTTTTAATAAAAATTTAGTTATTTTAAACTCATTAAATAAGCCTTTTCATTTATCCTAAATTCAGTTAAAATTCAATAATTAATAAAACTTTCTAAATTAAATAGAAACCAGTAAGTAAATAAAGAAAACTTTAAAGCTAATTTTCTTTATTGGTTATTTTGTTAAAACATTATTAGGGAGATTTAAACCACGATTAATAATTACCCTAATTATTAATTGTTTAAAAATAACAAAATGCCAAATCCAATATTAATTTTTATTTCAAAGTTATTAATAACTTCAAACTTTATAATGAAGTTATTAACACAAGAACTATAGGACAATTAGGAAACCCTAATTCTTTATGGAATGATATTATAACCTTATCATTTCATGTGATTCCTAAAACCTAATACCATTAGGAACCTAGCTCCATTAATTCATATGAACCCTAAATTGCTTCTAACCCTAACCCTAGGTTAGAACATGTGATCATGATACTTTCTTTTGAATCATAGAACCATAGTAGCTACTAAATGTTTACCCTGACCACATAAAATGTAGTAACCATCATTAATAAATAAATATTCCATGTGTTCATCTTAATCAAACCTAGATGATCAAATAGGATCAACCCTAGTCCTTATTATCAAGGATCTCATCCTTTATTAACTTTAATTAGCATCACACCATTGTGATGAACTTCAATAGGATCTATGCCCAATAATTATCATTACATAACCATAGTCCATTAAACCCTATGTGGTGACCCGGCATACCACTGCATGGTGAGTATGCAAGTCTGATATAACACCAATGAAACACAGTTCCACTAGTATTATATCGCTCAGAGTGGTACAACAGAAACATATGCGGGTCCAAGGCATGTCTATAGAATTACAACATTGACTTCGTTACATAAGATCATCACGACCTCCTACTTTACAATGAGGTAAAACTGCAAATAAACTCCAGGAGAACGACTCGTGGTCTAATCCTAACACGAACTCTACTTGTAGAGTATTTAACTAGCTACAGAGGCTATGAATAGATTCTAGCTAAATAGGAGCTAAGTTTAGGAAGCTAGTTCCTTTCTATTGCTAATCTAGGTTTCTCCTTGTTGGATGTGGTATCTGACTCTTCTGACATGGTCCTGTCTCATGAAGTAGTTGTTGACTCCTCGGCCTTCGAGTTGCACTGTAGGTCCTCCTTCGATGCCTCCATATCTAAGCAGGGGATTTAAGAGTGGGATGAGTACGAGCGTACTCAACAAGTTCATTATAGGAAAGAGGTGTTTAATGCACTAGCTACGGCATTAGACCGGAAAGTCTAATACCAATGCAGGTTTTCATAATCATTTCTTCAAGAGGTTGCTTTTATTCGGAAGAACTATGTCCGTCAGCCTTCACCGGTTTACTAGAACTTCATGGAGCTCCTTTCCGGCAGCGTTCGCAGTTCCATATCCCGGAACAGGGAGTGACGGAGTCACGGTTCTTTACACTCGTAGAGGTGTGTTGCTTTACCCATAAGAGATCTTAACCTTGGTGCCAACCGAGTTGCAGGCTCGTCCACACTTCCTTTGGTGTGAGGCCCGGTATAAGGTCTAGCCAATCATGTTCCTCCGCTACCTCGAACACCCACCCTTTTGTAAGATTGTCCTCCCCTATATCCATGATGAGACCGTTCCGGGCATTCATATGCCTTCCCCTATCATCATGGATAGACCGTTCCGGACACCTTACAATCCCTCATAGACCGCAATACCGTGGGGACTTAGGACTCCCCAGCCTCACCATCTTGCTCCTTCGGGCGACAAGTGTACTACGGACTATGCCGTGGGGACTTAGGACTCTGATGGCGTGTATTTCACACGTTCGTTGGGCAACCCCAAGAGGAAGGTATGATGCGCACAGCAGCAAGTTTTCCCTCAGAAAGAAACCAAGGTTTATCGAACCAGGAGGAGCCAAGAAGCACGTTGAAGGTTGATGGCGGCGGGATGTAGTGCGGCGCAACACCGGAGATTCCGGCGCCAACGTGGAACCCGCACAACACAACCAAACTACTTTGCCCCAACGAAACAAGTGAGGTTGTCAATCTCACCGGCTTCGCTGTAACAAAGGATTAACCGTATTGTGTGGAAGATGATTGTTTGCGAGAGAAAATAGTAGAAACAAGTATTGCGGTAGATTGTATTTCGAGTAAAGAGAATTGGACCGGGGTCCACAGTTCACTAGAGGTGTCTCTCCCATAAGACGAACAGCATGTTGGGTGAACAAATTACAGTTGGGCAATTGACAAATAAAGAGAGCATGACAATGCACATACATATCATGATGAGTATAGTGAGATTTAATTGGGCATTACGACAAAGTACATAGACCGCCATCCAACTGCATCTATGCCTAAAAAGTCCACCTTCGAGGTTATCATCCGAACCCCTCCGGTATTAAGTTGCAAAACAACGGACAATTGCATTAAGTATGGTGCGTAATGTAATCAACAACTACATCCTTAGACATAGCATCAATGTTTTATCCCTAGTGGCAACGACACAACACAACCTTAGAACTTTACGTCACCGTCCCGGTGTCAATGCGGGCATGAACCCACTATCGAGCATAAGTACTCCCTCTTGGAGTTAAAAGCATCTACTTGGCCAGAGCATCTACTAATAACGGAGAGCATGCAAGATCATAAACAACACATAAGCATAACTTTGATAATCAACATAACAAGTATTCTCTATTCATCGGATCCCAACAAACGCAACATATAGAATTACATATAGATGATCTTGATCATGATAGGCAGCTCACAAGATCCGACAATGATAGCACAATGGGGAGAAGACAACCATCTAGCTACTGCTATGGACCCATAGTCCAGGGGTAGACTACTCACTCATCACTCCGGAGGCGACCATGGCGGTGTAGAGTCCTCCGGGAGATGAATCCCCTCTCCGGCAGGTGCCGGAGGCGATCTCCAGGATCCCCCGAGATGGGATCGGCGGCGACGGCGTCTCGGTAATGTTTTCCGTATCGTGGCTCTCGGTGCGGGGGTTTCGTCACGGAGGCTATTTGTAGGCGGAAGGGCAGGTCAAGAGGCGGCACGGGGGCCCAAACCACGGGCCGGCGCGGCCGGGGTGGGGCCGCGCCGCCCTAGGGTTTGGCCACCCTGTGGCCCCTCTTCGTCTCTCCTTCGGACTTCGGAAGCTTCGTGAGAAAATAGGCCTCCGGGCTTTTATTTCGTCCAATTCCGAGAATATTTCTTTACTAGGATTTCTGAAACCAAAAACAGCGAGAAAACGAGCAGCGGCACTTCGGCATCTTGTTAATAGGTTAGTTCCGGAAAATGCACGAATATGACATAAAGTGTGCATAAAACATGTAGATAACATCAATAATGTGGCATGGAACACAAGAAATTATCGATACGTTGGAGACGTATCAGCATCCCCAAGCTTAGTTACGCTCGTCCCGAGCGGGTAAAACGATAACAAAGATAATTTACGGAGTGACATGCCATCATAAACTTGATCATACTATTTGTAAAGCATATGTAGAGAATGCAGCGATCAAAACAATGTGTATGACATGAGTAAACAAGTGAATCATAAAGCAAAGACTTTTCATGAATAGCATTTCAAGACAAGCATCAATAAGTCTTGCATAAGAGTTAACTCATAAAGCAATAATTCAAAGTAAAGGTATTGAAGCAACACAAAAGAAGATTAAGTTTCAGCGGTTGCTTTCAACTTGTAACATGTATATCTCATGGATATTGTCAACATAGAGTAATATAATAAGTGCAATAAGCAAGTATGTAAGAATCAATGCACAGTTCACACAAGTGTTTGCTTCTTGAGGTGGAAAGAAATAGGTGAACTGACTCAACATAAAAGTAAAGAGAATGGTCCTCATAGAGGAAAAGCATCGATTGCTATATTTGTGCTAGAGCTTTGATTTTGAAAACATGAAACAATTTTGTCAACGGTAGTAATAAAGCATATGCATCATGTAAATTATATCTTATAAGTTGCAAGCCTCATGCATAGTGTACTAATAGTGCTCGCACCTTGTCCTAATTAGCTTGGACTACCTGGATTATCACCGCAATACATATGCTTTAACCAAGTATCACAAAGGGGTACCTCTATGCCGCCTCTACAAAGGTCTAAGGAGAAAGCTCGCATTTGGATTTCTCGCTTTTGATTATTCTCAACTTAGACATCCATACCGGGACAACATAGACAACGGATAATGGACTCCTCTTTTAATGCTTTAAGCATTCAACAACAATTAATTCTTTTCTCATTAGAGATTTGAGGATGTTTGTCCAAAACTGAAACTTCCACCATGGAACATGGCTTTAGTTAGCGGCCCAATGTTCTTCTCTCACAATATGCATGCTCAAACCATTCAACTCGGTGTAGATCGCCCTTACTTCGGACAAGACGAACATGCATAGCAACTCACATGAAATTCAACAATGAGTTGATGGCGTTCCCCGAGTAAACATGGTTATCGCACAACAAGCAACTTAATAAGAGATAAAGTGCATAATTACATATTCAATACCACAATAGTTTTTAAGCTATTTGTCCCATGAGCTATATATTGCAAAGGTGAATGATGGAATTTTAAAGGTAGCACTCAAGCAATTTACTTTGGAATGGCGAGAAAATACCATGTAGTAGGTAGGTATGGTGGACACAAATGGCATAGTGGTTGGCTCAAGTATTTTGGATGCATGAGAAGTATTCCCTCTCGATACAAGGTTTAGGCTAGCAAGGTTATTTGAGGCAAACACAAGGATGAACTAGTACAGCAAAACTCACATAAAAGACATATTGAAAGCATTATAATACTCTATACCGTCTTCCTTGTTGTTCAAACTCAAAACTAGAAATTATCTAGACCTTAGAGAAACCAAATATGCAAACCAAATTTTAGCATGCTCTATGTATTTCTTCATTAATGGGTGCAAAGCATATGATGCAAGAGCTTAAACATGAGCACAACAATTGCCAAGTATCACATTACCCAAAACATTTATAGCAATTACTACATGTATCATTTTCCAATTCCAACCATATAACAATTTAACGAAGGAGAAACTTCGCCATGAATACTATGAGTAGAAACCAAGGACATATTTGTCCATAAGCTACAGCGGAGTGTGTATCTCTCCCATAAAGTGAATGCTAGGATCCATTTTATTCAAACAAAACAAAAACAAAAACGACGCTCCAAGAAAAAGCACATAAGATGTGGCCGAATAAAAATGTAGTTTCAGGGGAGGAACCTGATAATTTGTTGATGAAGAAGGGGATGCCTTGGGCATCCCCAAGCTTAGACAGCTTGAGTCTTCTTGATATATGCAGGGGTGAACCACGGGTGCATCCCCAAGCTTAGAGCTTTCACTCTCCTTGATCATGTTGCATCATACTCCTCTCTTGATCCTTGAAAACTTCCTCCACACCAAACTCGAAACAACTCATTAGAGGGTTAGTGCACAATATAAATTGACATATTCAGAGGTGACACACTCATTCTTAACACTTCTGGACATTGCATAATGCTACTGGACATTAGTGGATCAAAGAAATTCATCCAACATAGCGAAAGAGGCAATGCGAAATAAAAGGCAGAATCTGTCAAAACAGAACAGTTCGTATTGACGAATTTTAAAATGGCACCAGACTTGCTCAAATGAAAATGCTCAAATTGAATGAAAGTTGCGTACATATCTGAGGATCATGCACGTAAATTGGCATAATTTTCTGAGCTTCCTGCAGGGCAGTGGGCTCAGATTCGTGACAGCAAAGAAATCTGGAACTGCGCAGTAATCCAAATCTAGTACTTACTTTTCTATCAACGGCTTAACTTGGCACAACAAAACTCAAAACTAATATAAGGAGAGGTTGCTACAGTAGTAAACAACTTCCAAGACACAAAATAAAAACAAAGTACTGTAGGTAAAAACATGGGTTGTCTCCCATAAGCGCTTTTCTTTAACGCCTTTCAGCTAGGCGCAAAAAGTGTGTATCAAGTATTATCAAAGGGTGGTACTTCTACAGCGGGGTGTGGGCTCTTCTCAACCAGGCATATTATATTAGATACATAAGTTTTAGCATCTCCCTTTTCATTAGTCTTAGGCGTGCTACTCTCATCAAACAAATTTTCAGGAACAAGCCAAGCATAGTTATTTTCTAGTGCATCATTCATAGCTAGGAGCTTGCATGGTATTGGTGCTTTGATCTCCCCTCCATCATCAATATTATTAGTGTATCTTATTCTATCCATATCCATCTTTTCAAGGAGACTAACAAAATTAGTAGGAGAACCAAGCATATTAAATTTAGCAAAGACCTTTCTAGCTTCTCTTGCTAGACCACCAAATTCTCTAAGAAGGGTTTCTAAAACAAAATCTTTCTTTTCCCCTTCTTCCATATCACCAAGTGTGAAAAACATATGTTGGATTATAGGATTGAGATTAACAAATTTGGTTTCCAACAAGCGAACTAAATGCGCGGCAGCAATTTCATAAGTAGGCGCAAGGTCTACCAAGTGTCTATCCTCAAAATTATCAATAGTACTAACATGGTTGAAGAATTCTTCTATATTATTTCTCCCAACTATAGACCCACGTCCTACCGGTATGTCTTTTGTGGTAAAATTAAAAGGAAACATGATGAAATAAGTAAAGTAAATGCAAGTAACTAATTTTTTTGTGTTTTTGATATAGCAAACAAGATAGCAAATAAAGTAAAACTAGCAACTAATTTTTTTTGTATTTTGATTTAGTGCAGCAAACAAAATAAAATAAAGCAAGACAAAAACAAAGTAAAGAGATTGAGAAGTGGAGACTCCCTTGCGGCGTGTCTTGATCTCCCCGGCAACGGCGCCGGAAAAAGAGCTTGATGGCGTGTATTTCACACGTTCGTTGGGCAACCCCAAGAGGAAGGTATGATGCGCACGGCGAGCAAGTTTTCCCTCGAAAGAAACCAAGGTTTATCGAACCGGGAGGAGCCAAGAAGCACGTTGAAGGTTGATGGCGGCGGGATGTAGTGCGGCGCAACACCGGAGATTCCGGCGCCAACGTGGAACCTGCACAACACAACCAAACTACTTTGCCCCAACGAAACGAGTGAGGTTGTCAATCTCACCGACTTGCTTGTAACAAAGGATTAACCGTATTGTGTGGAAGATGATTGTTTGCGGAGAAAATAGTAGAAACAAGTATTGCGGTAGATTGTATTTCGAGTAAAGAGAATTGGACCGGGGTCCACGAGTTCACTAGAGGTGTCTCTCCCATAAGACGAACAGCATGTTGGGTGAACAAATTACGGTTGGGCAATTGACAAATAAAGAGAGCATGACAATGCACATACATATCATGATGAGTATAGTGAGATTTAATTGGGCATTACGACAAAGTACATAGACCGCCATCCAAGCTGCATCTATGCCTAAAAAGTCCACCTTCGGAGTTATCATCCGAACCCCTCCGGTATTAAGTTGCAAAACAACGAGACAATTGCATTAAGTATGGTGCGTAATGTAATCAACAACTACATCCTTAGACATAGCATCAATGTTTTATCCCTAGTGGCAACGAGCACAACACAACCTTAGAACTTTCATCACTTGTCCCGGTGTCAATGCGGGCATGAACCCACTATCGAGCATAAGTACTCCCTCTTGGAGTTAAAAGCATCTACTTGGCCAGAGCATCTACTAATAACGGAGAGCATGCAAGATCATAAACAACACATAAGCATAACTTTGATAATCAACATAACAAGTATTCTCTATTCATCGGATCCCAACAAACGCAACATATAGAATTACATATAGATGATCTTGATCATGATAGGCAGCTCACAAGATCCGACAATGATAGCACAATGGGGAGAAGACAACCATCTAGCTACTGCTATGGACCCATAGTCCGGGGGTAGACTACTCACTCATCACTCCGGAGGCGACCATGGCGGTGTAGAGTCCTCCGGGAGATGAATCCCCTCTCCGGCGGGGTGCCGGAGGCGATCTCCGGGATCCCCGAGATGGGATCGGCGGCGACGGCGTCTCGGTAATGTTTTCCGTATCGTGGCTCTCGGTGCGGGGGTTTCGTCACGGAGGCTATTTGTAGGCGGAAGGGCAGGTCAAGAGGCGGCACGGGGGCCCAAACCACGGGCCGGCGCGGCCGGGGGTGGGGCCGCGCCGCCCTAGGGTTTGGCCACCCTGTGGCCCCTCTTCGTCTCTCCTTCGGACTTCGGAAGCTTCGTGAGAAAATAGGCCTCCGGGCTTTTATTTCGTCCAATTCCGAGAATATTTCTTTACTAGGATTTCTGAAACCAAAAACAGCGAGAAAACAGCAAGCGGCACTTCGGCATCTTGTTAATAGGTTAGTTCCAGAAAATGCACGAATATGACATAAAGTGTGCATAAAACATGTAGATAACATCAATAATGTGGCATGGAACACAAGAAATTATCGATACGTTGGAGACGTATCAGACTCCCCAGCCTCACCAGCTTGCCCCCTTGGATTACAAGTGTACTACGGTAAAGCGCATCCGTTGATGAACGAGAGGTGGAAACACTTTTGACTACTCCGTCCCACTCCGGATCTTATGGTTAACACGGGTATTACGGCACAAGAATCACTTGGCGACATTTGTTGTTTAATCCTAGATGGATATAAACCCGTGCAATGGAACCTCCACCATATCAACACAATCCATGGTTCCATTGCCCACCACATAGTCATATTCATAATTATGAAAGTAGTGGTTTTGATTTTTATGAGATAGTGATAACCATAATACTTTGCAAGTAATTTGATAGAAATACTCAAATGACATGAGCAAGTGATGAACTTGCCTTTCTTGGCTGCAAGATTATGCGAGGCAAGGTCTTCGATACGCAATAACTCCAAATTCCGAAATAACATCATCGTCCGGTAAGGACGATGTTTAAAAGATTGGCAAGGATGCAATAATGCATAAGTATGAGATGCAATCGTTCTAAGCGTGTCCTAACCCGGTGATTTAGGATCAGTGAGTTGTAATGATTAGCTCAGGGTGTGTTACACTTTTAAAGTGATTCACAAACAAGGTTCTTATTCAGGGTTGTGTTGTTTTAGAATTATAAGCAGATGGCAAAATGCATAGTAATAATCTTACACAACTAGGAATAGTAGCTGTATAATAAGTAAAGAGCAGTTGTCAATTTTAAGTCCTATAATACATGGTTGATGATTACTTATTATATAATTCAAAAGAATAACTTTTGAAGAACATGTTCTAAAATGAAGAACGAGTATGATATTAGGTTTGTGGGGTTCTATGATTTTCTATAATTCTAATTGGTTTCTGGAGTAAGTAGTAGATGGATCACAACAATGTTGGATTCATCAATACATAGGGCTGGTAAGGCTGAGTTAAGCCTAGGCATCCTAAGCAATTCATTATACAAGGTTGTTGTCAGGGTTGGTTTATCTTGCTAATGATAGCTGGCTAGGGTTTATAGGTCCTTATAAGCAGGGTTGATGAGAATTCCTTATTTTCTTCAAAAGAATAACTTTTGAAGAACATACTTCTTAAGTAATAAGAAGTATATCAATTAGGTTGAGGTTGTTTAGGTTTGCTATTTAATTCACTAAGTAAGAAATGGTGGTTTCCTAAATAGGATGTTTAATTATTAACTCACACTAAGAGGGTTTAGTGTGCAAGGGATATAATGATAAATATTGGGTATAGATGTTATTGGAGCTCATCACAATGGTGTGATGCTAGTTAAGGTTAATAAAGGATGAGATCCATGTGATAGGAACTAGGTTTGATTAAGATGAACACATGTGATGCTAATTAATAGTGATAGGGTTCCCATATATTATGTGAATTTGAACAAGCATTTAGTTGCTAAATATGAATCTATGGTTACTAATGGAGTAACATGATCACATGTTACTTAGGGTTTATGTTTGGGAATAATTTAGGGTTCATATGAAGTAGTGGAGCTAAGGTTCCTAATTGAATTAGGGTTTTGGGGTTACACATGAAATGATGAGTTCCTAGTTTTCTACCATATGGAACTAGGGTTTCTTAATCACCACATAGTTCTATGATTAATAACTTCAATTTAAAGTTGAAGTTATTAATAATTTGGGAATAAAAAAAATAATATTGAATTTGGTATTTTATTATTTTAAATAATTAATAATTAGGTATTTATTAATTAGGGTTTAATTCTCACTAATAAGGATTTAACAATTAATAAATAAAAAAAATTAGATTTCATGTTTTCCTTTATTTATTTATTGGTTTTTATTTAATTTGGATAGTTTTCCTAATTTCTGAATTTTAATTATATTAAGAATTAATGGAAATTGCTTAATCAACAAGTATTAAATAATTGAATTTTTATTAAAAATAAAAATTTCATATTATATTTTTATTGGATAGAATTTTCTTTTAGAAGAATTTTGATATTTCATTTGTATTTTTCTGAGTTATTATGAATTTTATATGAATTTGTAAAGCTGCAGTAATTATAGAATTGGAGTTTAAACAGGAAAATACTAACTACACCCGAATTAGTTTACACCCGATGGGCTGGCTGGTGGGCCTAGGCCACGTCGGCTGCCACTGTGTCTTTGACTATGGTCAAAATTGATGAGGTGGTGTTACTCGTGGCCGGCCGGCGGTCGGACGGCGATGATCGCCGGTGATTTGGCGCTCGCGCGGATGGAACACACACACCACACGATTCAGCGTGCCACAACGAAGATAATGGTACCCGCGCCGCTCCTAAATGGTCGCCGGAGCATGACCGGCGGCGACTTGCTGCGGTGGCGCTCACGGACCAGCGGTCGTCGAGGCGATGCAGGGCATAATCGAGAGGCATGGGGGTACTGGGAGGACCGCAAACTCACCACGAGCGCGTTGGTGTGGTCAGCGAGGCCTGGGGTGGCCTGAGTCGCCGGCGACGACGGTAATCGGCGTCGAGGAAGACGGTGTTGTTGGCGACGCTACGCACCGCCTCGCCTCAATTCCTTTTGCAGGATGATCAAGTCGAAGACGGCGAACACAGTGGTGGCCACGGCGAGGCTCGGGGTGCTCCGGACGACGGCGACGGTATTCGGGCTGGGCGGCTAGGGTTTCGTCTAGGAAGAACTTTTGGAGCATAGAGGGGAAAAATAGGGTTAGGGTTCGTCCGACGGCGGCTCGCCGGTATTTATAGGCGTTCGGGGGCGGCGGCGCACATCTTGGCGCGGCCGGTGGCCGTGGTGCTGCCGCCGAGCGGCTTGCTCGATCGAGAGGTGGAAGACGATCCTCTCCCACGCGAAATATCTGGCGAAGGGGTACTTCGGGCCTGGCTGGGCTGTGCTTGCTGGGCTGGCTGTGGGCTCCGGCTTGGGCCAGTGTTAGGCCGCTTTATGGCTGCACGGCCAGGTAAGTCTCTTCTCTTCCTTTTCTTTTCTGTTTTTATTTACTATTTAATATTTTCTATTAGAATCTGATTTAAGTTCAAATTTGAATTGTAGGTTTCTTGTTATGGTAATTGAATTGAGATGTAGTTCAAGGACTATTACTTCATTCTTTATTTGGAACAAATACTTTTTTATTGAATTAGAATGCATAGTTGTGGCTTGTTTATAATAGCAAATAGACATGGGTTTCAATTCTTATTTTTAATTTCTTTTTCTTGTGAATTAATTCTGTTAGGATTTATGAGGGTTGATAATTGCAACTCAAAGTATTTCAAAGGTTATTATTAAGACTTGGTTTTGTGTTCAATAGGTGTTATTATGTTGATAACTCATCCTCTCAATCTTGTGGATTCTAGTATTCTAGTTATATTCACCTAATAGCATTTGATTAGGACTTAAAGGTGAACTAGATTTATAGTTGTGATCACCTAAGTGATGCACCAACTAGGGTTTAGTCTCCCTATCCATTATAAGATGATTACTTGCTTAATAGTTGAGATTCTCCTTTAATTACTAAGGACTTGAGAATTAGTTTTGTCTTCTCCCAATTTAACTTCTATTACTATTCTCAATTTATCATTAAAGCAACTAAAAGGGTTATGGTTCTTTCTATAGTCAACTTTGGTTATAGGGGTGAATTGTCTCTCACCATATAAAGTATGGAGTTTGACTCTAAGGTTTTCTTAGGTTCTTTAATTTAGGGATAAGTGGAATGTGGATGTGGTAGAATTGTACTTATGATAACCAAGTGATTCACAAGTAAAGGTTGGGATATAAGCCTAGATTTGATTACTAGTGATCTCCCTATAATTTCATGTGGAAATGGGATCTACTTATACTAGTAGGGTTTATCTGATCCTCACATACCTCAAGTTCTTAGGGTTTATGATCATTCACCAATTTATAATGATCAAGGTTTGGCTTCCTAAAGTATCTCTTATGAAATGAGTTTCTCACTTCTATGATCAAGCATTGTCTTGACCAACTAGGGTATAGTACTTCTATTTCACTTTCTAGGATAGAACATCTATGGTTGTCTCATTAGTTTATATCCCAGGAGAATGCCTGAGATATTCTGCTAGGTTTCTATTCCAACAATGATGATATGGTCATCTGGTTATAAGAATAGTTCTCTCCCTCAAATCCAGGTGTTGCCTCAACTATCTTGAGTATAACCCCATAGCTTGAGTTCTGTCATATAGGAATGGGTTATTCTAGGGTTTATGGTGTACTCCTAATATTTATTTAGGTTACTGAGCCAAAGATTCAATTGTCTATCTTAGTTGGTTTATTCCACTCCTTATTTCACTAAGTCATGGATATAGTCTTATTCCATCTGGTATTTGGTGATCTCACCACTTCAAGGTGGAATGGTTTACCTAATACTTTAGTTCAAAGTTTAACATTGATTCTTAAATAGGTAAAACTAGAATTAGTATGATTGGTCTCTCTCTCATTTGGGAAGGACTTGTATATTACTCTAGGGTTCCCCATGAAGAGGATGATTTGAATACTTGGATGTATATCCAAGGTTTAGCTCAAGGTTTATTATTGCTTTTCTAATAATTATTATAGAACTCTCACCTCTCTAGGTTTGATGCTTAATAATTTGGACTAGAGAAGAGTATATACTTCTTGAGTGGATCTCCTTGTTATAGTTCCAATGTTGAAGTGGAATGAGTACCATGAGGTTTCATGGTAGGATCAGGGATAGTTTTATTACATGGAGAAGATAGTCAAGAATGGTTCCTCCATTTTATTGTTACTTGATTTCCAATTACAGGGATGTTCATATGCTATGGCAAGGTTTACCATATTATGATCTGTTATGAGATCAAACATTTGATCATTGATTCTAGTGTTGTTGTGTTGATTTTAACTCCATTCGATCTAACCCCTAAGATCAAATCATCTCTACCCAAAACAAGGTTTTAACAAAGTCACATTGAGGTTTATAGCGCTTGACTTGATGAGCTACTTCAATTCCACCAAGGTCAAGTGAAACTTCGATTCTTGTGACTTGTTTTACTTTAAAGCGCGAAAATTCCCCAGATTTTCTATGCATGAATGCAATGCACACATCTGTTTCCTCTATTCTGTAACCCCATTACTTGGGATATTACAGTCTCTACCCCTTAAACTAAACTTCGTCCTCGAAGTTTGCTATCTCTCACGTTTCGGAGTGTGGATCTGTCTTGTGCAGACTACATCTTTTCTCAAACTCCTTGGTGATCTCACTGGATATAATTGAATATATCCCTTGTCCAGATTCTTCCTGGAATCCATTAGGGTTTGTCTTTGAACATTAGTCTCTTACTCCAGTTCTATGATACCTGTCTCTGAGCCATGGCTTCTAACTTTAATTATTTGATTAGTCTTTCAACTCTATAAGCTTGTTTCCTTTCTCATTGATTATTCAATGATTGGGACTTCTTCTTGTCCTATTAGTCTTAATTGAGGACTGATTGGAAAACATTCTCCTATTTGATAAAATAGGTCTTTGTTTTTCCCTTACTACCAAAATTGCAGTAATGGTACTTAATGAGGTCCTAACTATGGAATTGGTC
Source organism: Lolium rigidum (assembly GCF_022539505.1). Taxonomy (NCBI): domain Eukaryota; kingdom Viridiplantae; phylum Streptophyta; class Magnoliopsida; order Poales; family Poaceae; genus Lolium; species Lolium rigidum. Next base: position 19,104,027 of record NC_061509.1, on the reverse strand, counting down.
GTGATGGTTTATTTTTCCTAAGAATGGATTAGACTCATTTAGTCCATCCAATCATGGTTTATAGTTGATACCTCTAACTATTTTGGGTTATTTAGGTTCCATGAAAGGAATCTTTCATGTTGTCTCTGATTCTCGGTATGGTCAAATCCCTTCGATCTTTGTATTCCTTAAGCTATATCCGGTCTCTGATATTTCCTTCGTCCAACTTCTTTATCTTTGACTTACTTGAGCTTAAGTACTTCTAAGTAGATATTACTCACTTGCTCAAGTTATAATCCACTTCTTACGTCCTCGAGGTATGAACCTCGGCTTCTGATCTGACATCCTTCTGAAAGTAGTGTTCAACGGTCTTATGAAAATAAGATTGAACTTCCTCTCGAGTTCAGACCTTCTTCTTCTATCTTGCTTTAAAGTATTGAGTCATTGTACATCCAACTCAATCTTTACTCTACCCCTTAGAGTTTTCTTATGGTCTTCAACTCCTTTTCTTTCAACTATTGGATTTATGGTTGGCATATTGGTCTGGTTCTAACTTATGGGTTTTACTTCTTCTAAGGTCTCGCGAAGAATGTTTGTGGTGTATCCACTCAATTGTGGACATCCAATGTGAATCCTTCGACTAAATGTTTATAGATCTAGCTATTTGGTCGACAAGATTTTTATTTGTTCACAAACTTTTGTTATAAATAATTAAATCGTGGACTATTTGTATTACCAGCTGATACCGGCTGTGGTTATTATACCTACTGTGGCTATTTGATATATAAAAATGGATTCTATTATAGGTTCTTATAACTAGTCGAGACATCTTCTATTTTATCTCGCAGTATTGATATTATACCAATTGTGGTCTTCTGATATCGACTATGGTCTTCTTATGTCTGCTAGGATTTCATATATCACCTTCCTTCATTCAGGTTTATTTTGCAAGAAAACCACTAGCTGACACTATGATTATAGTATCCTAAATGATTTTCCATGCATTCCCTCTTCTATGTTGACTATGGATCTGCTTCAGCTTCACCATAATCATTATATTTCTCACCTTCATGCTTCTCATGTACTAAAGTACTCCTCTGTTGAGGTAAAGCATGAATGTTGATTAGTACTTCCTTCAGAGTATTGTGGTTGCTTCCCACAACTTTGCTTCCTTTCTCTGATGAACCGTCATCTTGTCTTCGGAATCTTCCAGAGTTCGTCGCTTCCTCACACGAGTACTATTACCCTCTAGATCTATAGCATCAAGTAAGAACTTGATATTGCAACATGCGTTTGCATATCAAAGTCAAACTTCATGTATGGATCTAGTCAAACAATGAAAATCCAATAAAATCCAAGAAGATTCAGCTTTGTGCATATAATACACACCATCATAAGCCTGAATATATTAGTTGAGTAAGACATCTCTAAACATCAGGCTCTGATGTGTAGTATATAACACCACAGAAGATAGGTTTATAGCGTGATACTTAGCACGACTATTGGGGGACTCTATTATTCGTCTCAACCTTTACCTTAATTGCACATTTGCAATGAGATAAACTTGAAACAAAGTGGCCTGGAATAGTTGAAATTAATCTAGTTTTCTTTGGAAGTACAGACAAACTAGTATACCATATATTCGTGCTATTGAGGACTACTTCCTAAGATATAATTAGTTCTACCATGTCTACTTTGAATACCTATCTATTAGGTTATAGCTCCTATACTTCCAAGTGTTTTTTTTCATAAGACTATGGTCATGATGTGCTTGGCACACTTCCCATGGTTTTGGAACACAATTCCTGCACTTTTGTTGAACTACTGGATTCTTATTTTTCTTCTCCTAAATGTTTATGATGTTCTATTCCATCATATAATGATTCTCAGGTGAATCATATATGATTAGCAACTCTACCATGTAAGTAGACATATATTATTCCTATCACTCTTCCTTATTTTCCATGATTGACTCATCATGGTCTATACTACCTCATATAACTCAGAGTTATCACTTACTATCAATTGTTTCACATGTCTATATAATTTTAATTACTCATTACTTAACTTGGTCTACATCTTCTATTAGGATTTCGTAACTATCTTCATCACTTGATTTACTCCTATTACGTGTCCGGATAATTCTTACTTAATCATGACTCGTGTTGGTACACATCTTCCAATAGGATAGCTTCCTTATGGTTGTATCCTCTCTTTGGACTACCATGTATTGTATACCAACTGTGGCCTACTCATCTATTGTTTTAAGGACTTAATGGTATACTTCATACTTGGGATTAGCTAACTAACTTTACTTTATCTTAATAAGCTATATAAGAAATGTTGACTCAAGTGTGTCAGGATTATTCTCAAGTGAATATCCATCTCAAGTCATAAGAAGTATTTGGTTTACCTAGGACAACTTCCTATAGACACTACCAATCCTATAGGTCTCCTTTTAAAGGGTTTTAATCCTAGGGTCAAAGCATTTGCTCTGATACCAACTGTGGTGACCCGGCATACCACTGCATGGTGTAGTATGCAAGTCTGATATAACACCAATGAAACACGGTTCCACTAGTATTATATCGCTCGAGTGGTACAACGAAACATATGCGGGTCCAAGGCATGTCTATAGAATTACAACATTGACTCCGTTACATAAGATCATCACAGACCTCCTACTTTACAATGAGGTAAAACTGCAAATAAACTCCAGGAGAACGACTCGTGGTCTAATCCTAACACGAACTCTACTTGTAGAGTATTTAACTAGCTACAGAGGCTATGAATAGATTCTAGCTAAATAGGAGCTAAGTTTAGGAAGCTAGTTCCTTTCTATTGCTAATCTAGGTTTCTCCTTGTTGGATGTGGTATCTGACTCTTCTGACAGGGTCCTGTCTCATGAAGTAGTTGTTGACTCCTCGGCCTTCGAGTTGCACTGTAGGTCCTCCTTCGATGCCTCCATATCTAAGCAGGGGATTTAAGAGTGGGATGAGTACGAGCGTACTCAACAAGTTCATTATAGGAAAGAGGTGTTTAATGCACTAGCTACAGCATTAGACCGAAAGTCTAATACCAATGCGAGGTTTTCATAATCATTTCTTCAAGAGGTTGCTTTTATTCGGAAGAACTATATCCGTCAGCCTTCACCGGTTTACTAGAACTTCATGGAGCTCCTTTCCGACGGCGTTCGCAGCTCCATATCCCGGAACGAGGAGTGACAGTCACGGTTCTTTACACTCTGCAGAGGTGTGTTGCTTTACCCATAAGAGATCTTAACCTTGGTGCCAACCGAGTTGCAGTGCTCGTCCACACTTCCTTTGGTGTGAGGCCCGGTATAAGGTCTAGCCAATCATGTTCCTCCGCTACCTCGAACACCCACCCTTTTGTAAGATTGTCCTCCCCTATATCCATGATGAGACCGTTCCGGGCATTCATATGCCTTCCCCTATCATCATGGATAGACCGTTCCGGACACCTTACAATCCCTCATAGACCGCAATACCGTGGGGACTTAGGACTCCCAGCCTCACCATCTTGCTCCTTCGGGCGACAAGTGTACTACGGACTATGCCGTGGGGACTTAGGACTCCCCAGCCTCACCAGCTTGCCCCCTTGGATTACAAGTGTACTACGGTAAAGCGCATCCGTTGATGAACGAGAGGTGGAAACACTTTTGACTACTCCGTCCCACTCCGGATCTTATGGTTAACACGGGTATTACGGCACAAGAATCACCGGCGACATTTGTTTTTTAATCCTAGATGGATATAAACCCGTGCAATGGAACCTCCACCATATCAACACAATCCATGGTTCCATTGCCCACCACATAGTCATATTCATAATTATGAAAGTAGTGGTTTTGATTTTTATGCGATAGTGATAACCATAATACTTTGCAAGTAATTTGATAGAAATACTCAAATGACATGAGCAAGTGATGAACTTGCCTTTCTTGGCTGCAAGATTATGCAGGCAAGGTCTTCGATACGCAATAACTCCAAATTCTGAAATAACATCATCGTCCGGTAAGGACGATGTTTAAAAGATTGGCAAGGATGCAATAATGCATAAGTATGAGATGCAATCGTTCTAAGCGTGTCCTAACCCCGGTGATTTAGGATCAGTGAGTTGTAATGATTAGCTCAGGGTGTGTTACACTTTTAAAGTGATTCACAAACAAGGTTCTTATTCAGGGTTGTGTTGTTTTAGAATTATAAGCAGATGGCAAAATGCATAGAAATAATCTTACACAACTAGGAATAGTAGCTGTATAATAAGTAAAGAGCAGATTGTCAATTTTAAGTCCTATAATACATGGTTGATGATTACTTATTATATAATTCAAAAGAATAACTTTTGAAGAACATGTTCTAAAATGAAGAACAAGTATGATATTAGGTTTGTGGGGTTCTATGATTTTCTATAATTCTAATTGGTTTCTGGAGTAAGTAGTAGATGGATCACAACAATGTTGGATTCATCAATACCTAGGGCTGGTAAGGCTGAGTTAAGCCTAGGCATCCTAAGAAATTCATTATACAAGGTTGTTGTCAAGGTTGGTTTATCTTGCTAATGATAGCTGGCTAGGGTTTATAGGTCCTTATAAGCAGGGTTGATGAGAATTCCTTATTTTCTTCAAAAGAATAACTTTTGAAGAACATACTTCTTAAGTAATAAGAAGTATATCAATTAGGTTGAGGTTGTTTAGGTTTTCTATTTAATTCACTAAGTAAGAAATGGTGGTTTCCTAAATAGGATGTTTAATTATTAACTCACACTAAGAGGGTTTAGTGTGCAAGGGATATAATGATAAATATTGGGTATAGATGTTATTGGAGCTCATCACAATGGTGTGATGCTAGTTAAGGTTAATAAAGGATGAGATCCATGTGATAGGAACTAGGTTTGATTAAGATGAACACATGTGATGCTAATTAATAGTGATAGGGTTCCCATATATTATGTGAATTTGAACAAGCATTTAGTTGCTAAATATGAATCTATGGTTACTAATGGAGTAACATGATCACATGTTACTTAGGGTTTATGTTTGGGAATAATTTAGGGTTCATATGAAGTAGTGGAGCTAAGGTTCCTAATTGAATTAGGGTTTTGGGGTTACACATGAAATGATGAGTTCCTAGTTTTCTACCATATGGAACTAGGGTTTCTTAATCACCACATAGTTCTATGATTAATAACTTCAATTTAAAGTTGAAGTTATTAATAATTTGGGAATAAAAAAAAATATTGAATTTGGTATTTTATTATTTTAAATAATTAATAATTAGGTATTTATTAATTAGGGTTTAATTCTCACTAATAAGGATTTAACAATTAATAAATAAAAAAATTAGATTTCATGTTTTCCTTTATTTATTTATTGGTTTTTATTTAATTTGGATAGTTTTCCTAATTTCTGAATTTTAATTATATTAAGAATTAATGGAAATTGCTTAATCAACAAGTATTAAATAATTGAATTTTTATTAAAAATAAAAATTTCATATTATATTTTTATTGGATAGAATTTTCTTTTAGAAGAATTTTGATATTTCATTTGTATTTTTCTGAGTTATTATGAATTTTATATGAATTTGTAAAGCTGCAGTAATTATAGAATTGGAGTTTAAACAGGAAAATACTAACTACACCCGAATTAGTTTACACCCAGTGGCTGACTGGTGGGCCTAGGCCACGTCAGCTGCCACTGTGTCTTTGACTATGGTCAAAATTGATGAGGTGGTGTTACTGTGGCCGGCCGGCGGTCAGACGGCGATGATCGCCGGTGATTTGGCGCTCGCGCGGATGGAACACACACACCACACGATTCAGCGTGCCACAACGAAGATAATGGTACCCGCGCCGCTCCTAAATGGTCGCCGGAGCATGACCGGCGGCGACTTGCTGCGGTGGCGCGCACGGACCAGCGGTGCTGAGGCGATGCAGGGCATAATCGAGAGGCATGGGGGTACTGGGAGGACCGCAAACTCACCACGAGCGCGTTGGTGTGGTCAGCGAGGCCTGGGGTGGCCTGAGTCGCCGGCGACGACGGTAATCGGCGTCGGGGAAGACGGTGTTGTTGGCGACGCTACGCACCGCCTCGCCTCAATTCCTTTTGCAGGATGATCAAGTCGAAGACGGCGAACACAGTGGTGGCCACGGCGAGGCTCCGGGGTGCTCCAGACGACGGCGACGGTATTCGGCTGGGCGGCTAGGGTTTCGTCTGGGAAGAACTTTTGGAGCATAGAGGGGAAAAATAGGGTTAGGGTTCGTCCGACGGCGGCTCGCCGGTATTTATAGGCGTTCGGGGGCGGCGGCGCACATCTTGGCGCGGCCGGTGGCCGTGGTGCTGCCACCGAGCAGCTTGCTCGATCGAGAGGTGGAAGACGATCCTCTCCCACGCGAAATATCTGGCGAAGGGGTACTTCGGGCCTGGCTGGGCTGTGCTTGCTGGGCTGGCTGTGGGCTCCGGCTTGGGCCAGTGTTAGGCCGCTTTATGGCTGCACGGCCAGGTAAGTCTCTTCTCTTCCTTTTCTTTTCGTTTTTATTTACTATTTAATATTTTCTATTAGAATCTGATTTAAGTTCAAATTTGAATTGTAGGTTTCTTGTTATGGTAATTGAATTGAGATGTAGTTCAAGGACTATTACTTCATTCTTTATTTGGAACAAATACTTTTTTATTGAATTAGAATGCATAGTTGTGGCTTGTTTATAATAGCAAATAGACATGGGTTTCAATTCTTATTTTTAATTTCTTTTTCTTGTGAATTAATTCTGTTAGGATTTATGAGGGTTGATAATTGCAACTCAAAGTATTTCAAAGGTTATTATTAAGACTTGGTTTTGTGTTCAATAGGTGTTATTATGTTGATAACTCATCCTCTCAATCTTGTGGATTCTAGTATTCTAGTTATATTCACCTAATAGCATTTGATTAGGACTTAAAGGTGAACTAGATTTATAGTTGTGATCACCTAAGTGATGCACCAACTAGGGTTTAGTCTCCCTATCCATTATAAGATGATTACTTGCTTAATAGTTGAGATTCTCCTTTAATTACTAAGGACTTGAGAATTAGTTTTGTCTTCTCCCAATTTAACTTCTATTACTATTCTCAATTTATCATTAAAGCAACTAAAAGGGTTATGGTTCTTTCTATAGTCAACTTTGGTTATAGGGGTGAATTGTCTCTCACCATATAAAGTATGGAGTTTGACTCTAAGGTTTTCTTAGGTTCTTTAATTTAGGGATAAGTGGAATGTGGATGTGGTAGAATTGTACTTATGATAACCAAGTGATTCACAAGTAAAGGTTGGGATATAAGCCTAGATTTGATTACTAGTGATCTCCCTATAATTTCATGTGGAAATGGGATCTACTTATACTAGTAGGGTTTATCTGATCCTCACATACCTCAAGTTCTTAGGGTTTATGATCATTCACCAATTTATAATGATCAAGGTTTGGCTTCCTAAAGTATCTCTTATGAAATGAGTTTCTCACTTCTATGATCAAGCATTGTCTTGACCAACTAGGGTATAGTACTTCTATTTCACTTTCTAGGATAGAACATCTATGGTTGTCTCATTAGTTTATATCCCAGGAGAATGCCTGAGATATTCTGCTAGGTTTCTATTCCAACAATGATGATATGGTCATCTCGGTTATAAGAATAGTTCTCTCCCTCAAATCCAGGTGTTGCCTCAACTATCTTGAGTATAACCCCATAGCTTGAGTTCTGTCATATAGGAATGGGTTATTCTAGGGTTTATGGTGTACTCCTAATATTTATTTAGGTTACTGAGCCAAAGATTCAATTGTCTATCTTAGTTGGTTTATTCCACTCCTTATTTCACTAAGTCATGGATATAGTCTTATTCCATCTGGTATTTGGTGATCTCACCACTTCAAGGTGGAATGGTTTACCTAATACTTTAGTTCAAAGTTTAACATTGATTCTTAAATAGGTAAAACTAGAATTAGTATGATTGGTCTCTCTCTCATTTGGGAAGGACTTGTATATTACTCTAGGGTTCCCCATGAAGAGGATGATTTGAATACTTGGATGTATATCCAAGGTTTAGCTCAAGGTTTATTATTGCTTTTCTAATAATTATTATAGAACTCTCACCTCTCTAGGTTTGATGCTTAATAATTTGGACTAGAGAAGAATATATACTTCTTGAGTGGATCTCCTTGTTATAGTTCCAATGTTGAAGTGGAATGAGTACCATGAGGTTTCATGGTAGGATCAGGGATAGTTTTATTACATGGAGAAGATAGTCAAGAATGGTTCCTCCATTTTATTGTTACTTGATTTCCAATTACAGGGATGTTCATATGCTATGGCAAGGTTTACCATATTATGATCTGTTATGAGATCAAACATTTGATCATTGATTCTAGTGTTGTTGTGTTGATTTTAACTCCATTTGATCTAACCCCTAAGATCAAATCATCTCTACCCAAAACAAGGTTTTAACAAAGTCACATTGAGGTTTATAGCGCTTGACTTGATGAGCTACTTCAATTCCACCAAGGTCAAGTGAAACTTCAGTTACTGTGACTGTTTTACTTTAAAGCGCGAAAATTCCCCAGATTTTCTATGCATGAATGCAATGCACACATCTGTTTCCTCTATTCTGTAACCCCATTACTTGGGATATTACACCCTATCAGTATTTCATAATTATGAACCATCCAATTTAGGAACAGGTTATTCATTACTTATTATATCCAATAACAAACCTTAGACAACCTCAACCCTAATTGCAATACTTCTTATTCCTTAAGAAGTATGTTCTTCAAAAGTTATTCTTTTGAAGCAAATAAGGAATCATCATCAACCCTGCTTATAAGGACCTATAAACCCTAGCTAGCAATCACCAGCAAGATGAATCAACCTTGATAGCAACCATGTATAATAAATTGCTTAGGATGCCTAGGCTTATGTTAACCCTACAAGCCCTAGGTGTTGATGAATCCAACTTTGTTGGGATCCATCTAATACCTATTCCAGCAACTACATGCAGCCATAGTCAACCATAGAAAACCACCCACTTAATTATCATACTTGTTCTTTATTAAAGAACATGTTCTTCAAAAGTTATTCTTTTAAAGTATATGATAATTAATCATTAATAATGCCATATAGTACTAAACTCGACCAACTGTTCTTTACTTGTTAACATTATGCCAATCATCATTCTTTGTCTCGCTCAATTGAATATTATGCTTTATTATCTACCTGTTTATAATACCAAGTAAATCACACCTGAATAAGAACCTTGTATGTGAATCACTATAAAAGTGCAACACACCCTAAACCAATCATTACAACTCACTGATCCTAAATCATCGGGGTTAGGTCACGCTTAGAGCGATTGCGTCTCATTCTTGTGCATTATTGCATCCTTGCCAATCTTCTAAACATCGTCCTTACCGGACGATGATGCTATTTCAGAATTTGGAGTTATTACGCACCGAAGACCTTGTCTGCATAATCTTGCAGCCAAGAAAGGCAAGTTCATCACTTGCTCATGTCATTTGAGTATTTCTATCAAATTACTTGCAAAGTATTATGGTTATCACTATTGCATAAAAATCAAAACCACTACTTTCATAACTATGAATATGACTATGTGGTGGGCAATGGAACCATGGATTGTGTTGATATGGTGGAGGTTCCATTGCACGGGTTTATATCCATCTAGGATTAAACAACAAATGTCGCCAGTGATTCTTGTGCCGTAATACCCGTGTTAACCATAAGATCCGGAGTGGGACGGAGTAGTCAAAAGTGTTTCCACCTCTCGTTCATCAACGGATGCGCTTACCGTAGCAGCTTGTGTCCGGCGGAACAACCGGAGGGTGGGGATCCCATTCTAATTCCCCACGGTAAAGCATTGCTTGCCGTAGCGGCTTGTGTCTTGCGGAACAACCGGAGGGTGGGGATCCCATTCTAATTCCCCACGGTAATGCGGTCTATGATGGGTTGCAGCTACCGGCGTAGGAGTGTATGGTAGAGCCCAGCACTCGTCGTCGTGGTCGGGGTCCACCCCGAAATTACGGGAATAATGGGACCGGCGTGGACCCAGGGTCGGGGCATGCAACAAAGGGTGGGTGTTCGAGGTAGCGGAGGAACATGATTGGCTAGACCTTATACCGGGCCTCACACCGAAGGAAGTGTGGACGAGCTCGCGGCTCGGTTGGCACCAAGGTTAAGATCTCTTATGGGTAAAGCAACACACCTCTGCGAGTGTAAAGAACCGTGACATGTCACTCCCTGTTCCGGGATATGGAACTGCGAACGCTGCCGGAAAGGAGCTCCATGAAGTTCTAGTAAACCGGTGAAGGCTGACGGACATAGTTCTTTTGAATAAAAGCAACCTCTTGAAGAAATGATTATGAAAACCTGCATTGGTATTAGACTTTCTGGTCTAATGCTGTAGCTAGTGCATTAAACACCTCTTTCCTATAATGAACTTGTTGAGTACGCTCGTACTCATCCCACTCTTAAATCCCCGCTTAGATATGGAGGCCACGATGGAGGATCTACGAGTGCAACTCGAAGACCGAGGAGTCAACAACTACTTCAAGGGACAGAAACCGTCGGAAGAGTCAAACACCACATCCAACAAGTATAAAACATAGCTTAGCAATAGAAAGGAACTAGTTTCCTAAACCTAGCTCCTATTTAGCTAGAATCTATTCATAGCCTCTGTAGCTAGTTAAATACTCTACAAGTAGAGTTCGTGTTAGGATTAGACCACGAGTCATTCTTCTGGAATTTATTTGCAGTTTTACCTCATTGTAAAGTAGGAGGCTGTGATGATCTATTGTAAAGAGTCTGTATGTAATTCTATAGACATGCCTTGGACCCGCATATGTTTCGTTGTACCACTCGAGCGATGTAATACTAGTGGAACGGTGTTTCATTGGTGTTATGTCAGACTTGCATACTACACCATGCAGTGGTATGCCGGGTCACCACAGTTGGTATCAGAGCAAATGCTTTGACCTTAGGATTAAAACCCTTTAAAGGAGACCTATAGGATTGGTATTGTCTATATGAAGTTGTCCTAGTTAAACCAAATATTTTTATGACTTGAGATGGATATTCACTTGAGAATAATCCTGACACACTTGAGTCAACATTTCCTACCTATCCTTCCTAAGTGAAGTTAGTTAGCTAATCCAAAACATGTAGCACACCATTGAAGTCTTAAAAAAATAGATGGGTAGATCACAGTTGGTATACAATACATGGTAGTCCAAAGAGAGGATACAACCATAAGGAAGATATCCTATTGGAAGATGTGTACCAACATATGATATGATTCAGTAAGAGTTATTAAAATCTGTAATAAGGAGTAATATCAAGTGATAAAGAGAATTAAGATATCCTAATCGAATAGGTAGATCAAGTTAAGTAATGAGTAAGTAAAACTATCTAGACATGTGAAACAATTGATAGTAAGTGATAACTATGAGTCATATGAGGTAGTATATACCATGATGAGTCAATCATGGAGGAAATAAAGAGGTATAGGAATAATGTATGCCTACTTACATGGTAGAATTGTTAATCATAGATGATTCACTTGAAAGTCATTATGTGATGGACTAAAACATCATAAATAATTAAAATTAGTACAATAAGAAGCCAGTTGTTCAACAATAGTGCAAGAACTGTGTACTAAAAATATGGAAGTGTGCCAAGCACATCATGACCATATGCTTATAATAGAAACACTTGGAAGTATAGGAGTTATATCTTAATAGATATGTATTCAGAGTAACCATATTAGAACTAGAGGTATCACACAAAATAGTCCTCAATAGCACTTATATATGGAATAATACTAAGTTAAGTAGTACTTCCAAAGAAAATTAGGTTAACCTTAACCATCCCAAACCACTTTGTTTCAAGTTTATCTCATTGCAAATGTGCAATTAAGGTAAAAGTTGAGACAAATAGTAGAATCCCATCTATTCGTGCTAAGTATCACGTTATAAACCTATTTTATGTGGTGTTATATACTACACATCAGAGCCTGATGTTTAGAGATGTCTTACTCAACTATTATATTCAGGCTTATGATGATGTGTATTACAAGCACAAAGCTGAATCTTCTTGGATTTTATTGGATTTTCATTGTTTGACTAGATCCATACATGAAGTTTGACTTTGATATGCAAATGCATGTTGCAATATCAAGTTCTTACTTGATGCTATAGATCTAGAGGGTAATGGTATTCGTGTGAGGAAGCGACGAATTCTGGAAGATTCCGAAGACAAGATAAAGGTTCATCAGAACAAGGAAGTAAAGTTGTGGGAAGTAACCACAAGACTCTGAAAGAAGTACAATCAGAAACTCATGCTTACCTCAACAGAGGAGTACTTTAGTACATAAGAAGCATGAAGGTGAGAAATATGATGATTATGGTGAAGCTCAAGCAGATTCCTAGTCATCATGGAAGAGGGAATGCATGGGAAATCACTTCGGATACTATATTCATAGTGTCAGTTAGTGGTTTTCTTGCAAAATAAACCCTGACAGAAGGAAGATGACCTATGTAACCATAGCAGAGATAAGAAGATCATAGTTGGTATCAGAAGACCACTGTTCTGGTATAGTATCAATAATGCGAGATAAAGTAGAAGATGTCTCGTCCAGTTGATCAGAACCTATAATAGAATCCATTTTTTAGATATCAAATAGCCACAGTTGGTATAATAACCACAGCTGGTATCAGTTGGTATTACAAATAGTTCACGATTTAAGTATTTGTAACAAAAGTTTGTGAACAAATAAAAATCTTGTTAGCCAAATAACTATAACTTATAATCATTTAGTCGAAGGATTCACATTGGATGTCCACAATTGAGTGGATACACCACAAGGATTCTTCACAAGACCTTAGAAGAATATAAACCATACGCTACACCTAGACCAATATTCTAACCATCAATCCAATGGTTGGAATAAAAGAAATTGAAGACCATAAGAAAACTCTAAGGGGTAGAGTAAAGATTGAGTTGGATGTACAATAACTCAATACTTTGAGCATAATAGAAGAAGAAGGTCTGAATCGAGAGGAAGTTCGATCTTATTTTCATAAGATTGTTGAACAATACCTTCGGAAGAAGGTCAAACCGTAAGCCGAGGTTTATACCTCGAGGAAGTAAGAAGTGGACTATAACTTGAGAAAGTGAGTAATATTTACTCAGGAGTACGGAAGCTCACGTAAGCCAAGCATAAAGAAGTTGGACGAAGAAAATACTGTAGACCAAATGTAGCTCAAGAAGGCCAAAGACTGAAGTAGATTGACCATACCAAAACTAAAGTCTATTTGAATGATTCCTTTCATGGAACCTAAATAACCCAAAATAGTTAGAGGTATCAACTATAAACCATGATTGGATGGACTAAATGAGTCTAATCCATTCTTAGGAAAATAAACCATCACGACCAATTCCATAGTTAGGACCTCATTAAGTACCATTACTGCAATTTTGGTAGTAAGGGAAAAACAAAGACCTATTTTATCAAATAGGAAATTGTTATCCAATTAGTCCTCAATTAAGACTGTCAGGACAAGAAGAAGTCCCAATCATTGAATATTCAATGAGAAAGGAAACAAGCTTATAATATTGGAGGAAATCATGGAAGTAAAGGAAGTAATAGTTGCTTGATGTCAAACACTAATGGATTCCAGGAAGAATCTGGACAAGGGATGTATTCAATTATATCCAGTAAGATCACCATGGAGTTCGAGAAAAGATTTAGTCCGCACAAGTCGGATCCACACTCCGAAACGTGAGAGAGTTCAAACTTCGAGGACGAAGTTTAGTTTAAGGGGTAGAGACTGTAATATCCCGTGTAATGGGGTTACAAAAATAGAGGAAACAGATGTGTGCATTGCATTCATGCATAGAAAATCTGGGGAATTTTCGCGCTTTAAAGTAAAACAATCACAGTAACTGAAGTTCACTTGACCTTGGTGGAATTGAAGTAGCTCATCAAGTCAAGCGCTACAAACCTCAATGTGACTTTGCTAAAACCTTGTTTTGGGCAGAAATGAATTGGTCTAAAGGGTTAGATCAAATGAAATTAAAACCAACACAAGAACATACTAAACAAGGATCAACTACTTGATCTTATTAAAGATCATAATATGGTATTCCTTGCCATAACATATGAACATCTATTCAATTGGAAATCAAGTATCAATAAAATGGAGAAACTATTCTTAACTTATCTTTTCCATGTCTTAAACAAACAAATAGTCCTACCATGAACCTCATGGTATTTCTTGAACTAAACTCTTGAACTTAACACCAACAAAAGCTTATCATTAAACCCTAGAGATGGGAGAGGTATATAACCATTAAAGAGATAAGAAACACACTCTAAAGTATTAACACTTAAAAGTTAAGCAACTACCTTGAGGTACAATTGAATTCACTTTAAAACTAAATACCAAATATAGCAAAACACAAGGACCTAAGTGCATAAAAGCCACACCTTCTGATTTCAATCATAACTTATTAAATATGTGGAATATCACAAAACTAAATTCGTTTACATTACGAATTATAGTTCAAACTATTTGAATAAAATAAACTATGAGTATTTTGAAACTCATATGATCATGCCTTGGTGAAATCAAACATCACCATTCAAAATTGGGGTATAATCCTTATCTTTGACATTTTGATCCCAATAATAATATAAATACAATCACATATGATATAGTGACTCAACCACAAGCATAAAATCATTCACAAGATATTTAGTAACAAAAGCCACTTGGCTATCCAAAAATAAATCACATGAGAGGATAATCTCAATTCCACATAGGATGAACATATCTACATAGCTTGAATCCTAAGCTATGCCACCTCATGCTTAAAGGATTGCTATGGATGAGAGCATGACAACCAAGCACCTTATTCATCAATTTAAAGCAAGAGTCATCCACCCATGTGTCATGTTACTAGAGCATGCCCAAGCCTATAAAAGGAGCATCACACTTCATCCATTTCATCATCTTGCACCTTGATGCAAGAAGACCAACACATTGAGCCACTCCATAAAATAGTTAGGATCAAGATGAAGCAGCTAGGAGGTGGAGGCATGCCACAAGATGCAGGTTTATCAGATTTCCTGAAGAACAAGCTACAGAAGCTAGCAAGGTAGAATTCTTAGGCAAACCACATATTTAGCTAATCACATCATCATTCCTTGAGTAAAACCATAGATTATAATCCAAGACCTTGTGAAGTGAGAGGGGTAATTGGAATAACCATATCTAAATATTTTTAGTGATACTTAAGGAAGCCCATACCATGCATGATCAGCACTATTGGGTAATGATCATATACTCTAAGAATTGGAAGTACAAGCCATTGAGAACAAATTGCTCATGATAGTGCCATGACCATACTTTGGAGAAATAGAAGAGTAAGCCATATGTTAAAACCTATATGATAAGTAGATATCATTCACCACATGAAATTATAGGAAGATCACTAGTAAACAACTCTAGGCTTATATCCCAACCTTAACTTGTGAATAACTTGGTGATCATAAGTAGAATCCTACCACATTTATATTCCACTTATTCCTCAATTAAAGAACATAAGAAAACCTTAGAGTCAAACTCTATACTTTATATGATGAGAAACTATTCATCATTAGAACCAAGGTTAACTATAAAAAGAACCATATCTAATTTAGTTACTTTAATAATGAATTAAGGATAACAATAGTGGAATCAAATAGAACCAATTCTCAATCCCTTAGTAACCAAGGGAGAACATCAAATAATAAGCAAGTAACCATCTTATAATGGGTAGGGAGACTAAACCCTAGTTGGTGTATCACTTGAGTGATCACAACTATAAACCTAGATCAACTTTAAGTTCCAAACCAAATGCTATTAGGTGAATATAACTAGAATTCAAAAATCCACAAGATTGAGAGTATGAGTTATCAACATAATAACACTTATTGAACACAAAACTTAGTCATCATCACAATACAAGTATGTAAACCACATAATTAACATGTTACCATGTTCTAATAAACAAACCCTGATGTCTCTGGAAAGAAACCAAGAAGTTAATTGAGACAAACATGTATGAGAAAATAAAGAAATAAAAATCATCTCCATAAAGATTTATACCCATTTGAAAGTTAAGATATTAACTAAATAAATAAAAAGGAAGTAAACATCCCTGAAATATATTAATACAATATATTCCAGAACCATATTAAGTTCAATCAAATGAGTCTATATATATTCAAATGCCTGCAAAATAGAAAAGAATTCAAATCTGAATTCAAAATAGAATTATAAAAACAGAAAATGAAAACAGAAAAAAGAAAGAGAGAAGAAAAACCTACCTGGACCTTACCTAGCCGAGCAGCCCAGCAGGAGCCCATCAGCACCAGCCCACCTAGCAGCCCATACCTCTTCGTCTAAAATATCTGAGGAGGTCGTCCTCATCTTCACCGTGTGCTGGAGGGCAGCACGACGCCGTGAAGCTCTTCTCCCTCGCGCTGGCAGCTCCTCCTCGCTCGGCGTCGTGACGAGGCACGCCCTGGCGCCATATAAAAACCCTAAACGGCGAACCCTAGCTTCATTTTCCTCTCTCTCTGCTCAATTTCCCCATACCGAAACCCTGGCTCCGCCGGTCACCATTACCGCCGGCGATGGAAGCCTCCCCGAGCCAAACCGAGCACACCAGCATGACCGCCGTCCTCGACTTGCCACTCCTGCAGAAGGAATCGAGCCGGAGCAGCACGTAGCGCCGACGCCGACCTCATCTCTCCGACGGCCGGAGCTGGAAATTCCGGCGATGCCGACCACCCCTTGCCTCGCCATCAAGCCCTGCATGCTCAGGGTGAGCTCCTCTTCCTCCTCGTGTGCTTGGCATGCTCGATAGTGGTCTAGATCGTCGCCGTGTTTGATCACCTATGGACGCCGCCGCAGTACCTCACCGCCGATCAAGCTCCGGTGACCTAACCGGAGCGGCGCCGCTATCTTTAGGTCCCTCGTGATGCACTGGTTCAAATGGAACCAGTAGCTCATCCGCGCGTGGCCGGAATCATCGCCGCCGACGACGTCTGCCCGCCGGCCACCGTGAGCCATGCCCGAGTCATTAATTTTGACTTGGTCAAGCCGACGTGGCCGCTGACCTGGCCCCTGGCCCACATATCAGTGGCTAAGGGTAGTTATAACCCGGGTACATTTAGTATTCTTTCATTTAAAGTTAATTCCAGAAAATTACTGCAACTTCAAATAAATCTAGAAAATTCGTAAAAGCTCAGAAAAATACAAATGAGATATCAAAATTCTTATCAAAGAAAAATCTATCCAATAAAAATATAATATGGAATTTTTATTTTTAATAAAAATTTAGTTATTTTAAACTCATTAAATAAGCCTTTTCATTTATCCTAAATTCAGTTAAAATTCAATAATTAATAAAACTTTCTAAATTAAATAGAAACCAGTAAGTAAATAAAGAAAACTTTAAAGCTAATTTTCTTTATTGGTTATTTTGTTAAAACATTATTAGGGAGATTTAAACCCTGATTAATAATTACCCTAATTATTAATTGTTTAAAAATAACAAAATGCCAAATCCAATATTAATTTTTATTTCAAAGTTATTAATAACTTCAAACTTTATAATGAAGTTATTAACACAAGAACTATAGGACAATTAGGAAACCCTAATTCTTTATGGAATGATATTATAACCTTATCATTTCATGTGATTCCTAAAACCTAATACCATTAGGAACCTAGCTCCATTAATTCATATGAACCCTAAATTGCTTCTAACCCTAACCCTAGGTTAGAACATGTGATCATGATAATTTCCTTTGAATCATAGAACCATAGTAGCTACTAAATGTTTACCCTGACCACATAAAATGTAGTAACCATCATTAATAAATAAATATTCCATGTGTTCATCTTAATCAAACCTAGATGATCAAATAGGATCAACCCTAGTCCTTATTATCAAGGATCTCATCCTTTATTAACTTTAATTAGCATCACACCATTGTGATGAACTCCAATAGGATCTATGCCCAATAATTATCATTACATAACCATAGTCCATTAAACCCTATCAGTATTTCATAATTATGAACCATCCAATTTAGGAACAGATTATTCATTACTTATTATATCCAATAACAAACCTTAGACAACCTCAACCCTAATTGCAATACTTCTTATTCCTTAAGAAGTATGTTCTTCAAAAGTTATTCTTTTGAAGCAAATAAGGAATCATCATCAACCCTGCTTATAAGGACCTATAAACCCTAGCTAGCAATCACCAACAAGATGAATCAACCTTGATAGCAACCATGTATAATAAATTGCTTAGGATGCCTAGGCTTATGTTAACCCTACAAGCCCTAGGTGTTGATGAATCCAACTTTGTTGGGATCCATCTAATACCTATTCCAAGCAACTACATGCAGCCATAGTCAACCATAGAAAACCACCCACTTAATTATCATACTTGTTCTTTATTAAAGAACATGTTCTTCAAAAGTTATTCTTTTAAAGTATATGATAATTAATCATTAATAATGCCATATAGTACTAAACCGACTAATCGTTCTTTACTTGTTAACATTATGCCAATCATCATTCTTTGTCCGCTCAATTGAATATTATGCTTTATTATCTACCTGTTTATAATACCAAGTAAATCACACCCGAATAAGAACCTTGTATGTGAATCACTATAAAAGTGCAACACACCCTAAACCAATCATTACAACTCACTGATCCTAAATCATCGGGGTTAGGTCACGCTTAGAGCGATTGCATCTCATTCTTGTGCATTATTGCATCCTTGCCAATCTTCTAAACATCGTCCTTACCGGACGATGATGCTATTTCAGAATTTGGAGTTATTACGCACCGAAGACCTTGTCTGCATAATCTTGCAACCAAGAAAGGCAAGTTCATCACTTGCTCATGTCATTTGAGTATTTCTATCAAATTACTTGCAAAGTATTATGGTTATCACTATTGCATAAAAATCAAAACCACTACTTTCATAACTATGAATATGACTATGTGGTGGGCAATGGAACCATGGATTGTGTTGATATGGTTGAGGTTCCATTGCACGGGTTTATATCCATCTAGGATTAAACAACAAATGTCGCCAGTGATTCTTGTGCCGTAATACCCGTGTTAACCATAAGATCCGGAGTGGGACGGAGTAGTCAAAAGTGTTTCCACCTCTCGTTCATCAACGGATGCGCTTACCGTAGCAGCTTGTGTCCGGCGGAACAACCGGAGGGTGGGGATCCCATTCTAATTCCCCACGGTAAAGCATTGCTTGCCGTAGCGGTTGTGTCTTGCGGAACAACCGGAGGGTGGGGATCCCATTCTAATTCCCCACGGTAATGCGGTCTATGATGGGTTGCAGCTACCGGCGTAGGAGTGTATGGTAGAGCCCAGCATCGTCGTCGTGGTCGGGGTCCACCCTGAAATTACGGGAATAATGGGACCGGCGTGGACCCAGGGTCGGGGCATGCAACAAAGGGTGGGTGTTCGAGGTAGCGGAGGAACATGATTGGCTAGACCTTATACCGGGCCTCACACCGAAGGAAGTGTGGACGAGCTCGCGGCTCGGTTGGCACCAAGGTTAAGATCTCTTATGGGTAAAGCAACACACCTCTGCAGAGTGTAAAGAACCGTGACCCGTCACTCCTCGTTCCGGGATATGGAACTCGCGAACGCTGCCGGAAAGGAGCTCCATGAAGTTCTAGTAAACCGGTGAAGGCCGACGGACATAGTTCTTTTGAATAAAAGCAACCTCTTGAAGAAATGATTATGAAAACCTGCATTGGTATTAGACTTTCCGGTCTAATGCCGTAGCTAGTGCATTAAACACCTCTTTCCTATAATGAACTTGTTGAGTACGCTCGTACTCATCCCACTCTTAAATCCCCGCTTAGATATGGAGGCCACGATGGAGGATCTACAGTGCAACTCGAAGACCGAGGAGTCAACAACTACTTCAAGGGACAGGAAACTGTCAGAAGAGTCAAACACCACATCCAACAAGTATAAAACATAGCTTAGCAATAGAAAGGAACTAGTTTCCTAAACCTAGCTCCTATTTAGCTAGAATCTATTCATAGCCTCTGTAGCTAGTTAAATACTCTATAAGTAGAGTTCGTGTTAGGATTAGACCACGAGTCGTTCTTCTGGAATTTATTTGCAGTTTTACCTCATTGTAAAGTAGGAGGCTGTGATGATCTATTGTAAAGAGTCTGTATGTAATTCTATAGACATGCCTTGGACCCGCATATGTTTCTGTTGTACCACTCTGAGCGATGTAATACTAGTGGAACGGTGTTTCATTGGTGTTATGTCAGACTTGCATACTACACCATGCAGTGGTATGCCGGGTCACCACATCTTTTTTACCTATGATACCATGGAAATTATTTCGTCATAAACTTGTCTTTTTTACCCATGATACGATGGAAATTATTTCGAGCCAAAACATTTTTATATGAGTACAATACTTGATCATCTTTTGTTTTCAGGAGGATTCAATTTTTTAAAATATTTGAAATCACCACGAAATTAGGGGTTCATGGGGTGCATAGCATCCATGTGCAAGAAATTCACGTCTGTAAATATAACGGCTTGAAGACTTGAACTATTCACAGGCCCAGCTAGAAATAGGAGAATATGTTACTCTCTGATCTATAATAATTGTTGGAGGTTTAGTTCAAATTAAAATGCTACTTTCTGATCTATAATAATTATTGGAGGTTTAGTTTAAATCAGTTTAATTTGAACTAAACCATTGCCACTTATTATGGATCGCAACACAACCCCACATGCATGGCAAAACACATTTCTTTGCACCGACCTTGTCACTATCACATTACTCAGCTCATGTTTTGGTTTCCCCACCTTTGAGCTTAGGCTTGGAAACCACCGGGAATTTACAACACCTTCTGCTTCTTCTGGACTGAGGAAGTCACCGAGCTAACTCACGTGATGCTAAAATAACCAGAAAATACCAAGTTTAGGCTCTATTTTTTGCGGTGAAGTTTAAACTCTATATGATGATGAGCTCTTTTTTTCTTAATTACAGGTGGGCGCAACCGGTTATAGGTAATCTTCCAAGATATGACTGGCTGGCCTGCCTGAAGATATATATTTGAGCGATCCAATACTCATTTCTACCTTAATTCAATGCCCTTCGCCACAGGATCGTCAGCAACCTTGTGAGCATATACATCGAGGGAAGAACTCTAGAGATGATTTAAGAAAGCTTCAAGCATTGAAACTTCTAGGCAGAAGGAAGTATGTCGAGGGCCACTTCTTTCAGCGAAGGCATCTCCTCCTGTTCATGCAAACAAATGAAACTGCCGCCTAGTTTTCTTAGCACCTTCCAAGGGCCAGGGTAACACCTGCCATAAAGATAAGAACTTATTGGTAGGCACATGTAAGCTTCCATATTAACCCATGGATTGTGTTGATCAGACTACCATATCAATAGGAGGAGAACTAGAGTCATAACATGTGCATACAGGACAGCTGAAACGATTGAGAAGTAGGATTGGTCTACAAACTATATTTTAATATTAAGAGTTTTAGTACTACAAGAATCGAGACTTCAACAGTGCAATGATGTTAACAAACTTATGTCCAGAAATATTTGATATATCTCAATACAACTATGTCAAAATTGTTCATGTGTGTACACATGGACCTATGCATTAGGGAAGGCATAACATATCCACAGGACAATAATGCAAACCTGAAAAGTGCTCCTCCTTTGGATCCCTTAAAATTGTGAATATAGTAAACTGTCTCCAGTTTCGGAAGAAATGTCTTGGAAAGTTCCGCTAGCTTTGGGTAGAAAAAGGGCGGGTAATCTTTGCTTGTTAAGGAAGTCAAATCTACAAACATGGAATCACAAATAAGGGTTTCTAGCTCCCTGTTCATGTTACCAATTGATCATGGGCTCTATAAGGATACATCCACTTCTTATCCGATCTAGTTCTCCATTGAAGATAATCAATTTCCGTTCTGTATTAAGAACTGCTTCGTTGTAAAGCTCCTCCACCACAAGCATCTCTACAGACCATTATTGTTGGCAGATTACTAGAGCAGCAAAACAGTACAATAAGGGAAGGATAGCTCAAACTTGAAACACCAGAAAAACACACCATTGACATTGAAATAGGGATAAGCCACAAGAAATGTCTCATCGTTGGGCTGCACGCGGTCTGCCATTTTGACCTTTGTTGTAAAACCAAAATCTTCAAATAATGATGGTTTTGTTAGATAATCCAATTTTAATGAGCAGCCTTCAAAGGCTGACTGTCTTGCAAAAGTAACCTCATTTGCCTCAGGGAAGAACTGGACCATGTTAAGACAGTAAAGAATCTGGTTAATAGAAACTTGAGTACAGTACAAGTACACCTATTTGAAGTTAGTTACAATTCAAATACTTAAATCACTTGGAGTACTCACCAAAGCTTACCATAGCATAAGATTTTCTTGCTATTTCAGAGGTCAAAATCCATTCATATAACTAGAATATATATAAATAAAGGAATGCCCAGAAAGACGTACAATTCTGGTCCGGGTCGCTTTCTCGGCAGGTACAAAACGATCACAAAATTCTCTAATGAGAAGCATGCTTCCTGTCATCTCAATTCCTCCTTCGCCGTCACCTGAACAAAAACAAATTGGACCTTTTTCACCTGACAATTTACTTATAGTAAGTCAAGTATACAAAAGCTCATCTTTGTGAACCTGGAACAGATTGTAGTCCTGCTGTAGGAAACTCTATCTCCTGTCATAAGACATAGAAAATTCTTGACACAAGAGGAAGAAAATGAAATACAACTAAGTCATAAGATTGACGCTCCAGTCACTAACCAATAGCTGTTTTCCATCCTTAAAAGCTGATTCTGTAGCTTCTTTAGCCTGCAATCACTAAATGTATACCCATTAGTCCTTACATCGCACGCACAATTTCTTTCATAGTAAACAACAGCACATAAGCATGTCAGGGGAGATGCTGCCGACATGGTTAATACAAAAGTTACAGTAGAAACAAATGATTACATTGTTAGTCAGCAAAGGTAGAATTCACTATGCTGGGCTTCTCAGCCACATAAGCATGTCAGGGGAGATGCTGCCGACATGGTTAATACAAATTGTATTACCAATTCGGGATGTTCAGGGATTCCATCCAAACTACAGTTTCCAGATATAGTAATGCTGAGTTGCTGGGCATGGAACTCCAACCAACCCGTCATGTGTTAACTCTTACAAGAGCTGTCTGCAACAATAACTTTGCAGCATGGAGAGACAGATGTAAAAATATCTGCACCAAATGTGCATCTGTTTTCCCACCTAATTGTGAAGGAAGACTAATTGAATGTGTAGCATGCATGCCAATGCATAGACCACAGTCTTGCTTGTCTAGGTCAATTTCATTAGAGCAAAAGAGACCAACAGAATATTTTACAAGAAAATATCTCAGAAATGTAACTGGGAATCTGAAATGCAAATGATATAACTAGTATTCAGACATTCCACAACTGCCTGATAGACAAAGGACTTGGCATTTGATCAGTTCAGGTGCAAGTTCACCTCAAGTACAGGCAGCTGCACACAATGAGATGATTGGCTCATATTAAGCGAAGAGACTAATATCATAATGTAAAACTGGCACAACATCAAAGGCCCCAGCACATTGTAGGAGCACCAGTTGTCAATGAACAAGTTTTCACAGGAATTACCTGCATTATAAGTTCTGTGTAATCGCTTGGGAATTTTGCGCTCAAGGCATTGCTGGTGCTCTGGTCCCCAGTGACAGCACAGACATGGAAACAAGTTCTTAAACTCCTCCTTTGCATAGTGAGCATACCCCCACTGCCATTGCCACTTCTGATTGTAGGAAGTCTCCAATTTGGAACCTTCACAAAACGAAGAAACTGCATGAACAGAAAGCTCAAGTTTATAGGGAAAGAAAGGAATAAAAGATGAGATATCTTGTTTAGAACGGTGTACTTGTTTATTAAGATGAGAAGTTTTGAAGGTAAGTGGTGGGTTGGAGATTGAATAACTGGTTGCCATGGCCATTGAAGCCTGGGGGCCGGTGGTTAGGACAGAGGGCCAGAGGGGGAGGGGAGGGGGCAGGGGAGAGAGAGCATCAGTGTGTGGTAGTGGACGGGAATAGCTATTGGAGTGCCAGTCTGTTTGGTAGGGCCTTTACTGTGTGGTCTCCAATTGCTGTGATGGGAAAATATCGCACCTGTCATGACAGCTACATGTTGTGTGCATATGCTGCTATTAGCTAAGATAAGACGTAGACTTTTCCAATCTAATTTATTCTAAAATATTGATATATATATATATAATATATATTTCAATAGTGGGCTGATGTAGTCTTGGCTGAGAAATGAATGTGTGAATGAAATTTAAAGGATACCACTAATGCAGAGCTCATGATTCCAGTACCTCACCTCTTTTAGCATGGTCAAGGAGGTTTCAGAGGATGAGACAGCAGTCTTCTTTTCAACTTCTTGATTATCATCTTAGACAGGTTGTCACTAAAGAATTGAACACAAACACCGGACTAACCTTTCAAGAACTTTTCATTTGGGCCCAGGCCCCTGACAAACAAATCAGTGTTTGGACTTTGGAGCCAAAAGGGTCATCAAATGATCTCACGGACTGTCAGGGTTCCATTTTATAAACCTTATCACATAGCCTCTTCTATCATGACCGAAAGATTATCAACCTCTTGGCATATCTGATCAATCAGGGGATGTGTTTTGTCATGTGATGAGAAGGAAGCAACCTCTCCCTTCCGCTCAACCCAACTACACCCAGTCTCCTTCTTTAACCCCTGCTCTTTCATGAATCCTCTAACAGTGGCGGCACTGCTCCACATCTCTTTTGCAGCATATAAGTTTGACAATAGTGTATACATTCCTCCATCAGAAGGTTGCGCCTGAAGGACATTATTTGCAATGACTTCTCCAAGCTGGACATCCCCATGAGCATTGCATGCGCTAAACAGTGTCTCCCACGCATTTACTTGAAGGTCCGAGGGGATCGTTCTTGTGAAGGCATAAGCCTGCTGTGTAAAACCCGATCTTCCTAGGAGATCAACCATACAGGAATAGTGATCAGATCTCGGAATCAAGTTCCAATCTTCTTGCATACTTTTAAAATAGCAGCAACCTTCATATAAATAGCCTTTGTGTGCACAAGCAGACAATACACTTAGAAATGTTGCATGGTCCGGACGAAACCCATCTTCAGTCATCCTGTGAAAGAGTTTCAGAGCTTCAGCAGCCATACCATGATAAGCATACATCGCAATCATGGCATTCCATGTCACTGTATCTCGCTGCACCATCGCATCGAAAACTTGGGAAGCTTCAGCAATTAGACCGCACTTGGAGTACATAGATATAAGTGAGCTCATCACCAAAGCATCGTGCTCAAAGCCAGTTTTGACTGCACGGAGATGCACCATTTTTCCACATCCGAGTGCAACAAGTGAGGCACAGATAGAAATGACGACGCTCAAAGTGGCTTGGTCCGGCCTAAGTCCTCCTCTGATCATTTCTGACAGCAAAGCTAGTGCTCCTTCATCTTTGTACCCGGAAATCAATGTGTTCCACGAGGTTTCATCTTTCTCTGGCATTCTCCTAAACCAAGTGTTTGCACTATCCATGTCTCCATTTTGAACATAGCCTTGCAAGATTGTATTCCAGGATACCAGATCCCTATCTGGCATCTCAGCAAACAATCTCAAGGCCTCATCCACCCTCTCGCTCTGCACAAAACCACCGATCATCGTGTTCCAAGCAACAGCATCCCGATCAGGCATTTCCTGGAACACCTTCCATGAAGCGTCGACGTCTCCATTCTGCAGGTACCCGCGCATAACGGCGGTCCAAGATATGGTGTCCTTCTGCGGCATCTCATAGAAGAGTCTCTGCGCAACCTGCATCCTCCCAGCCCGGGCATGGCCGGTGATCATAACATTCCATGAGACAGGGTCCCGCCTCTGCATCCGACCAAACAGCTCCTCCGCGTCCTTCATGCGACCAAGCGTGACGTATCCCGACAGCAAAGCGTTGCACACAGAAGTCGACGGGGAAGGCGCGCGGTCAAAGAGCTCCCTCGCCTCGCGGACACGCCGCCTCCTGATATAACCGGAGACCATAGTCAGCCACGAGACGTCGTTCCTGGACGGCATCGCGTCGAACAGCTCGCGCGCTCGCTCGACCATCCCGTTGCGCACGTACCCCGACATCATCGCGTTCCAGGACACCACGTTGCGGTCCGGCATCCGGTCGAAGAGCTCCCTGGCCTCGGCGACCCTCCCGTGCCGCGCGTACCCCGTCAGGAGCGCCGCCCAGGAGACGGAGTTCCTCGCGGGCATCGCGTCGAACGCCCTCCGCGCGTCCGCGAGCATCCGGTTCGTCACGAGGCCGGAGATCATGCAGTTCCACGTGAACACGTTCCGCTCCGGCATTTCGTCGAACAGGCGGCGCGCGGCGGCCACCCTGCCGGCGCGGAGGTGCGCGGTGATGGCGGAGTTCCAGTGGAAGATGTCGCCGGCGACGGCGGGCGACGGCGGGGCCGAAGCGCGGGTGCAGAATCGGCAGAGAGAAGTAGAAGCGCGGTGGGGTAGGCGGGGTGGTTGCAGAAGGTTCTGGAAGGTTCTTATCATGTTCAGAGGCGATTCGAGAGGAGAAGAGGCGCGCGGCTGGATAGACGGGTTCAGCTCAAAATAGGGCCCCGGTTTGGTCTGAGCAAGTACAGTAGCAAATCAAAGTAAGATTTTGTTTGAACAAAATTAGATCCAAACATTATAAATTCAACCAATCTGGCCTCTACATAATTTTCCACAAAACTCTATCTAAATCCGAATAAAGTATACTACGGAGGATCTCTCGTTCTTAATTAGTTAGCGCATTTTGTTTTATAAATGAGCGCACACTAAGATGTACTCCCTCCGTTTGAAAATGTAAGATGTTGAAGCATTTTTTGTTTGATTCACCCACTTTTCTTTGTATCTAATCTATTTTTAATATGTAGATTCACATTTTAGGTTGTATCTAGTTTACTTTAGAAGCACGATAAAACATCTTACATTTTTAAACGAAGGAAGTACATGCCTACCAATATAAAATCTGATCAAAGTTGTGATAACTAATGTAAACGGAGGGAGTAAAATGCTTTCAGTATGTTGAAAAAAAACTTGCCATGTATGTGCATTGTAATTCCCAA
The DNA here is from genome assembly GCF_022539505.1 of Lolium rigidum. Classification (NCBI taxonomy): domain Eukaryota; kingdom Viridiplantae; phylum Streptophyta; class Magnoliopsida; order Poales; family Poaceae; genus Lolium; species Lolium rigidum. The sequence goes on along the minus strand of NC_061509.1, from coordinate 19,076,682 downwards.
ACTTGAAACAAACGATCAATCATCAAGTTGTTCACCCAACATGACATGCCAACTTGTCAAGCCTCACACGTGACATGCATGCCATAGAGGAGAGCGAGACGAGTCTTGTAAATTTTACGTTTACAGCCATATGATTTTCTCAATCATTGCAAACCAGTTCACGTCTTTTTGGCTTCGATGTGCTTAGGGGTGTCAGGTGTGGCGCCGCATCGACTGCACTGACAATGAAAGTACACAACGACTCAATGAATTGGACGCTAAATATCGTTGGTTTGACATAGATGGCACTGGCATAAGAAAATTTGAAATGGAGGATGAGCCCCCGACCTTTTGCATCCAATAGATTTATAATCTTTTATTCCGAATTTATTCAACAAAGATTTATCAAGAGGATACATCATAAAACCTAAATCCACCACTCAACATCTACAAACCAATGGATGAAGAAACATATTGTTAGGACCTTGTGCACTAAAAACAATACCGAGGCATCACCAAGTCACCCTATGGCGGAAACATGAGCTCTTGTCCGGTCTAGCAGACCCTCGACAATTAAGCATCTCATGCACTCATTTCAGAAGCTATCACCTCCATCAACCGATGGTCCATCTTCAGGGAAGAGATCTGAGACTCATGCCAAGCCTATTGCCAACGCCGCCACAACACCAAGCAATGCATCCGCCCTACACTCGCCCATCAATATGCATATGCCGTCGAGACCTAATGCACCACGCCGCCGAGACCCATTGCCGATGACGCGATAGATGGCATGCCGCCCACCTTCTCGAACACCATCAGCTGCACATATTAACCAGAGAATAATCCAATCGATCTCACCACGTATATTCTTCATCGAGTCAAGACACATGTTTCTCATATAGTTGGTGCAGTATATACGCCTGGAAAAATATCAATTTATTATACTTAATGCACCATGAGGGCATGTATGCCTAATCAACATGCTACAAGCAATACATGCTATATAAGCTGCCAAGTGTTACATGCACACAACCATCTCACTCACCAAGTAACTATACACAACATCTTATCTAAATAACTTGAACGGGTGCCAATATCTATAGTATAGAGTATTTCTATTAATGACAATTGAAAATACATTGTTACCCTTAGTCATCAAAACTTTTAGCTTGGGAGTAGCACCAGGAAGGAACTTGATGTAGAAGTCTTTCAGGAAAATATCTATTTTTCAACGAGATTTGAAGGTCGCTACATATAAGTTAAGAGTTAGAAAGTATACGAATAATGAAATACATTTGTTGTAAAGTGTAGTATAAAACTTATCATAATGGTTTGTTCACTAAAACAATCTCTGCAACTCATACAATTTTTGAGTACTTTACATGTCTAACTGTCAATAACTCTACAGACTCAGGTGGAGCATGTTTGTCGTGCGAAGACCTACTAGTAGTATGTATTTATAGTGAACTTGTATACTTCTTCATAATTTTTTTCTACCAACGACCTTGACTATATAAAAATAATATTATTTAATTTTTGGGACATAACTCTTAAATGTAAACGTATTTTATAGCGTATTAATTTTAAGCAGTACTTTTTTGCGTTCGAGTCATTGCTCCATATATATAAAGATCTAGTTAAATGTAGTATTTTAAATATGAGAAAAATAGAACAAATCACATGTCTAACATATTGGTTCTGAATTTCCATGAACTATACAGTGTATATATATGGTTTATATGTGAACACACACATTTTATCATCATTAACTGGCTTCGGAGGGGCACGCAAGCGTACAATCTAGAAGAACATCTTAACTGAGATTTCTAATGTATTAGTAGGCATATCCTAGTAGAATATTGTAAAGTACATGAAATTTTTCAATGAAGCATGTCATCAAATTGCTGGGTTGATTGACACGTGCTTAATAATAAGTCATTAAGACAATGAAGTTGATAATTAAGACTAGTTATAGTGAGAAGTAACATAGAGCAGTGGCGGACGCAGAAAAAAATTGGAGGGTGAGCACACTCCAGTTTTTTTTAGCACTAGCCCTTGTGCGATAAAATTTTGCTAAACTAATACTGAGTAATATACTAGCAAGGAGCATGTGCTTGCCACATAATACATATTGATGAACAATAACGAATAAAATAAGAGACCAAGAATAGAAAATACCCTAGTTGTGTTTGAGCATTTCAGTAAAAATACATGAGTTTCTTATATTAATTACCATGACTGAAATGCCCACAACACTATTACCACATGGTAACTATCTTCGAAAAAGGCCAGTTGTGAACTTTATTTTCTATCTTCATATGTTACAGAAACAAATTATTACGATTTGGGGTGCTACAGAAATAAAATTCAATGGCATCCCATTAAATTCGAAATAAGATGCTGGATGTGTGTGTGTGTGTGTGTGTGTGTATTCAAATACTCAATGAAGTGAATGAAGTGTATTCTGAAACTGTAGCTCACGCCTAGACTTATCCTCACCTACAAGGATTTCTATAATTAAAAGAAAATTGAATTCATTCAGCTCCATAGCATTTTCTTAGGGTATGGACTGCACCATCCTCTCATCGAAGAGGTCATTCTGTAGTAAATTAGGCATAGCTCTATTTATGGTTTTAAAGGTTTGATTATACAATTTAATGAAGAGGAGCCATGTCTTTTCTGTACTCTCCTTCAGGATGACATCTACAGGCATGCGTATGCTAGCATGAGCATTTTATAAAATAGAGATTTACCGGCTCTGGCTAGCTATGGACTGGTCCAGCTTGATCCGATGGCTGCTAGCGTGAGGGGGACAGGGAGAGGCTAGCGATGGAAGGCAGGGGAGGCCGGTGAGGGAGGCAGGGACGAGCGAGTGCGGCCGGCGCCGGCGGACGCTAGAGCTGGCCAGCTGGGTTGCGATGCGACTGAGTTATAGATAGGACTGGCTCGTTCGCTCGCCTCGTAGGGCATATTTTGGTTTCTCAGCTTCTGTACTCTGAATAGTATAGTAGTAGGTAGAGAAACTTCAAAATTTCTGGGTGTGCCACGGCCTCCCCGGCTCACCCGCTGGGTACGCCCATAACATAGAGTAGTAACATGTTACTAATCTACTACGTTACTATTTTTATAGTGAGGAGTAACATATTTATGGTATCACGCAAACTCATATTTATTACTAATTTCGTCCCAAAGCTTAAGGCTTATCTTATTTTTTAAAAGTCAAATTATGTCAAATTTGACTAAGTTTTTACCAAAATCCAATATCATTAGATAGATAATGAAATATATTTTTATATGGTGTATGCACAATAATATATTTGTTGATAGATTCCTATAAAAATTTGGTTAAACTTTATTTGGTTTGATTTTAAAAAAAAACCTTAAGCTTTGGAATGGAGGTCGTATGATGTAGGCTCATCTTGTCTTGGAAAAGTGTGAGGTTATGATAACATAGCTACATTAGTTACCACAATCATATCTCTCCTCATTTAGTGGCATGACATATCATCTTAATGCCTATGTGGTATTGCATGTAGGTGCATATTAGGCCTTCACAATGGAGGTTTCTTAGTGTTGTATCTTAGGCATTTTGCTTATGTAACACTATATTAAATGATCGAAGATAGTGGTGTTATATTTTAGCTAAGATACAACATTTGCACAAAGCCATAGGCAAAAAAAAAAAGGTAATCCAATCACATGTCTACGTATCACCAAAATCATTAGAGACAACACCTAAGAGATAGTGCATTGGAGTAGTAGTCTCTGAAGTTTTAGTTGTTCATATGAAAGCATGCTAAGAAACTCCCCATTGTGAAAGACCTTACTACATTAGCTACTCTATCCATGCCTAACTATCACATTAACTTTGATATAAAGATAAAATCTTTATTTATTTTAGAGAGGAGCCATAAATATGTGCAACCATATACATAAAAAATCACACCCCTAGTAGTTGATCACATTATATGAATGAATAATGATGAAATACAGCACAATAAACTACAAAAACATAGATGCATCAAATTGGTCATGTTGGTCTGAACGACCACCTGGTACAATGCCACATGCATAATGTCCATCAGAAGAACTGCATTGTCGATAATGGCATGTGTACAAACAAGCACCACATGAGATAGAATCACCACTTATTTTTGTAAAATGTCCTTAAGAAGGATTCTAGGCACTCTTTCCACCAGTTATGGTCCCTCGTTGTAGCGTTGTTTAAGTTGGCTTGTTTAAACTACATGGCACGGTAGTTGGGTTTGCTAGTTTTTTTTTAAGGTTTGTGCTCAAGATGACTAAGTTATCGAAAACCATCCAACTCAACTGGCGTGTCTCAGCTATATTTATCCACTAGACTCATCATCGTTTCAAGATGCCCTAAGATTCTTGGAAATTAGCAAAATGAACAATGTGCTAGCTATTTTTATCTAACCTGGGCTAGAAACGGCCAAATCATTTGAGTTCAGCTAAACCAACAAATATATGTCTAGTGGCCCAAATAAGTCAATTCAACTAGTGCGACTCAAAGAGGCTATAAGTGTTGAAAGTTTTTGCAAGAACCAAAGTGGCTTAAAATTTGGTAAAGGTTCATTTAGGCCAAAAGTGTGTGTGAGTCTGTTAATTTCAGTGGGGGCATCAATTTGCTCCTCACACCGAAGCAAAATCCGGTGCTGAAGAACAAATCACCGCGGAAGGAGCAAACCTTTGTGGAAATCTTAAGGGCTACTTGATTCAAAGGATTTTGAAAATAATTTTCTAAGATTCTTACCTATCGATTATTTTTTCTATAGGAGCCATGTGATTCAAATGATTGTACCCACCAAAATACTCATGGATTGATTCCCTGTTTGTTACAATTTCATAGGTTTTCTACCAAGAAGTTAGACCTTCCTACATGTTTATGAGAACTATGACATGCACTCAACCTCTATAAATTTTTTTTTTCTCATGGTGCAATCACACTACTTCTCCAACAACTAATTCCTGCAAATTTTTACATGCCATGACATACTATTCATGCATTTTTAAATCCTTTAGCAGCCCCAAAGTCAAACGTCATTTAGGTTTACATCATCTTTTCGTTTCAACGAATTCGCTGAATTGTCAAAGCAAGAAATGGATTCCCACCCACAGCTGCGCTTGGTCAGCTGCGCCACGTCAGCATTTCTAGCACTTTTCTTCTACACTCCAGTCCTCACCGGCAAGCTGCCGCGGCGCCCCTCCCAACCCGCGCTCGCAGATCGGCGCCGGGCGGCGCGCCATGGCCACGAAGCACCCCCACCAGGCCGCCGATCCCGCGGCGTCGCCTCCCCCGCCGCCGAGCCGACGCCCGCGCGGCCCCGCCTCCGCCTCCTCCCCCGCCCCGGCGCGGCGGAGCGGCGAGCGGGAGAAGGAGCGGACGAAGCTGCGGGAGCGGCACCGGCGCTCCATCACCAGCCGCATGCTAGCCGGGCTGCGGCAGCACGGCAACTTCCCCCTCCCCGCCCGCGCCGACATGAACGACGTCCTCGCCGCCCTCGCCCGCGCCGCCGGATGGACCGTCCAACCCGACGGCACCACCTTCCGCTCCTCCTCCTTGTCCCAGCCGCCTCCCCCTCCCCCTGCCCAATTCGTACGTGCACGCGCGCCCTCTCCACTATCTTATTGCCTTCACTTACTTAATCTCCGTATGGTAATTCTAGTGTTGGATCAGTCCATTGCTTAATTTACAATTATGTGATGCCAAATGTGCAGATTTAGCAAGAAATAGTTAGCATTGTGTTGCATCCATAACCACATTCGTGTTGCTGATGAGCCATTTCTGATTTACAGCAGGGAGCTTTCCAGCCTACTTCTGTGGAAACCCCATCTTTCACTAGCCATCTGAACAGCTACACCATCGGGACGCCGCTAGACTCTCAGGCTTCTGGTCTACAGACAGATGACAGCCTTAGCCTGTCACCGTCATCGTTGGACTCAGTCGTGGTGGCGGAGCAAAGCATTAAGAATGAGAGCTATGGGAATTCGAGCTCTGCCAATTCGTTGAGTTGTATGGGTGGTGATCAGGTGAGCATAGTGGTGCCTTTGATTCACTTGACGGATGATAGTGATATGCCGATGTTTGTAATTGTTTTTTTTTCGAGGTGGATGTTTGTAATTGTAAACCAGAGAAACTTGGGGTCTAAGCATCGCTATACTATCTTGGTGTCTATCAGCTCTTCCTAGTTTATAAACCGCGAAGCTAGTTACCAATTTGCCAATGCTAGGGCCTACAATGTTGTACCTCCTCCAGTTCACAGTAACTTTTTAAAGACGCTTGCAGTAGTTTTCTAGTTGAAGTATTTATATGGACCACTTATATATGAGGCTAGAGTGCACTGAACATCGATATAATGAATTGCGTTATCACGATCACTGATTCTTCATCTTTCAACCCAGCTATTCCTTTGAGCTTTTAATTTAGCAAAGCAGTTGGGACAAAACTTCATCTTTTTCTTTGATTGTTCAATTGTAACAGTTAATGAGAGCATCAGCAGTATGGGCGGGTGATTACACAAGAACTCCATATATACCAGTCTATGCCTCTCTGTCTGTAAGTTCCTGTTCAACCTCTTGATCACATTTTGCGGTGTTACTTTCCTTTTCTCGTTTTCTTCACATTCACACCATTTCCAATATGCACATGGTATTTACATGCTGTGAGTAGAGTTCTGAAGTTTAAGTTTATGGTGCTCTAGATTTTTTTTTTGACAAGTCCTGGTGCTCTACTTAAGCATGATAGAAATCACTAACTGAGCATATATCGAAGGTCAACACCATGGCTCTACGATTGAGATGCATCTGTCTTTATTGCTGCCTCCCTCTGTTTGCCATCACCGCTTTCCATCCCCCGTTGCTGCCCTGGATGGGTTCCACTTTTCTGTGCAACGGATAGCGCAGGGAGTGCAAGGACCGTGGAGCTACAGCACTCTGTTCCCCGTGTCATTTGCTGATACAAGAGGAAAGTGTGTGCAAAACGGAGGTCCTTTTTCTTGCCCGTTTCTACTGGTTTAGTGCTAGATCGATCAACTTGGCAGTTGACAGTCATGTGCTCTGATGTGATGCCAGGCCATTTCTGGCTTATTAATTGAATGTCACGTAATAGGCTAAAGTGGATGGCCAAATGTGCAGATCTGATTGTATGTTTTTACCAGGTTTGCCTCTACTCGTGACTCTTGTCTTGGCCAAGTGGATGTGTAAGTTGAATTTCAGATGTAGCACCAAAATCATACTTCACACAAATTGTGTGAATCTGACTGATAACTATAGCACTGTGATGTATGCAGCCCATTCTTAATTAGATCTGTGTGTTTAAATTAAATTGCAAGTTCAAATAGTTGTTGTTTCTTTATCTGCCAACCATATATTTCTGAAATTTGCAAATCTTTGATCTATGTACCACGCCATGCTTTAGCATTGTTGCTGTTGCTGTAGATGGGCATTATCAATAGTTATTGCCAATTGGTTGATCCAGAGGCTGTACGTGCTGAACTAAGGCATCTGAAGTCTTTGAATGTTGACGGAGTGGTTGTTGACTGTTGGTGGGGGATTGTGGAAGCCTGGACTCCTCAGAAGTACGAATGGTCTGGCTACAGGGACCTTTTTGGTATCATTAAAGAGTTCAAGCTAAAAGTTCAGGTTAGCATACTATCATAACTTTGTGACATTTGTAGGATGCTATTAGCCTAATACTCACACATCTGATATTTTCATTTGTAGTAACTTTGTACACTGAGTATGCAATTGCGTACCATAGTTTCATAGTAGGCATAAGTTTTGTTACAAGATTGACAAATGACGTTGCATACTTTCATCCAACGTTTTGTTACATTAAGTACTGGTCATTGACTTATATAACAATTAAAGTATAGTTGGGTCTCTCAAAACTTAAGTATTGATATAGAGAAAAGACATCCATTCATTGGATTTGAATGGACTATAACTTTCTAGACTTTTGATATAACCAGACATTTGACCTTCCAAGCAAGTAACATGACTAAACCATTTGAGTTTATATGTTTTCAGTTATGAGCATGACACAACTAGATAGGCTTCTCTATTCTCCTCTGTTATATCGAACTCGGACTAACATTGACTAACAAGTGTTTTTCAACAAATGCAAGGTTGTATTATCATTTCATGGGTCTGGGAAGTGTGGATCTGGTGATGTGTTAATCTCGCTCCCTAGGTGGGTCATGGAAATTGCACAAGAGAACCAGGATATATTTTTCACTGATCGAGTAGGTAGGAGAAATTCAGAATGCCTTTCCTGGGGAATTGACAAAGAGCGTGTCCTTCGAGGGAGAACTGGCATTGAGGTATTGGGTCATCCTTGGTAATTTTTCTTCTCTCTTCTTCAAACTCTCCTTTAGCATATGTTTTTATTACGAAAACAAACAGTTGTTCTTCTCTTTAGACAAGCATTACTTCGGCCTATTCCTAGTGACATTTTTTTAATATTAATTCATAGTCTTCGTACACATCAGTAAATATAGTACTCCCTCCGATCCAATTACTTGTCGCAGGTTTAGGCAAAATGTTGCCTAAAATCTGTCTATGTACATTGAATATGCGACAAATAATTTAGATCGGAGGGAGTACTATATCTTGTAGATAACGACTAGCTGTTCTCTCATTGGATATACTAAACTTGCACATTGGCATCTGTAATCTTGTTTCATATCAACTCTAATAGAAGGAGAAACTTGTGTACTGATACTTAATAATATTATATGCAGGTTTATTTTGATTTCATGAGGAGCTTTCATATGGAATTCAGAAGCTTGTCTGAAGAGGGTCTTATTTCTGCTATTGAGATTGGATTGGGTGCTTCTGGAGAGTTAAGATATCCTTCATGTCCAGAAAAGATGGGCTGGAGATATCCTGGTATTGGTGAATTTCAGGTATTTACCTAAAACTCCAAAGCTTTTGAATTTTTGTCAAAGTAAAAAAAGAGGGTATTTACTTAATTCCAAGTTTGAGCCATTAAAGAGAAACATACTCCAGTTACCGATTTTTCTGCTTCTGAACCTTTCTCCTTTTATTCATTGAGCCTGAAGAAGTGTAAAATATTATTATATTGCGCAATTTTTCGTTATAGTATTAAGAGGACTTCATATTGTGTAGAACAAAGTTCATGAGTACTCTAGAAGTACATGTGATATGTGATAAGATTGGTGGTGGCAATCCTGTTGGCACCTTGTTCTGTTCTTATTATGCTGCAGTAGATGAATATATATGCACAGTAGGCACCCTTGGAGAACATTATAATGCTGCTTTATCTTTTCGAACTTTAGACTAGTGCACTATGACTTGAGCTTACCTTTTGGATTGTACATATCCAAAATGTAATGTGCTACATTATCTGTGGTGTATAGTGGCATGTATATTTTTGTGATTGCATACATAATACACTCTTTTGTTGATTGCTTTGTTGACAGTGTTACGACAGGTACATGCAAAAGAACTTGCGGCAAGCAGCCTTGACACGGGGCCATTTGTTTTGGGCCCGTGGACCTGATAATGCTGGCTACTATAATTCAAGATCACACGAGACTGGTTTTTTTTGTGATGGAGGTGATTATGACAGCTACTACGGGCGCTTTTTCCTTAATTGGTATTCTGGAATCCTTGTTGATCATGTGGATCAGGTGCTCTCACTTGCTACTCTTGCATTTGATGGAGCAGTAATTATGGTGAAGGTATGCTATTTCTCCGTATAGTTGTTGGTTGGGCCTTCAAGCACAATATTCTTCTCTCTAATTTTGAGAAAACTTCACATGTATTACTTGTGCTTTCTCTCTCTCTAGGTTACCATGTAATTATCATATAAAACTTTGCACAAAATGGGTATTCCTGTTAAACATTTTATTTTATTCTGGATTGCGCTTCTGTCCCAAGCAGCCGAAGATTGCTAAAAACCTGGCATAGTATTATAGCTTTGAAAACTCATGTGGAGTGGAGTTGAATGCCTAATCATGAGACATCCCTCGAGTTTAGGCGAGAAATGGTAAAGAAGCTCAAAATGCTAATAATTAGATCGACTATTTGAAATTAGTTCAGATTCCTAAGCAAACTTGAGAAATACTGTAATCATATCCATATCCACGTACACTTAAGTGGATACTTTGCCTGATCTTATTGTACAAGCTTTCAATATAGCATGTGCTGCCCTGATAAGTCCATGGTACTTGTCCCACATAGTTCTCTTGCCAGTTAGGTTGTTCCATGACATGACAATTGTCTTTCCTCAGATCCCTTCGATGTATTGGTGGTACAGAACTGCAAGCCATGCTGCAGAGCTTACGGCAGGATACTACAACCCTACAAATCGGGATGGATACTCTCCAGTTTTCAAAATGCTCAAGAAGCATTCCGTAATTCTGAAAGTAGTCTGTTATGGGCCAGAATATACAGTTCAGGAGAATGATGAAGCATTTGCTGATCCAGAAGGTTTAACCTGGCAGGTGAGATGTTCTAAGAATTTCTCTGCAGCTATGTTTAAATGTTTAATTATTTTCCATGGGTTAATTTTGATCACATGAAACTATGCAGGTTATGAATGCAGCATGGGAGCAGGGTCTATCTATAAGTGTAGAGAGTGCTCTTCCATGTCTTGACAATGAGATGTACCCTCTGATCCTTGACTCAGCGAAGCCTAGGAACGATCCTGACCGTCACCATGTCTCATTCTTTGCATACCGTCAGAAGACTCCATTCCTTTTGCAGGCAAATGTTTGCTTCTCAGAGCTTGAGACCTTTGTAAAGTGTATGCATGGTTAGTATCAGTTTGTCACTTTGTCACTCCCTCCTAGCACCACTATTTCACTATGTCTTCTTGATTTTTATGGGTATATCATGTTTCGCCGTTTGAGGTTAATAGAATGTCACATGCATAACAATACGAGCATGCCGCATTCCATAGAATCGGATGTTGCATGGTACCCTTGACAAACTAACTCTGCATTGTTCCTGAAGATTATGACCTGACAACTATATCATCTTTTTTGCAGGGGAGGCTACCCAGAACTTTGTAGACTGAAGTCACTTTGGCGACAAATTCCATGTATGCTGCAACTAGTGTTGCGCTGTGCAGATTTGCGGATTCGCTTTGTGCATATCGCAAACTTCCAGCTTATATTGCCAACTGATCCCCCCATGCCGGCAATTTCCCGCCTTCTGCTTGGAGTTAGTCCACCAGATGGCACTAAAACTGTTCGCGCTAGTGATAGGCAAGGATTAGTGGTCTTAGCTGTGATCCAGGCTGATAGTCCATTAAAGCTTTTACCATGGAATGACTTGGCTTTGGACACAAGGATGGAAAGAACGGCGTGGCATCTGGCACATATTTATTAGTACTACATTATTATGCTATAAGATGCAGACAGATCATATCTTCTAGTTAAATGGTAAACCATCTGCCCCTGAATTGTATTTTCAAAAAAAAAAAAAATCTGCCCCTGAATTGTCAAGCAAGTTTAGATGTTGTTTACCATTTCTTAACGTAGATTTGTGTAGCCAAAATAGCTTCCTGCCACTGATTTTGAAGGATTCGAGCTGAGTTTGAGTCTGTCGAGCCTGGAATTATCGTTACTATATGGGAGCATTTGTACGGTCCAGCGGGCTTAATTTTCTGGCCCATTTCATGTATTGAACAAACAGTCACAGAGAGGAGCCAGAACACGAAGACAAGGATGGAGAGGAGATAAGAGCATCTCCACTCGTTGGCGCTCCCCACGTCCAAATCCGGTGAAATTTTCCTCCGGATTGGAGGAAAATTTGGTCTGGGCAGCCTCCCCTCGGCAGGACACCCCCAACCTCGGCCATTTGACATATTTTAAACAAATTCGACATAAAATTTGACAAGTTCGGCGAACAAGAGTTAGATAATTGCTGAAACAAAATCACGAAAATCAGTACAATGTTTAACAAGTGCTGAAACAAATGAAGCACACAATTTCACAAGTTTTGAAACAAATTTAGACAGACTAGTTGTCGTTGGCGTTGCCTCGGAGCGTCCATATGTGCTCCACCAGATCATCTTGCAGCTGTTGATGCATTGTAGAGTCTCGAATATCCTGGCGCAAAGCAATGAAGGCGGCCCATGATGTCGGCACCTGGTGATTAGGGCCGTGCAAGAGGACCCTCTCTCATATGGTGCTTCTTGCTCAGCCAGAGGAACCGGATGTTTTCGCTCATTTTCAATAATCATATTGTGTAAGCACACACAACAGTTCATCACCTCCCACATCTGATCTTTGGACCAAGGCATAGCGGGGAACCGGACGACAACAAATCTCTGCTGGGGGACACCAAATGCACGCTCGACGTCTTTTCGGCAAGCTTCTTGTTTCTTGACAAACTCGGAAAGTTTGGGGGTGCTAGGTTTCGAGATAGTCTTCACAAATGTTGCCCACTTTGGATAGATACCGTCTGCAAGGTTGTATCCTTTGTTGTAGTGCCGACCATTGATCACATAGTTCACCGGGGGAGCATGACCCTCAACAAGTTTGGAAAAGATCGGGGAGCAGTTTAGGACGTTGATGTCATTGTTGGATCCAGGCATATCAAAGAAAGAGTGCCAAATCCAGAGGTCATGGGTAGCCACTACTTCAAGTATCACAGTGCAGCCTTTTTTGTGACCCTTGTACATTCCCTGCCACGCAAACGGACAGTTCTTCCATTTCCAATGCATGCAGTCAATGCTTCCAAGCATCCCTGGAAAACCCCTAGCTTCATTTGTTGCAAGGATCCTCCGAGTGTCTTCGACAGTGGGTGATCTCAAGTAAAAGTCCCCGAACACTCGCTATGACGGCCCTGCGGAACCGGTAGAAACAATCAAGGGCGGTGGACTCCGCCATCCGAAGATAGTCATCTGCACCATCACCGGGAGCTCCATACGCCAGCATCCTCATAGCCACTGTGCACTTCTGCAGTGACGAAAATCCAACCAAGCCAGTGCAATCCGCCTTGCATCTGAAGTAGGGGTCAAAGTCTCGGATGGTATACACAATTTGCAGAAATAGCTTTCTGCTCATCCTGAAACGACGCCTAAAAACAGTCTCACCGTGCAATGGATTGTCGGCGAAGTAGTCGGCGTACAACATGCAGTAGCCCTCCATTCGCTGTCTCGGCTTGCACTTCCGGCGACCTGGTGCCGATCCACCACGTCGACCAGTTGCCACTCCGGCGTACTTGCTTGATAAGCAATCGAGGATCATCATGTGCTCCTCGTCTTGGGCGGCGGCTGCTATCTCTTCTCGCATAAGCTCGATGAACATCTGCTCCTCCTCTTCGTCCGAGTCCATGGCCGGCGAGGCAAATGGACGAACACCTGACGGGTGTGGTCGAGGCAAGCCGAGCCGCGAACGACGAGGAGTAGGTCTGTTGTGGGTATACTTCATGGGTGTACCATCGACAGTGCCTAGATCCGGCAAGCCCGGGTGGCCCACAGACTGTGATGAGGCATGTGGCCCATCGGGCGGCCCAGTTGCTGTTGATCATGAAGGAAGAAGTCCGGCCCAGGATCAGTAAGCCGGATCCGTACCGACATTAGGAGGAACCCGGATCCGTGGAGGCCCATGAGGAACCCGGATCCAGTACGACGTATATGGAAGGCGGATCCGTGATGTACACGACAAGACATTGTATCGTAGTTAGGCTATCTGTAATCCGGCTAGGACTCTCCATGTAAACCCTAGATCCGTGCGCCTTTATAAGCCGGATCCAGGGAGCCCTAGAGGCACAACCACAACTCATTGTAACAACGCGAAAGCGCCCGGATAATTCCGGACAAGCAGCAGTGAGGCCCCGTCATCGTGCGGTGTTCCGAAGCTGGGTAACTCGCGTACCACCGTCCCGTGTGCACTCCGCCCTATGGCCCGCACTTCTTCTCCCCCTCGTGAGGATCCCTCCTCCGGGGTACCGTCGATTAGGCAACGACGCGTTGGCGCCCACCGTGGGGCTCGCGGCGTCCGGAGGCCGGAACCGGGAGGGTTCCGCCATGGGAAGCTACGACGACACCATCGCCGTGGGGCGTGTCCTTTACGCCGGAAATCCGCCGATCGTCCCTCCGGATGAGTGTTGGATTCCGGCTAAAACCGACCCCGTCAAGCTCTCCATCGTCCCAGTTGGCGGCATACACATCTTCATCGGGGAAACCGTCGATTCCGACGGAAACCCACTGGTAAGTAACGCTGACGCGACCGCCGCTGAGAAGGACGCAGTCGCGAAGATCCGATCTGAGACGCAGGAACTTCTTAGCGAAGATTCCGCCTTAGATCTGAAAAAACCAAAACCCACCCAATCCGCCCCCGAGCAGGAAATAACGGTGGAAGACCAATGCGCATCCGCCCGGGTCTCCCGGGTGTTAGAGAAGCAAAGGTGTCACTTCGTACACTTCTTGGCCCATACCGCCGGAACCGCCCCTCATGAAGCCGGAGCCGGTCCCGAGCAGAGTCGAGGCCCCGGAAAACAACGCCGCTCCGGATCGGCAAGAGGTCGTCGGAGAAAGCGAAACTCCGGTTGAAGAGTCGATTTTGGGAAATCTAAGCCCAATCTCCGGAGACACCCAGTCCATGGACACTGAAGAGTTCGATCGCAAGGTGAAGGAATATGGATACGGCGGCCAGCCTGAAGTTGATTCCGCCCAGCCAAAGCAGGTACTTGCAACTGTAGCGGCGCTCGGAGAAAACGGATCAGAAGAGGCAGGCACCCAATCCGACCCCCAGCCATCTCACCACGGATCTCCGATGTCGCGGGAGCGGCCCCGTAGGGATTCTTCCTCGGAGAGCCTCCTGTCGCCCGAAGAGATGGTCGCACAAGCAGGCATGGATGCAGTTTATCGCTCGGATATTCTTAACAAACCCATCACTCCCGAAGACGTAGAAGCTTTAGAAGCTAAAAGAGTGGAGCTGTTGGCCACAGCCAAGAAGTTTAGGGACACCGCAGCCGCCATGCTGGAGGAAAGGAAGCATGCCGCAGTTTTTGTGGAAGACTTCATCCAGCGTGAGCAGGAGGTGGACGAAGGACTGGCGAAGGTCAAGGAACTCCGAAAGCACTGGGAAGACAAGATCGTTGAAGCTGATCGAGAGGTAGAAAAGGTCCGGCGTGAGTTGATAGCTCCCCGCAGGATCACCTTCGCAACTCCAACGGATCAGCAGCCGTTCGCAACCCCAAAGGACAATATGACGAAAGCTGCAGAGATCCTGAAGAAAAGTGACGAGGAGATTGACATCAACTACTTACGCACGCTCGTCGCTTCAGCGGTTAAACAGCAGAGCAAGGCGGACACTTCGCGCAAGTTGGAATCTAACCCGGAGCATTGCGTCTCCACCGCTTCCCGCGAAGGACGCCCACGACAATCGCCATCGAGATGACGAATCGCGAACCGGATCCTCGGAACGCGGAAGGAAAGCCGTGGAACACCCAAATCCGATCCCCGTACCATCAAAGACGCCACCGTCGCATCCGAGAAAGGGAAAGGATCCAATGTACTCTGGACGAGACAAGTACCGCAACGCCTCTCCTCCGCCTAATGGTTACCCGCGTCCCCCTCGCCGCCGTAGTCCAGCCGGAAACACCAGTGCCTCGTGGGCATGGTGGAATTGTTATCCGCGACAACGTGCTGCCCTCAAGAAACAGAAACAGGGAGCGCACGCCGGAACCTCGCCGGAATCAGAACAACGATCGTGAGCCCGAGCCTAGGAGGAGCCGGAATGAGGAGCGCGACCCGGAGCCCCGCCGGAGCCGGAACGACCAGGGCAGCCAGCGCCACGGCGAAGGCAGCCACAGGAGCCGGCACCGGGAGGGCCGGGGAGAATCTGAAGGCGGAAGCAAGAGGTCGGATCGGCCTCCTCGCAGGTCTCCCTCACCACCACCTAGCGGTGGCGGCGGAGGTGGAGGCGGAGGCGGTGGCCGGAGATCTCGCTCTCGCTCAAGGTCCCCCCGTCGCGGCTCGCGTGACGCGCGGGAACGCCTCAACGATTACAGAACCGACTACATCGGACCGAAGTGCTTTGGCAGGATGATTCGCGAGGAACCAAAGCCAAGGAGCTCCCTCAAGCTACCCGGAAACCTGAAGCATTATGATGGCACCGAAAGGCCGGATACCTGGATTGAGGATTACTATAATGCAGTAACCTTTGCCGGAGGAACCCCTAATATCGCCTGCCGCATGCTCCAGCTTGTACCTTGTAGGTCCAGCCCGGATCCGGCTCGGCCGACCTCGAGAAAAACTCCATCTTTTGCCGGTTCGACCTCGAAGACCGCTTTTGAGAAACACTTCAGAGGCACCTACAAAAGACCTGCCACGGCAAGCGACTTACAAGCTTGTATCCAGAAGAAGGGAGAATCCTCAAGAAACTTCCTCACACGATGGTTGGCATGCAGGAACGAGTGCGAAAACGTCGACCACACCACTGCCATGTATGCCTTCATTGGTGGACTGCAGAGAGGAGGATTGCTGAGGCATAAGCTCACATGTTTGGCTAACGCCAATAAACTGACTTTGGATGAGATGATCTCCATTGCCAGTGACCACACTGCCGCCGATGACGATGCAGGCGGTGATATCGCAGCTACAGCAATCCCCCTGCACCAACAAAAGAAGAACCGTGACAACGGAAACAACAGCGGCCATAAACGCAAAAACCCTGATGACCAGAAGAGCGGAGGATCGACATGGTCGCCATGGTGTTCCAACGCGGAGGTTCAGGAGGCGGAAGAGGACGCGGCCGTGGAGGCGGAGCCGGCAGGGGCCAGCAGCATGGCACTGAAGTCACAGCTGGCGGATCCCGCGCTCCACAAACCTACGAGGAGTATAGAGACATGCCCTGCCTGGCCCACTTGGATCCGGCTACAGGGAAGTCCACTCACACCAACCGCAACTGCAAGTGGGTCAACGACCTAAAGAACGACCCGGAAGCAGGATACAAGCGAGCCCGGAAGCACCGCCACGCGGCAAAGGAGGCAAGGGCAAGAACAAGGACAAAGAGGAGGACAGTTCCGAGGCGATGGACGAGGATGATAACTCGCCGGATCCCAAAGCCGGATCCGCAGGTAAATCCAACCCCTTCGAGAAAAAGAGCGTGGGGGCTTACCACACCTTCCTCGGAACCCCAACAGATCCGCGCTACAAAATCAGCTACCCGGATCCCGAACGCCACGCTTCCGACTGTGCCGCAGTATGTCAGGTGGTCGGAAGTTCCGTGCACATTTGACAGGGAGGATCATCCCGCCATTGTGCCAAAAGAATACTACGCCGTGGTTGTAAGTCCCCGCATAGACGGGTATGATTTCTCCAAGTGCCTCATGGATGGCGGAGCCAGCCTTGAACATCATGTACCCGGAGACTCTGGAGCGGATGAACCTCACCAAGGAACAGCTCAAACACAAGCAACACCGAGTTTCACGGCGTGGTTCCGGTAAGAAGGCGAATTCCCTCGGCAGCATCACACTTCCCGTGGCTTTCGGCGATGTTCACAATTTCCGCGAAGAGAAGATCACGTTTGAAGTTGTGCCCTTCAAGAGCTCCTACCATGTTATCTTCGGCAGGCCCACCTACCACAAGTTCCTTGCAAGAACGTGCTATATCTACAACAAGCTCAAGATTCCGGGTCCTAATGGTATGATCACCATAACCGGAGACTACAAAAAGGCTCACGAGTGCGAGTTGGGCGAAGCCGCCTTCGCGAGTCCGTCATATCCGGAGAAGAGCCGAAAGGCTACAGAGCCGCGGTGGATCCGACTGAAATGCAGACCACCAAGAAGCAGATCTCCGAACACAAAAACTCCTTTAGGGCCGCGATAGAGACCAAGAAAGTCAACTTCAAGGAAGGCGACGATTCCAAGCAGGTCTCAATCGGAGCCAACATGGACCCCAAATAGGAAGACGCGCTCGTCGAGTTCCTCCGCGCTAACATGGATATCTTCGCATGGCAACCTTCTGACATGTCCGGAGTACCAAGGGAACTCGCCGAGCACTATCTCAACATAAACCCGGGGGCTAAACCGGTGAAGCAAGCTATGCGACGCTTTGGAGATAAGAAGCGCCGCGCCATAGGAATGGAATTAGCAAAGTTACTAGAGGCAGGTTTTGTAATAGAAGTAATCCATACTGATTGGGTCGCAAATCCCGTCCTTGTACCCAAAAAGAACACTGAAATACTAAGAATGTGCATCGATTACTCTGGCTTGAACAAATATTGCCCGAAAGATCCGTTTCCCTTGCCGCGCATTGACCAAGTCATTGATTCGACGGCAGGGGCGGAACTTCTGTGTTTTCTTGATGCGTATTCCGGGTATCATCGGATCCGGATGAAGGAGTCCGACCAAAAGGCGACCTCATTCATCACCCCATTTGGCACTTACTGCTATGTTACTATGCCCTTTGGCTTGAAAACGCAGGTGCCACCTACCAACGTACGATGCAGCGGTGCTTGAAGGACCAGATTGGCCGGAATGTACACGCCTACGTCGACGACATCGCGGTCATGACTCGGAAAGGATCCGACTTGATCAGCGACCTCACGTAAAACCTTTGAGAATCTCCGACGGTACAAGATGATGTTGAATCCGCCGAAGTGCGTCTTTGGCGTACTCGGCCGGAAAACTCCTTGGCTTCATTGTCTCCAACAGGGGCATTGAGGTAAACCCGGAAAAAATCAAGGCAATTTTGTGCATCAAAAGGCCAACTTGTCTCAAAGATGTGCAACGGCTCACTGGTTGTGTCGCAGCAATCAGCAGGTTTGTTAGCCGTCTTGGCGAGAAGGCACTCCCCTTGTACAAGCTATTGAAGAAAACAGACAAGTTTGTCTGGGACGAGGCAGCGGATGCAGCACTACAAGGGTTGAAGGAGATACTTACCTCCCCACCTATCTTAGCAGCTCCAGGAGAGTCAGAGCCTATGCTCCTTTACCCGGCAGCCACCAACAGGGTCATCAGCCTCGTCATCGTGGTGGAACGACAGGAAGAAGGTCACGAGTATGGAGTCCAAAGGCCGGTTTACTATATCGGCGAGGTCCTTACGAAATCCAAACAGCGCTACCCTCACTTTCGAAGCTAGCCTACGGAGTATTCCCCGGGCAGCAGGAAGCCGAGACATTACTTCCAAGAACATCCAAGAATGGTCGTGAGCAAAGCTCCGCTCGTCAACGATTCTCAACAACGCCGACGCAACAGACGCACAGCAAAATGGGGCATTGAATTATCCGCCTTCGATATCAGCTACAAAGCCAGGACCGCGGTTAAATCACAGGTCTTGGCGGATTTCGTTGCAGATTGGACAGAAGCTCCGGATGCTAATCTGGAGCCGGAACCAGAAACATGGGTAATGCACTTCGATGGATCCAAGCAGCATCAAGGCTCAGGAGCCGGAGTCACCCTGAAGTCCCCCACCGGAGAAGAACTGCAAGACGTTCGCATCCACTTCGAAGCTACAAACAACATGGCGGAGTACGAGGCTCTACTACACGGACTGCGCATCGCTAAGGAAATAGGGATCAAGCACATCATCTGTTGCGGAGATTCCGACCTTGTGGCACAGCAAGTAGCCGGAACCTAGAACGCCAGAAATTCCATCATGGCGGCTTACAGAGATGAAGTTGACGAGATCGCCAAGTGCTTTCTAGGATACGAAGTCAAGTATGTCCGGAGAGACGACAATACAGCGGCAGATATGCTATCCAAGCTCGGATCCGGCAGAAAGCCAATTCCGCCTGGATTTTTCCCGGAGCATCTCCGGATACCCTCGGTGAAGGGCGCTAACCCGGAAAACCCGGAGGTGGCGAGTGTCTCCGGCCAAAGAGGTGTTGGCCACCATTCCGGCTTGGACACAGCCTTTCCCGGACTACCTCATCGATCAGAAGTTGCCGGAGGACGAGGTCCTCGCGCGCCAGATCATCAGACGAGCAAGATCCTACACAATTGTTGACGGACAGCTCTACAAACGAAGCGCGACAGGGGTGTTTCTCAAATACGTCTCCAATCAAGATGGCATTGAAATCCTCAGAGAGATCCACGCAGGGGATTGCGGGCACCATGCCGCCCCCAGGTCACTCGTTGCAAAAGCTTTTCGGCTAGGCTTTTATTGGCTCACAGCTAAAGAAGATGCCGACAAGATAGTCAAGACCCTCCGAGGTTGTCAGTACTACGCTACTCAACCAAACGCTCCAGCCCAAGAGCTGAAGACCATACCTATCACCCGGCCATTTGCGGTCCGGGGGCTTGATATGGTTGGTAAGTTAAAAAGATCATCTCCCGGCGGTTTTGAATACCTATTGGTCGCCGTTGACAAATTCAGCAAGTGGATCGAGGCAAAGCCGGTGAGAAAGGCCGACGGTGCTACGGCACTAAAATTTGTCTCGCAGCCTCGTGATGAGATTCGGCATCCCACACAAGCATAATCACGGATAATGGCACAAACTTCGCTCGGTGGAGAATTGAAGGATTATTGTGAGACAATGAGGATTCGATTGGACCTCGCATCCGTGGCTCACCCACAGTCCAATGGTCAAGTCGAAAGGGCAAACGGTCTAATATTATCGAGAATCAAGCCACGCTCGAGGAACCGCTGCGACGAGCAGCTGGAGCTTGGGCTGACGAGTTGGACGCTGTCTTGTGGAGTTTGCGAACTACCCCTAACAGGTCAACATGGTTTACCCCATTCTTCCTGGTATACGGATCCGAAGCCGTGATTCCCTCCGACATCATCCACGATTCGCCGCGAGTTTCCGCCTATAATGAAGAAACAGCTGACGAGGCCAGACAGCTATCTGTGGACCCGATCGAAGAAGCTCGGAATTTAGCTGACCAGCGCTCCGCCATCTACCAGCGAAGCTCCGACGTTACCGCGCTCGTCGAGTCCGGAATCGCTCGTTCATGGCCGGAGACCTGGTTCTCCGCCTTCGCCAGGTGAAAGATCACAAGTTGCAATCTCCATGGGAAGGACCCTTCGTCGTTAGAAAAGTGCTTCACAACGGATCGTACTACCTTGTTGATTTCCGAGAGCTGAGGGACAGACCTGCTAATTGGCGCCGGAAACGCAAGCGTGAGGATCCGGATGATATCTACGACGAAACAGATCGCCCTTGGAACATTGCACAGCCTACGTCCTTTCCACACTTAGCATAGAATTGCATACCTTGTAACAATATTATACATGATCAATGAAATAAAGCTTTTGGTTCACTCTATGAGTCATTTACCTCCTTTACTTGTTCATTTTTAGATCGTGTATGTTTTCCGACTAAAACCGCAGAGCCGGATATTTCCGCTTAGGCGTGTATGAAAGTTGTGATTTTCAAAAATCGTCCCTCGAGACGTAAGCTTAAGTTTTCTCGATTAAATTGTTATCTCGTTGCGAATTCGTGGATTCCTAGTAGCGATTTCCGGCACCGATGCTTGGGGGCTTGTTTCCGCGGTTATTGACGGATTACCATTGGGTTTCGTCGCCGCTGGCGAGCGTTTCCGGCTAAGGTCTTCCGGCTCGCGGAAGGTCAAGCGAGCAAGCCGGAAAACAACGACATCAGCACTTGCTTTCCAACATAAAACGAAACATGCAGAATAATCTTAAAGGATAGCAGGATAAGTTGTTTCCGCCCATGCATAATCGTTTCGTCCCTAGCTACTTAAGAATTTAAGTCTTATTACAAACCCACTTCGGGGCCAAAATGATGCAACTGTCTCATTGTTCAAACAGGACCTCTACTCGGAGCTCTCCTCTTCAGATTCTTGGTAGGCGGAGCCGCCGCTGTCACTGTCGCCAGAGCCCGCCTCGGAGCCATCCTCAGAGCCGCCTTCGATGCTGGACCCGGAGCCTTCCCCGTAAAATTCCGGCTCGCCTTCTTCCTCCTCCGCATCGGAAAACCCCTTGGGCAGAGCGTGCTTGCCGTACCAGAACGAGTGATTCACTCGCCTGACAAACAGCTGCTCGTACCCTTGAGTCTCCGCGAGGATGGCGCCCATGTCGGAACCTTTTGGAGCTCCGCGCGCAACGTCCGCAAAGTTGAGTGAGGGGAAATGAGCCTTGCAGGTGGCCAAGACTAGAGAGGCCACTCCGCGCGCCGATGACTTTTGCCAATCTTTGATGAAATCTGGCACTTGTTCCATAAGCTGAGTCATCGTGTCGATCACGGAGGTTTTGGCTTTCTTCAAAGACAGCGTCTTGGCAATTCCGCGACACGCTTCAAACAGTGCGCCGATGGAAGTTCGCACCTCTTCGTATGCCTCCGTCCTCTTCAGGTTAGACTCTTTTGACCATTCAAAGCCAAGGCTCGCTCGTGGGAAAAGGAAGCTCAGTTATGTTTCGGAGAATAAAGCATACGAGGGTAGTCGGAACAGCCAGGCGGAAAAATACTCACGGAAGATAAGCTTGTCGATGGTCTCCGCCTCCGTCTCCAGAACTTTGTTCTTTGATACCAAGGAAGTAACACGACTTTGGTTCTTCTTAAGTTTGTCGTTCAGTTCCGCCAGGTCGCGGGCGTGCTTTTCGGAGAGCTCCTTCCTCGCCTGATTCTCCTTGTCGGAGGACTCTTTCATGAAGGTCTTGAGGGACTCGTTCTCCGCCTCCGAAGACCTGGACTTTGGCGGATAGCTCGTCAAGCTTGGAGTGTTTGGCAGTCTCTTCTGCAGGCGGAAAGTTGCACATATTATGCATTTTTGGACATTTATATCAGCACAAAGAGTAAGACCCGGATCTCGTACCCTGAAGGCGAGTCTCAAGCAGCTGGATTGCCTTTTGGCTGTTTTCCGCATTCTGGCGCAGCCCCTCGATCTCCGAAATTTGCTCCAGCACGTGCACGCGCAGATCTTCGTGCAATTTCCGCGTGGTCTGCGAAGCAGCAAGGAGTTAGCCGGATATTGAAAATCTTGGGGGCTAGCGAGGAATTCAAAGTCTTTGAGGTATAAAAATTTTAAATTTCCGCCTAAGGTACATTCTGGGAAAGCATCGGCTAATACATGTTACACGGAAATATATCACCCAATGCTTGGGGGCTAGTGTTACCTGCCGCACTTCCTTGTGCTTGGCGAAAAACACCTTCAGGCCGTCCTCCAGGTCGGCAAGCTCTCGGATCTCCTCGTCCGGCTTTCCCCACACTTTGTTCAGCATGGCGGAAACTTCCGCGTGGCGCTGTGCAAGGGTAAGTTTTTGAAGGGACGGAGTCGGTCGAGGGTCGACCCGAGTCGTGTTGGTGACTTGAAGGAGCTTTGCTTTTTGCTCCTGTTCTTCCTCAGTGGGCTCCGCGAAAGCGCCGCTTGGTTGGTCTGGCTGAGGAGCGGACGAGGAGGCCCCCTTGGCGGAGTCCCCATGATCAGCAGGAACTTCCGGAAGGTCATCAAGGTTGATGACGTCTTTGGGATCCGGCTTGGAGGCGGATGAAGCCTTGGGCGGAATTTCAACCTCGGGGGTGACAGGAATTGAGGCCGGAGACGGTTTGGTTCTCTTCTTCAGTATCCTTGGAGCTTTGGGGGGTTGGCTTCCGGAGCTTCAGCAAGAACATAAAAGTATAAGTAAGAGTTTGAACGCGAAACCGGAGCTTGGATCTTGGAAGTAGGCGCTTACCCGGAAGGTTTAAAGAAGTGCTGGATGTCAGGTTGGCCTTTGTTGCCGGTATTAATCGGTTTAAGGCGCTTCGCCTCCGCCTCCGCCTTCCGGGTAGCCGCAGTGCTGGGCACTCCGCGGGCGCGTTTCGCATAAGGGCTCGAAGGAGCTGGCTTCTTCCTCTTAACGGGGCGGGAAGCTTCGGGAGCTTCCGCCTCCGATGCGGCTTCCGGATCCGTGTTACCGGTGGAAGGAACCCGGATGATAGTTCCGAGTTCGCTTTCTTCGAGCGCCTCGAGCTAATACAGAGTTAAACACTTAGACAAAAGTTTGAATGCAAAAAGAAACAAGAGACTATAGTCACGCTGGCGTACCGCGGTTCCGGAGCCATTCATGTGGATATCCTTGTTGCACACGTGAACGTGAAGTTCACGCGGAATCTTGATGAGGACCCGGATCCTCTTGTCGATGGCGTCGGCGGAGAGATTATCCTTTGTGGCGCGCATCGGGTCGTCGCGCCCTGTGTACTGGAACATCAAGCGGTCCCTGTGTTGGAGCGGTTGGATCCGCTTGGTGAACCAGGAAAGGGTCAAGTCCTTTCCCGTCAGCCCCTCCTCCGTCACGCCTGCGGACCCGCCTGACGGCGCGTGTGAGCTGGAGTGACTCGGAGAGGTGGGGGCAATGCGACCATGCCGGAAGCTCGGTGGCGGGGCAGTTCTTGAATGGCGGTAGCTTTCTTGCGCTCGTGGGGTCGGAGACGTCCTTCAAATAGAAGAAACCCCCGGACCAGTACCGCGCGGATTCGTGGCGGTCGGTGTGGGGGTAGACGCGGCCTGGGCGGATCATGAAGGTGATGGATCCGCATGTCGCCAGCTCGGTGGATTGCCGGATTCTCTCCTTCTTGACAAGAAATAGTATTGGAACAGGGGAGAGCTCGGGGTTACCCGGAGATGGCCCTCGCAGAGGGTGACATGGTTGCTGATTGCAAGCACGCTGTTCGGCGAGATGTTGTGGGGTTGGAGCCCATAGGCCTTCAGAATCTCTAGGAAGAAATCTGAAGGCGGAAATGAAAAACCGCGTTCCACCAACGCTTTCGTCAGCACCATCTCGTTGTCCTCCGGGGCTGGGGCTAGTTCATTCGGAACTGACCTCTAGCTTCCGTGTTGCAGGAAGCCTTCCGCCTCGAGGTTCTTCAGCTCCATGTCGGTGGTGGTGCAGGGCCACCATTTCCCTTTGGCTTCCGAGTCCCGCTGGCGGGCTTTGGATTTTTTGGCAGCAGCCTCTTCCGCCTTCTTCTCCACCTCTGTAGCTTTCTCCGGGACAGCTGAGGTGCCCTCGGTGTCCTTGCCGGAGTCCTTAGTGGGATCCAGCTGGACTGGAACGAAGGGAGGCGGAGCGGAGGAGATGGGTGTCGCCATGATCGGCTCGCTGGTGGGGGCGGAGTCGTGGAAGACATCTGAAGATGTAAAAAAGATCGCGGAAAAAGGTTCTTTAGTCGGATCCTACATCGTCAACCTAATGATCATCCCTACCAACTACGACAAAGGTCGAAGCTCGGAGCTTACTGTAATGGACCTCGCGGTGGTCGGAGTAGCCGGCGACGAGGTTTTTCGTACGGTGGCTCGCCGGAGTTAAGAACACGAAGAACACTGCGGTGGTGAGCGAGCTCCGGTGATGCTCCGGCGACTATTCCGGCGGGTTCCAGCACAGCGGAGGAAGAGCTCACGGGCGGCGCTGCGTGGAGAGGTGAGAAGGGGGGGTGAATGAGAAGTTAGGGTCGACGGCAGATATTTATAGGCTGAGGGACGATATTCGTGCTCCGCATCCTGTGGTCGGAACGCAAGCATCGCGCCGTTGGATGCGTGACACGTGTCCCAAACCCTAACAGTAAGAATGGCTAGAGATAAGTTACCGCGCAAATCGCGCGAAAATGGCGCCAGAATTGGCGGAACCGTTTGAGTCTGTTAAGATTCCGGGTAAAAGCGTGAAGATAAGCAATTCTCATTCGCAAGCAGGGAAGTAACCCGGAGACATGTTTGAAATTGTCGATAGATGAAGTCCCGCGGGATGGGGGATTTTCTGACTAAAGGTTAGGAAAGAAGAAAATGTGAAGTTGGAGTTCTTCAAATTTCTCCGCGTTACCAACGATGCCGGAGACCTAAGGTGCAAGCATGGCGGAAACTGCAGGCGAAACTCGGAGAACTCTGGGGGCTACTGTTTTGGGTATACTTCATGGGTGTACCATCGACAGTGCCTAGATCCGGCAAGCCCGGGTGGCCCACAGACGGTGATGAGGCATGTGGCCCATCGGGCGGCCCAGTTGCTGTTGATCATGAAGGAAGAAGTCCGGCCCAGGATCAGTAAGCCGGATCCGTACCGACATTAGGAGGAACCCGGATCCGTGGAGGCCCATGAGGAACCCGGATCCAGTACGACGTATATGGAAGGCGGATCCGTGACGTACACGGCAAGACATTGTATCGTAGTTAGGCTATTTGTAATCCGGCTAGGACTCTCCATGTAAACCCTAGATCCGTGCGCCTTTATAAGCCGGATCCAGGGAGCCCTAGAGGCACAACCACAACTCATTGTAACAACGCGAAAGCGCCCAGATAATTCCGGCACAAGCAGCAGTAGGCCCTGTCATCGTGCAGGTGTTCCGAAGCTGGGTAACTCGCGTACCACCGTCCCGTGTGCACTCCGCCCTATGGCCCCCACTTCTTCTCCCCCTCGTGAGGATCCCTCCTCCGGGGTACCGTCGATTAGGCAACGACAAGGTCGTCGTCGGAAAACAGGCAGGCAGAGGAGCAGCCAGATAGGCCGTCGTCGAAAGACGGCGGAATATAGGCAGGTGGGGAAGGAGGGACGGCGGAATCTGGGCAACAAGCCGGCGGGGTGGTGCCGACGAAGAGAGAGATACGAGGGGTGGGGGGGATTTTGAGCAAGGTGGTGGTGGGGTTCGTGTATCGAGTCGCCGACAGATCGGGCCCTTCCCCGCTTTTCACTCGTCCGGACTCCCCGATAGCTCCCCGGGGGACCGGGGATGGCGTGGGCTCGCCGGATGGATGAAGGGCCAAATCCGGACGAAAACGAGGAACCGGGGCTCGACTGGGTTGAATTTCGTCATCCGGATGTAAAAAACGTCGCTCGGGGGCCTCGTCGGGGAGACGAGTGGGGATGCTCTAACAAATTAGAAACCGGCCGGGATGATGGATGAAATATAGCTAGTCGGTCTGATTCTAGTCAGTGGTGATGTGTACTCCGATGACAATGGCGATGATGGAAGGGCGACGAGAACGAAGTAGATGATGAAGTGGATGAGGATGGCCATGGCGCTTTGTGTGCATGTTGCCGAACTCGATGAGGTGGTGCTTCCCCGGCAGCTGCAGCAGCAGCCTCGGCCGGTGACAGCAGCACGAACAACACCACTGCGATCTCCACCAGGCCCCAGTCCGACATCCTCCGCCAATCGTCTTCTTCTTGCCTTCTTGGACAACTCCGGTGACATGACCACCATACGGTGGAGGAAGAAGACATGAGGAAGAAGAAGACGTGAGAGTGAAATCTTCCTTTGTGTTTGTGAGAATGACTGGTGAGGCCAACCAGCAACGAAGATGCTGATTGCGTGACTCCTCCTGCTCACCTCTTCCATTGCTTTTGTTTCTTCCTGAAGATTATGACCTGACAACTATATGATCTTGTTTGCAGGGGAGGCTACCCAGAACTTTGTAGACTGAAGTCACTTTGGCGACAAATTCCATGTATGCTGCAACTATTGTTGCGCTGTGCAGATTTCCGGATTCGCTTTGTGGATATCGTGAACTTCCAGCCCATATTGCTGATTGCTTCCCCGGTGCCGGCCATTCCCACCTTCTGCTTGGGGTTAGTCCACCAGATGCCACTGAAGCTGTTGGTGCTAGTGATAGGCAGGGATTAGTGGTCTTAGCTGTCATCCAGGCTGATAGTCCAGCAAGCTTTTACCATGGCATGACTGGACACAAAGATGGAAAGAACGGGCGTGGCATCCGGCATGTGTTTATTAGTACTACATTATTATGCTATAAGATGCAGAAAAATCATATCTTCCAGTTGAATGGTAAACCATCTGCCTCTGAATTCTCAAGCAAGTTTAGATGTTGTTTACCATTTCTTACCGTAGATTTGTGTAGCCAAAATAGCCTCCTGGGCTGCCACTGAATTTTGAAGGATCCGAGCTGATTTTCAATCTGTCGAGTCTGGAATTGCTGTTACTATATGGGGGCATTTGAACGGTCCAGTGGGCTTAATTTTCCAGCCCATTTCACGTATTGAACAAGCAGAGAGGAGCCAGAACACGAAAACAAAGGAGACGGGAGGAACAAATTAGAAACCGACGAGGACGAAGGATGAAATCTATAGCCAGCCGGTCTGTTCT
Source organism: Lolium rigidum (assembly GCF_022539505.1). Lineage (NCBI taxonomy): Eukaryota > Viridiplantae > Streptophyta > Magnoliopsida > Poales > Poaceae > Lolium > Lolium rigidum. The sequence continues at coordinate 19,048,726 of NC_061509.1, read as the reverse complement.
AGACTTCTAGTCAGTGGTGATGTGTACTCCGATGACGATGACGAAGAGGGCGATGAGAGCGAAGTAGATGATGGCGTGGACGAGGATGGCCATGGCGCTGGTGTGCATGTTGCCGAACTCCACGAGGTGGTGCTTCCCCGGCAGCTGCAGCAGCAGCCCCGGCGACAGCAGCACGAACAGCACCACCGCGATCACCACCGGCCCCCAGTCCGACATCCTCCGCTGATAGTCTTATTCTTGGACAACTCCGGCCACGATGATCACTGCGCGGTGGAGGAGGATGAAGGTGATGAGCAATGGAGGGCAGCAGCCAGCAGGGGGTGGATTGTGTGATTGAGGTGAGGAAGCGGTGGTGGAGCTGAGCTAGGGGAAGTGTGTGAAGGAACAAGGCGCTTTCCTTCAATTCGATTTTGCCTTTCCGTTTCGGTTGGTGGCGCTTCGCTTTCCATCGTTCCCGCTTACGACCTCCAACTCTAGATCACTCCAAGTCAAGTCCTCCCTTTCTAATCACACGTTCTGCACTTTGCTTCTGAAAACAAAACATTTCTCATTGTAGATAGAGTAAAGCCTCTGGACACCTCTCTTCCTTTGTGTTTGTGAGAGTGACTGATGAGGTCAACCAGCACGAAAATGCTGATTGTGTGACTCGTCCTGTTGCCCTCTTCCATTGCTTTTGTTTCTTCACTTTTATTTTCTGAAGAAGGATGTTCTGAGTTAACTCAGATTTACAATATCATGTTCTACCTGAATCTACTATAGTGCAAAACAGGAGCACGTTCTGCAGTCCTAGTAATCTAGTATCCTGGATGTGCCTATTCTACAAAACGAAGTCGCTCTACTATTCAAGAACTATAGCTAATGCTGGTTTACAATTGTGGCATGGCAGAATGTATAATGTTTTAATGTCCGGGGGGAGTGATATTTTGGAACATGGGAGCATATGCTTTCTTTAGTTTAAAATACATCTTACACACATTTTGAATTTCAAAAAAATTGAAACAAAAAATTCGCACGTACATCTTCACGTGCTACACACTTACAAAGTTGTTTCATAAAAAATCGACTTGTCATGTGACGCGTGTAAAAAGACAAAACTCTGTGCTAGAAATAATGCTTTTTACATGATAAAATTTCTCTTTTTTACATAGTCCACAAAAAATGTTGGTTTTTCTTGAAACTTAACGAAAGCACATATATTATGAAGATATACTTGTAGAATTTTTCGTCAAAACTTTTTGACACTTCGAAATAAGATTTTTTTGGTAGAGGGAGCATACGCACCCGGGAGCCGAATTGAATTTCTGGGATATTTATAATTAACATATAAAAAAATTAGTTGCTGAAATATTTCTAGAATTGTATACAAATTTATTTTTTCAGCATATATCTCATAACTGCGGTGGTATCTTCACCAGCTTACCAATCCAACTCTCAGCTCTGCATGCATGTGCAAGCAGTCCCAACAGATACAAACAACCCTACAACATCTCACCTCGGCATATCTTAATACATACTTACCACCAAACTAATCCACGATACACAAGCAGCTGGTGCCAGCAAGCATCTCACACACATCGACCATCATCTACTAGCTACATGGAGGCATCGGCCAGGTCCTTCCTGTACGGCGCCGGCTGGTCTCCATCCTCACTTGATGCGGACGCCGGCGCCTTGCCGGCCTCCACCTGCCCCTGCATCCTCTCCGCCAGCGAGACGTACGTGACCACCGTGTCCTTCCTGAACGTCAGGTACACGATGGCAACGAGGTAGGCGGCCATGAGCGCGAAGACGACGATGGAGAGGAGCGCGTTGGCGTACCTGGGCATGTGGTTGTGCCCCAGCCAGTCCACGTAGGTCCAAACCAGGAAGTAGGTGTTGACCACAATGAGCGCCGCGCTGAGGGCCCAGGCGATGACCACCGTCTGCGCCCATGGATCATCATATATGTGTGTAACTGTTAGTAACTACGATCTCTGAAGTTGAGAGCTCGGGGAAATTGTGTATAAATATCAGTTACTATGCATGTGTAAATGTAATTGTGTGGGTGTGCTTTTGCTGGGGCTTACATAGATGGATTCTTTGAGGGGTCCTACTTTCTTGCTGCTGTTGCAGAACTTGAGAAGAGGGATGAGAGCGAACGGCAACTCGAAAGACAGAATCATCTGCGTCAGAAAAAAAAAGTTCAGGACGCAAAAGTTCGTTAGTTAGCTTGCAAGATTTCTTCTTTCGGTATTAAGTGCAAATTAAGTAACCTCCCATTGCAATGACATTTGTACTAGGAAAAGGTCGAGGAGGAGTACCGAGGACAGGATGATTAGCTTGCCAGCGCCTGACGGACCGGTGACAATGGCGACAATAAGGCTCGGAGTAATGGCAATTGCACGGGTGATGAGGTTCCTCATCCAGTTCTTCATCTTCATGTCCAGAAACCCCTAAAAAATATATATCATAAATTGTAATACAAGACACCTATATTCACTGGGAAATAATGCTCACAAATGTCTTTTGAATGGTCTGCATACATAAAGTGGTTACCTCCATGATGACCTGCCCAGCGAATGTGCAGCTAATTGTGGTGCTTTGCCCAGAAGCTAGCAGCGCAACCCCATATACAACAGAGCTCGATCTCCCCAAAACATTCTGAAAGAATTAAAATGATATTGGAAGTCGTAACATTAGATCTGCTGCAGTTAATTTCTTTCATACTACACAGCATAAGGTAAGAGACTCTATTGAAGCTGGAATGACCATTTCAACAGCTCAAGCACGGCATACCCTGAGCAGCAGAGGTGCAGATTGCAGAGTAAGATCGCCACACGTGTTGGCATCGGCTGGGGACAGACTGTTCGCACTGCAAATGGATCCAGCAACAACAACCACCGCAACATTGATGAGGAACGCCACGATGAAGGCGAGACTACACTCGATGAGGAAGTAACGGCAGGCCACCTGTCCAAAACAAGATAACAACAAGGCCATTTAGCCACTCAACAACAAACTGTAGCTAGTCGCCTCTACAACACTCTCTCATATCCTCTGGGTTCTACAACCTACTTTGATGCTTTGGTCTGACCGTGGGGTCTTCCTTGAGAGGACCAGGGCAGAGTGCAAGAACAAGTTGTACCTGCATGCATGTCACAGACAGGCGCATCATGAACTTTGCATCCATGGATAGATGCACAATAACCATGGTGTAACACCCTGATGACTAAATAAGGTCCTTACGGCGTGATGATAGCGCCAAAGAGCGCGATTGCATTGGCAGCAGCACCTTTCCCTCGCAGAGAGGGAACAAACATGCCCTTGGCCACCTCCCCTGCGGATGGCCTCAAGTAGCTCAGCTCTCCAAAGAAGCATCCTGCCATGGTGAACATGCACGCTGCTATGATGAACTCCAGTTTCCGGGCCTACACATGATGTTACATGGTAAGGTTAAATAAGCAATAATCTAGTATCAGCCTACAAGAAGGGTAACTGTGTAGATAGCTGAGAAATTTTCAAGGAGGCGCTTTTGTTTGTGTACCCCAAATCTCTGCACCCCAAGAAGCAAGAAGGTGCTGAACACTGTGAGGATAACTCCAACCCACACAGGAATTTTGAACAATATGTTGAATGCAAAAGCAGTACCTAACACTGCACTACAAAACAGTATGTTAAGTAAATGCAAAATGCAGCAAAGAAAAGAAATAAATACTGTAATAAAAGTAATACTGGTTTACTGATCAACCTTCAGGGATGTCATCCGAAATCACTGCCAGCTCAGCAACAATCCATAAGCAAGTATTGACAAAGCGGGGGTATTCTTCCCTGCAGAGTTCAGCCAGGTGCCTCCCTGTACAGAGATTCAGCGGTAAGTGTGGATTTGATGTACATAAATCAAGGAAAATAGCTCAGTGAAAATTACCTGTTTTCACTCCCAGGTTGGCGGCTAATGTTTGTATAAAGAGCGCAAAGATCATCCCAACTAAGACGACCCACAGAAGCTGTTCATGGTATAATTAATAATACTGAGATTGGTGAAGAAAGTATGCCAGATACACAGAAAAAGTACAGGAGAAAAAAAGATATGGATGGTTGAGTGTGTACTTTTTTACGTTTCTGGCTAACCTTTTCACTCTATATCGGTATTAGAAGAATTATTTCTCTTGATCAAATCTGTCATCTATTTTACCTATAACTAAAATTAGTGAAAAATATTGTTTGGTAATAGGCAAGAATTGTTTCTATTTCTCATATTACTAATATTATTGTCCTAAAGGAGTCAACTATTGATAGTGCTTCCCGTAACAGCGCAATATTGATATGTACATATTCCTTCACAAGGTAATCTAAGTTTACCTTGTCTGGAAGTCTGGGGTAAAGTGTTTGTTCTACATAAGTAATAAGCATTAAAAACATGCTTTAAAATTTAGATTCTTGTTCACTAAGGATACACTTAAGGTCAACATGTATATTCACAGACCAGGATAAATATTCAGTGTAAACATAAGCTCAATGCAAGGATAAAACTATGGGCTCATTTCTAAAATCAAAGTGTTTCTCAAAATGCATTTTGGAAGTCACTCCCTCTGCATGCCGATCTTTGTTTCTTATTTTTAGATTGCATGCCCAAGCCAGCATGTTCTTCATGTATAAAGTGGGTGCTTTGCATTTGAGGAAACATAGATCAGTAACAGGTGCGCAAATTGGAGAAATCTTTCAATGGCCAAGCAAGGGAATGATCCACCGGTTCCAACTAAAAACTGATTCGAAGCTTCAGAGCTTTTGTTAACTACCAGATGATTCTTTATTTGAAGAAGTCAAATTTGGTTCTGTAAGTGTGACTAACTTGTAACAAAGGACTTCCACTTATGTGACATCAGATAGACAGTCTCAGGACACAAATGATATACTCCTACTCCACATTATATCTACTAAACTAGTTATTTTCAAATTATACTCCCATATGACTTTGTAAACTTTTGTTCGCTATTGCATAGCATGCCACATAATTTAAAAGCACTCTTGTCTCTTTGCAGAACCCAAATAAATTGCAATGCCTCTGTTCTGCAAGTATATTTTTCTCTTTCCGTATTAAACAACAAATAGATAGCAATTAGTTGGTAATAATAGTGGCAGTGCCCATTCGATACAAGAAACCAACAAATGTAATGTACCTCATACTTGAAGTCAGCCCCAGCTTGCATGTCAGTTTCCACTGAAATCACGCATCAGAAACAAGCTTTACCACCATGACAAACAATTGCTCTCCTACTTGTCAAAAAAAATGTATTTACACTTTATACAGCACTGCGGAAATAACAGGAGCTTACTGTTGCTAGGATCCAGGAAGCCAACGGCCACAAGAGCTCCAGGCCCAACATGAGCCAAGAATTTCCTCCATTTTGGATGCTACTACCCAGAAAATGGGTTAGCACTGAACAGAAACAACCACGCAACTCAACTCAACCTTAGAACTACACGAATACACATAAATGTAGCAGTAAGCATGCATGCAGGAGGCGAAGCGATCGTTGTCGCACTTCCAGGCGGGCACAGGTGGTAGAGGGAGGATACACGCGTTGTCTACATTGCGTCCTCGGCGAGGTATTTTCAGCCAAAATTTAGGCAGGAAATGGGTCGACGTGAACATGTTGGTTTGTTTGCTTCGGCCTGCTAGGCTGGATTTTCCATTTCCTCGTGTCCACTCAGACCAAAACGCACCGTTTGCGATCAGGCTACTGAAGATGACCTTACAACAACTCTAACTAAAATCCAATAAGCATGGTTGAGATATACCGGTAAGTGTTTTGCTAGTTCTCATTGGACCAAGAACTAGCCAAGTTCTTAGACAACCGTTTAGCCGTCTATTTATCTTGATATGGAAGATAGAGATAGATTAGGAATAAAGAGTTATGTAATTATACGGGAAGGATTTCGTCCGTCTCCCGGAATTTGTAACTTGTACACATGAAAAGCCTTGGCTCCACCTCTTATATAAAGGGGAGCTGAGGGAGAAAGAACGAATCGAATCCATTATCAACATAACCCTAGTTTTTCATAGTCGAGCATCTTTTTCGGCTGAACTTTCGAGATCTACTTGCCCTCTACTTTCTACGAAAACCCAAGTCTACAATCTGTAGGCATTGACAAGTTAATCCTTTGTCACCGACGGAGGGGAGAGAAACCAACCAAAACCACCGCAACAGCCACTGAAAACTAACGAGAAACAAGACCGAGATGGTCCGATCGAGGTAGCTAGGTCGCTGCCGCCACCAGAGCAACTCTAACCACCACCGCCACCGGAGGAGGACCACCTTGTGGCCATCCCTCCTCAGATACAAAGGTAAGCCGACGCGACCTCCGAGCAAGGCCCGCACCGTCGGATCACCATGCCGCCTCGCCCCACCTATGCCACTCCTCGTCCACCCCGCATCGTCGGCAACGCCAACCTCACCCGCACACAACCTCTGGACCCAAGCAGGGAGGCCTACCTGTAAACCGCCGAGCTGGGAGCTGAGAGGGACTAGGCCCCCGCCGCCCCCATCATCGATGTCGCACGACTTTGCCCAGGGGCGCCGAGGGGAGGGATAAGGGAAGGAGGGGTGGCGGCGACAAGGAGTTAGGTTTCGCCCCTGTCGCCCGGAGGAGGCGGCGAGAGGTAATGGGTCAATAAATGGAAGCAGTGGCGGACCCAAGATTTTCATCAAGCGTGGACGCACTGTAACCCTAGCCAATTTTTCATCAAAATAGGCGTGCCGGGCTTAGGGACGGTTGGATCCTCCTATGAATGGAAATTCATCGAGAAATAACCCTGGCCTCGTGAATATCGGCGGAATTGGTCAGTTCAGATAACCTAAGTTTCGTTTTGAATCTCCAAGAAAATATATACATCTGTTTAAAATCGGTACATTACGTCTGATGACCGGAAAGTTGAGGAATTTGTCTCGTGTTCCTATGTGAACAATATGTTCGCGCCCGTGTTTGTATCTTACCGTGACTCGTGAATAATAACCATGGTAAAACATAGTCCGGTTTGAGCAAGAATCCCCGTATCAGCCATCTGATGAAGGTACAAGAGATGATGAGTTGATGACTACTAATAACCCTTGATCAATCCCGGCCGGAGGAGAAGATGCAGAAGCTAGCACAGCCATCGACGATGGAGGATCGCGAGAAGACATGTTGTATCCTTAATCTTGACGACGATCTCATCGCCGAGATCTTCATCCGCCTGCCGATCAGGTCCGTCGCGCGCGCCGGCGCCGTCTGCAAGGACTTCCGTCGCGTCGCCTACGCGCACCGCCGCCCGCTCGAGCTTCTCCTCTACACTGTCAACGCAGCCGCCGCAGCAGAACGCAACGGCGCGCCGGACACGTGCCGCGTCTTCGATTGCCACCTGGAGGCCGTCTCCGTGTCGGCCTCCGCCCGACGCCCGGCGCGGCGGCGTCTCGCGCATCTCCCGGCGTTCCTGCCACGGTCGGAGCGTCCGGGCGAGGAGTACTGCGTGGCGCTGGCGTCGTGCGACGGGCTCCTCCTGCTCGGGACTGCCGCCGGCGGGCAGTACGTCATCTGCAACCCCGCCATGTCGCAGTGGGCCGAGCTCCCGCGGCTGCGACGCCGCCGCGACCTGCCTTGCTGCGCGTTCCGGGAGTCCGGGTTCTACTTCCACGAGCCGTCGGGCGAGTACCGGCTCCTGTGCCACGTGACGGTGGACGAGGAATCACGGGCGGCGCGCTACTACGTGCTCTCCACGGGCGCCGACGAGCCCCGCCGGCTGGACGGAGTGGAGGCCACGCCCGTGCACAGCAATTGCGTCCCCTCCGCCTGCGACATGATCACGCCGGCCGTCTTCCGCGGGCGCCTGCACTGGCTGCGGCACCCGGAGGCCGGTTCCGGCGGCGGCGAGATGGCGGTGTTCGACTGGGCGGACGAGACGTTCAGTAGGATGGCTTCTCCGCCGACCAGCGACGAGCACTTGACCAACCTGGTCGTCGCGGACGGATGGCTCATGGCGTCCGAATTCCAGGACGGTGAGCTGGGCCTGGGCGTCGACCTCTGGGTGCTCGGCGGTTACAGAGGAGGAGGTGGCGGCGCTGGGGAGGTGGAGATGAGATGGGAGCGGCGGCACCGGGTGGAGCTGCCGTGGCAGCAGGCCAGGACGATGCCGACGTGGCTCGATGTGGTGGTGGGCGGCGACGTGGAAGGAGACGTCGTCCTAGGAACCAGCAATGGCGTGGCGGTGTACAACGTGCGGAGCGGCACGGGCAGGGTCGTCGACGTCGGGCCCGGAGCCGTTCGGCTGACGCGGCGTGCGCTAACGATGAGGGAGAGCTTTGTACGGCATGGTTTCTTCGAGACGCGGCCGCATCCCGGCTTGCCGTCCTTCCTACTATACCAGTGATACAGAGGGAGGAAGCTGATATCCAAATGCCGGCGGGCAGTACATGAAAAGTGTGGTGCGGCACAGAGAACACCACTGTCAAGGCCCTTGCGTCGAAGTGTGGTGCGCGTAACTTGGAGCGTCCATTTCGTGCGCGTCCATCGGCTTGGTCAACTGCACGGCTTCGGGTCACTCGCGTGCTTCCAGCCTGGCTCAGTTCACCATTAATTCCTTCATCATTAGGTTGTTTTTTTTTCTTCACCCGATCCATCGACTTAAGCTCAGCTAGCTGCGCGCGCCGTGCGGTCTGGATCCTTTTTTTTCGCTCCACACGATCGACACACCGTCCAAGGGAAATTCATCAGCACATACAGCGCTCGCACGGTCGATGACCCGAGGAGGTGCGGTCGTACAGCGGCCACGTGAGCAATGTGTAGTCAGGCTGCCGTGTGGGATCCGATCCGCGTTGTGCGGCCAGGCTGGCATCATAAATTAATTAATTAATTCATTAATCTCCTCCCTCCCGTGCCCGTGCCCGTGCCCGTGCGCCGTCAGCTTAATTTGTTGGTTCAGCCAGCAACTCCAAAAAAAATACTACTCGTATATGCGCGCGCAGCAAAGGAAACAAGCCGAGTCTCGTTTCCTTGATCAAAAAAATGAGGCTGAGCTTCATTTACAAATGGACATTTCTGGTCGTCCCTGCCACCTCGTGCTAACACGTGTCCTTTCTTGCAACAAAAAATCCCCCCTTTTTTTTTCTTCAACATAGCAAAAGAGGACTCGCCCACAAAATAAAAGAAAGACACTGACAGAACACCGGAGACTCACCGTTGGAGATCTCGACGGAGAGCACGTAGCAAAAAAAAAATTATGCTATTGTACCAAAAAAAAAGAATATCGCCAGAGACATCGACAGAAAACTCGTTGTGGAACCATCTTATCGGGCGACTTCGCAACCAATGCAAGCTACAGAAGGAGCCAGGGTCTCCTCGACGGGAGGCTGCTGCCGCCGTATATCTGGCCGGAGCTTGGAAGGCTCTGTAGGAGCGACAAACGACTGCGAGCGCCCTGCTAGAGCTTCAGGGTGCGGGGGAAGACGATGGGGCTGCCGAATATTACTACAACACTTGGCTGCCACCATGCCCAACGCCCCCGCCTTCCGCAAGCGACGAATAGGAGAATTTATAGAGGAATTTTTGTGTTTACTGAAGCAAATCGATGAGAACAAATCGTACTCCATACTCCTTAGGTTTAAAAAAAAAAGCTCAACATTCTTTTTTACATATACAGAGAATATTGCGATAGCTGAACATGGATACCGGCCTACTGATGGACCTAGACGCATCGACCACGCTCTTGGCCAGCCGGACTGACTTCGCCGATGCAGCAAGGCGGTCTCCTCTCTTCCTTTTAATGAAAGGAAACTTGAAGCCTTTGAGTCAGACCCGCAAAAAAAAAATTCTCTCTCAAAAAAAGAAAAGAATACAAACACCTCTCGTGTCTTTTGGTCCAACATCACTGCACTCTACTACAAAAGCTGGCTCACACACCAAAAGTTACATCAATTTCTTCAAGATTTTCGCATAACCTACCCAAAATTTTCCAATATTTAAAGTTGTAACAACTTTTACATGTTGTGCATTCCCTGGCCTGCCGAATATTATTACAACACTTGTAACACACGAATATTACACAAACAGGAACCAAACCACCTGAGCCAGAAGGTCCAGGTCACGCCAATAGCAGCCAGAGACGCGCGAGGCCAGGCCGGGTCACCAACCCCCCGCCTGCACATGCACACCAGTTAACTTCAGCAAATTTGTACTGCTCTCCAACACTATATATAAAAACACTTTGAACCAGCAAAAAAATCTACAGCCAAATACTTTATGTGTACCAGGCCAACTATATATGCATCAGCACTGAGCATTCCAACTACCTGGTCAGATAAAGCCTGAGTTATTTCGTGACACCAAACTCGTATCCATCCCAGTGGAATGCATGCATTCGGCATATACAATGCCAAATCATAACTGCAGAATTACTACATAGCTGAATGATCATTTTAAAAATTTTGCTTTGTTTTCTCGAGTGCTACCTATCTCAGCTGGAAAAATGAGGCATGTCCTATGGTGTTTTTTCCGGATGTCCAGATCACACATGAGACAATATTATACTCCAAAAAAAGAACAAGGTGCACACAGCTGCACTACTCTAAGGGACATGCAAGATACAACCATGCAATCCAACTCAGGACACTAGGAAATATATATATAGTCACTAGTCCTAAACATCAACAAATGAAAGCGCTCATTACTGCCAATGACCAAGTCCTACTAGTTACAAAAGTTCAAACCAGAACCTAAACCAGCATCCAAAGCCGAATCACACATCATCCAAAGCTCCAGATGGCCATGGATACTCACCTAAACCGACACTGCAAATAGAATGTGCATGATTAGTGCACGCAATTATATGTTCACCATAATTATGCAGACGGACAAACAAGACATATGTAAGAGCAGCAGCAACAAGAAAAAATAGCAGTAAATTAAGAGAAAGGGAGTTTGTCCTTTTTTCAAAATAGCATATAAATCAATGGAAGTTTAATTAGCACAGGTATTCAAAATTTCTCCATGGCCTTTGTCCTTTTTTCAACATTCAAATCGCAGGTCAATCAATTCACAATAATAGTGCACACAGCACAACTCATATGACATCCAACCACACAATCAAGCTCCATCACAACTCTAACCAAGGAGATACGCAATCTAAGAACAAGAACTATGATCGTTGCAGCAAAGGAAACAACTACTGCACCATTACATCTCCAAGTCTGCAGTATTACGAAACATTAACCTCTTGATGGAATCTGAGCTTGTTCATAGAGATCCTAGCTAGAGTTCTAGACTCATATGAAAGGAAGATACCAGATCCTACCTGGCCTCGTATAGGAAAACAAACTCATACAACAGACCAACATTTAGACGACAAAAACTGCATAAGAAACTAACAAAACAGTGGTAACATTTGAAAGATGCATCACGCCGCAACAAATTCTGAAGCTGCATTACAAGCTAAATAACAAAACAAACAGAAACAATAGAAGAGATCACACCTTATTACCACAAGCATCATGAGCAAACAGGCCATGCAGGTCATAAGTAGAGGAAGCAGGTTTTAACAATCAGCCTTTCACAATCAGCACCGGCGGCTCCTGCAGCCCAACTGTGGCGCATATGGACGTTGTAATATCAATGGAACCGAACCACACCGAACATAAACGAACTGGAAATTGGCAACATACCTTGCAGATGGCATGCTACTCCTTCTGGAGGCGCTACAAGTTGCCCTTGAGCCGAAACTGCAGCCGATTAACGATATAGAAGAGATGATTCAGAAGGTAAGTAAAAAAAGGATTGCAACTGAAATCAGAATGAGTGAAAATCTCCAACCTACCTTGCCACCGGGATTCTGTCACTGCACTGTCATTTCCACACCATTGCAGCCAAGAGACAAAAGTGCAGTCCCATTATTTGTATATAACACAACGACAACCTATTGAGGAAACAAATAAAGCACATCATTCTTCACAAATAAGCATTATCCATAAGGATAATTGGCAATATTCGAGAGTGACTAGAAAGAGCTCTAAAGTGGAAGAAAATGACCATGGATCCTGTTGCCTATGTTCTTGACAGCTCAACAACAAAAGTCAAAATCAGATCAAACATAGTAGTATTCTCTTCTTATAATTCATGCCATCATCAGAACCAGAACAAACCCATTCTCCCGAACCAAATCTAGAACCACAACAAATAAGAGCTATTTCTTCCTAAATAGAAAGGCTATCATCAGAATCAGAACATACAGATCAAACCAATCGCTTATTTCACCAACAGAGCAATGAGAAATCACATCTCTTTGCACATAAGTCCATAGAATTTCCAAGAATGAATCAAAGATAACCAAAACATAAGTGATGCCATCTCAGACACATAGAGGTGCATCGACTAAATATGCGTTATCGGAGACCTTATGTTCTACAATGCTTCTACCACAGACAATTGTAGCACTCCATAAATAAATGATGATAGATATAAAATGTTTTAATCTAATTCCTTAGCCAAGGGATCGAATTATTAGCAATAAGTAGCCATACAAATGCATTAAGAAGTTTAGATAAGCAGTTCAAACCTTATATTCATATGATAAAAATGGGCAAAGTTAAAGCACGCCATGACAAATCAAAGACCGGCCGTATGCTCAAACTTCATATCCATTTGCATACCATAGAAATCAACGATTAGCACAATACCAGCCCATCAATCACAAAAACCACTCCCGTAACCCAACATGTTTTCCATTAAAGAGAACGATAGTAAATACAAAATACGCAGATGGAATCAGTGGAAGCTCCCTACTACACCACTCCAACATATTGGTAGGCGATTCACAATCAGCATTGGTAGCTCGTGCAACCCAAACAGAAGCGCATCAGGACGTTATCCCCACATCAACGGCTCGAAACACACCGAATCGAATCAAGATGGCAGGCTAACCTTGCAGATCACGTAGTATTACTCATTCTGGAGGCGCTCCAGGCTGCCCTTGCCGTCCATGGTGAAACCCTTGGCACGCAAAGAAACTAGAATCAAATCATGTACTAGTATGAAATCTTCCCCTAATAGTCGAATCAGTTGTTCTACCGAAGCAAGGACAAAGAGGATATTTACCTCGAGATCTGTAGCAGCACCTCACATGCCATCAGCATCACATCTCCTCTGCCCTTCAGCAGCATCAGTTCTTCTCCTCTGCAAAGAAAACAAAATTGTCACACTGCAACTCTGAACCTGGGACTGTCGTATGCTAAAGTTCCTGATAATAGTGAAGGGTTACTGAACTCGAAATTGTGCTCAGAGTAAGGCATCATTGATGAAGTGTGACATTTATCAAGAATCTCTATTAACCAAGTTTAGTGATATACCTAAAATTCCTTGCTTTATTAATTTTCAACTCGAGGTTGCAGGATTGATTTAATTACCGCATTGCATCATAGAAACTGAGCTTTTCATTATAAGTTAAAAGGTGAAGAAACTACAACAGCATGTAATGTGGGCATTGAAAGGATAAACTAACCAGTATAGTGAACACACTTCTGGTACTTTGAAGAAATAATTTATAGCATTGATAAAGCACTAACTGAGAATTGCAATAGACATGCAGCAAGAATTTATCTTTGTGTAGATGCACTCTACTTTCGGGAATTAACTACTTGATCAAGCCCAGTTCCAGTAATGAAAACTAGTCCAGTTCATTGAGAAAATTTTAGTAATTCAAACAAGTGCAGTTCCGGTAATGAAACTGGCAGTAGATCACTGGTAAATTGGCAGCTTGCCTTGCGGGTCACATGCTACTACTCGTTCTGGAGACAGATCAAGCTGACCTTGCCGGCCACGGCAAAATCCTGGGCGCACAAAGAAAATTGAATCAGATCATGTACTAGCACCAAATCTCCTCCTAATAGCCGAATCAGCTGCTGTACCAAAGCTAGGACAGAGAGGGAATCTGGAAGCTTCTACCTTTGAAGCGGACGGCGACAAGCCCCTGGACGGTGGCGTCTCCGGGACTAGTAGCTTGACCTCCTGGTCGCCGGCGTCCCCACGGCTGCGTGCAGCACCGCGCTCCCTCGTCCACACGCACGACGCAGACCGGCGTGATCAATGGAGCCGCGCGGCGGCGCCGAATGAAGAAACAAAAGCATCTGCCTACATATGTACACATTTCAACAACAGGAAAAAGGAAATGAAACTTTAGAAAGCAAACTTTATGGACAAATACACATGACAAGTTTCCAATAATTTTTCGACGGAAAGAATGTAGTAGAACAAAGAAAGAATAAGCCTTTCTGATCATATCCCATCCTATATGCATCAAATGTCCATGATTTTTCAATCAATGAGAAACAAGGGAACACGTCATTGGTTGCTCGATTGGCAGCAAGTAATGGCAGCGTATCTACCTAAAGTGAACATTTCAAAAGCATGGAGAATTTTCAATGAAAGCAAGACGACCTTGAGATTTTCAGCTGCTACAAGATGCTAGTTGGCAAGCCTCCCAAAACCTGCCTGCACCTAGATGATATATGGGTGGGCAGATGTTGATCTCAACCTGCCGTAGCTCCTCATGCTAGTGCAAGACGTCCCGGCTGAGGCCACCACTCCCATCAATACAATTAGCTGTAGGAAAAGGTTTTTTGTGTTAGTGTGCAGAAATGAAAGTAGGATGATAATTAGCCGATAACCTCTAAATAAAATGATAGCACAAGCAATAGATGTAAATCGATGTATGTGATGAAAGTGCTGCATATATGCAAAATTGTATTGGCATATTGCTGCCTACGTGTGTATTGCTACTAGCATTCAACAATTATTTTTAAAAAAAGGGTATTGACAAAAGAAAACCAAATTGTAACCAACATGAGAAAGGGGCACCGCCAATCAAAACAAATGGATGAATCACACAACATAAAGGATATGTCATTTATTTACTGGTCCATTTCACCAAGTACCTTGCCATGAAATAACCAGATTATACCCGTGCGCTATAAAAGGGCAAACAAGAGAACGCCGATAACTAAATCAAGAAGGATCACCATGGTAAAACTTAGAAAATATTTCCACGTCAAAGAATGATTTGCACAGGTATAGGCCCACCAATCACAATACCCACTCACGAGAACAGAGAATAGTTTGCATTAAACCCAAATGACAACGGTAGATACAAAATACACGTTTGGAATCAGTGGAAACCACCACTCTAATATGTAGCTGGTCAAGCGGGCGATGAACGGCCAGTACCGGCAGCTCCTGCAACCGAACCCCAAGCGCGCCAGGACATTATCCACGCACCAACGAAATCGAACCAAAACAGGGAATTGGCAGCGCGCGGGTCATGTGGTACTACTACTCGCTCTGGATGCGCTCCACGTACGGCGAATCAGATCAAGTATATATGCTACTGGTCGAATCAGCCGCTATGCCGAGGCAAGGACGGAGAGGGGATGCAGAAGCTGCTACCTTTGAATAATTTATCTGATGCCGACGATCCCCTGGAACGGCGGCGGCGTCTCCGGAACGAGCAGGCCGACATCGTGGTCGCCGGCGCCCACGCGGATGCGTGCAGCACCGCGCCCGTGCTCCCTCAGCCACGCGCACGACGCGGACCGGCGTGGTCGACGGAGTCGACGCACGCGACGAGCAGGCCGGTCGCGGCGCCTCCTCTTTCGTCTGCCAGGATGGGTCGGCGCTTGTGGGGAGGGGTGGTGGGGGAAGCCGGTGGCGGCATGTCGATCCGATCAAGGCGGAGAGGAGGATCGGAGGTGCCTGTGGAGGCGGCGGCGCCGGAGGGCGACTGGCGGTGGTTGGGGAATGACATGGAGGCGGCGGGCGGCGTGATTTTCGTTTTCTCTGGACGGTTAGCAGCAGCAATTAACAATGCACCAGCTAGTTTCTCGCACGCCATTGGCTAGTACCTAAAATTACGGAGGATTCATCTCACCAAAACAGATTGTCCAGGATTCCACACGCGATTTTCAAGTAACCGAATTTAATTATGCGACTTAATTGGGGATTTTCTTCCTAGTAATAATAAAACGGTTGCACTTTAAATCTAAATAAATAAAAGTTGCGTCCAGGAGCTTGTTAATGGCATGATTAATGGAATGAGGCAACTATTTTCAACTAGTACCTACAATTACGGAGGATTCATCTCATCTCACCGAAACAGATTGTCCAGGATTCCACGCGATTAATTACCCGACCATGATGCCAGACCATTTCCTTTCCTTTTCCACGTCATGTTTCCCCGCCAAAAATCGAGTCATGTCGCTCAAGTCACTTGGAAACGGCTCCTCCGTTTAAAGTTGGGCCACGGACATCATTTTTTGTTCAAACAAATACTGACATGGTTTTGATATGCTGGAATTATTCGCTTAACAGTTTCATACGAAGACTTTCTTTTGGTGGTGGTTCCTATCTTCAGACTAGATACACACTATGACATAGAAAGCTTAGCTAGCTAAATCAATTAAAGTTCAGTTGGCCAGATTGCTCGAAATTTTGGCAAGACCTTCACTAAATTTCCAGCAATCACATGGCATAGAGAATAAGAATTAACACCGGTTGATAAGAAAAACACTAAAGCACAATGAATGTCAACCTCATACAGTTCAACTCAATCAGGGGTCTAATCAAAGGGAGATACCGCAATACAGAACAATGCACGACAAAGGAAACTCGATCTACAGCATGAAACTGTTGCGCTACAAAACTCTTTCGAATTTTGAAATCTTGGCTCGATGCATTGTAAGCCATATCGCAGAGCTGATAAAGGTGCTAGGAAGCTGCTGCGCATAGATAGCTCGACCAAGCAGGCATATGATGGTGTCTCCTCCTTGTCTTAGGGTCTTCCAGCTTCCAAGTGAGGCAGGCTGCAACCAGCTACAGGGTCCAGATACCCTTCATGTCTTCTCGTCCTCCTCTTCATTATCCTTGAACAAGAACGGATAGTCATCAGATCGAGATCTAGAATAATAAATTAGGACCCCAATCAAAACAATAAAAACTTGTACCACACAATTTGGAACACTAGTATATAGAACAATTATTGACTTGTGTTTTTCTGTGACAAAAGCATCTTCCCTTCATCAGTATATACATACAACAACCTTATATATTGGCTCTCAATAACCTGTGTGTACCCTCCATCATGATATATGCAGTACCAGCTAGCCCCACTCAAAAATAAAGAAGAGAAATAACCAAAGAGCTAGCATAATGTCAACGACCAATGCTCTATTGCTGATAACGGAATTATCCCTCCGATTCAAATTAATTGAGTCAACTTTGTCTAGATACGGACGCGTTTGTTGACTAGATACATTCGTATCTAGACAAAATTGAGTCAATTAATATGAATCGGAGGGAGTACTGATTTTGTACCATTACTCAAGACTTATGTCAATATTTAAGTGACCCGAATTAGGCATAGTAATGCTATGAATGAAAACAGTTCTACATGAAAAAACTTTCATTCGAGGAAACTAATCTCACATTTTAAACTTGTACACGAATATGCAATCATTCACATTAAACCATCAAGACAAATGATTAAGAGAGTTTAAGATAATCCACGAAAGCAATAAAAAGGAATGCCAGTTTAACAATCACTTGGGCACTCTACTTGTCAACATCATCTCATAAACAAGAAATTTTCCTACAAAATAAGCCACACTAGGAGCTCGTAGTAGCACAACATAGCAGTGCGAAATAAAACCATAGAAAGCAAAACGACATGACAAACCAGATGTTCAGGACCATCTAACAGAAACATAGATGCATGGGAGTCAGTGACTCACCTAAACTGAGTAGCTTCACCATGTACACACTGCTTGAACTTTATAAACCACTTGCAGCCTTTGTATCCTGCCTTCCCCTCCAGTAAAGCCTACATGCAGTTTTACATAATTAAAGTAAGAAAATCCTGGAAACATACAGTATGGAAAACTACAAGTTTGTATTGACGCTAAATAAAAAGGGAGCACGTAACCGAGTAACCTGGAGCTCTAGCATGAAGCCGAGAGTTTGTTCTGGCGACTCCAGGAACAGAAGTATACCTTGCTCCACCCGAAGCTACACCTTGGTGAGATGTACAGGAAGTGGTGAAGTAGAATAGAGAGGCAGCGATGCACTCGGACTTGTTCATCGATGCGGCTCCCCATTGTGCTCATGAGGACGCGATGAAGCCTCAGGTGGAGACCGACGAACAACGCCACCCCCTCTTCAAAGGAGTCGCTCCTTGCTAAAGTGTGGCGCCACGACAGCCCCCCCTTGGCTCGCATTGCCGCCGTCGTGTCCTGGTGAGTAACACCCCCTTGCTAGTGTGCAGGCAGCTGCATGTCAATCCGATGTCCATGAGCGCGACGCGGACCGGCAAGTTCGACGGAGCCACGCGCACCATCCAATAGATGCACGCGCACTCAGGCGAGCAAGCCAGTCACGCCGCCATGCTTCCTGGGCAGCTACACTTCTCTTCTCTCTGCTGTAGCATACAAAGAAATGACAAGAAGAATCAATGCATGAAGATATCCCTGGCACTTTGGTGCAGCTTATTGTCTGAACTGAAGTAAATATGTTTGAGGATAACTTGAAAGTGCAGTGTGAGACTTTGGCCTAGTTTGGCAACAAAGTTTTTCCAAAACTGAAGTATTACAAAACTAAAGTATTTATGTGTATGGGGAAGAATACTACAGTTTCTTGAAACCATAGTATTTCTCAGTTTTGGCAAAAACTACAGACCGTTTGGCAAGTGCTGTTTTACAGTCCCTCTCAGGCTTTGACCAATTGTTACATTGTATGTATGATCTCCATGATGCGTGCATGTCTATTGCATGTATGGATGATCACTTTGACCGATAGTGACATAGTGTTATGCCCCGTACATGGCTGCTGCATGGCGCGAGAATGAACACAGAACGCCATCATCAAAGCCCCGCTGGGCCACCTTGAGCAGCTCGGGGACATGACCGCCCCTGATGCGTCGTCGAGGTCTCGCTGATTTCAGGAGTCTGCAAGTGTGGTCGTCGCGTTCCTGTCCTCACCAACTCCCTCGCCGGCCAGCCAGACACCACCGGATCAAACAAACGGGTGAAAGATAAAGGTAATTATCCTTTGTGGCTAGCAATGATCCCATCTTCAAGACTATAGGGGGCGCCAATGGCAGCTTAAGATAAGAGAGAGGCTGGAACGTTTTTATGGCTTTCTCCGTTTCAGAAAAAAGAGGCCCAAGCTTGTTTTTTCAATACTTCAAAAATACTACAGTTTGAGAGATACTAAAGTATTAATACTGCAGTTTATAGTCACAACCAAACGCATCAAAGTATTTGATACTGTAGTATTTTAAAAAACTGTAGTATTGATCAAATACTTCAAAAAAACTTTGCTGCCAAACGCATAACTACTATCTGCAAGCAGAGCAATATCTGCAACCAGGTCACAACAAAGATACAAAAGAGTCACCTTTTATTGGGACTTCAGATGATCTGCTCCATCTACGGCCAAGACGTCATGTCCATGTCTTCCTCAGTGATGTAGACGGTTGCCAGGGCAGCTCCGAGACGACTTGGTTGAAGCGTGCAGGCTAAAGTCCATTGAGTTTTGCATTAACCAGAATAGAAGAATTATCGGGACGTGATACTCCACTCACTGGCTATCTGTTGTTTCAATACAGCATACATTAGTACCTATACCTAGTTGAGAAAATGAAGAAAAGATCATTAATGTAATAAAACAGAGATGGCTACATAAAAAATACTACAGCTTTGTTTGCACATCAAAGCATTCCACCAATTAAAAGATGAAACAGATTTGTTTAGTGTCACAAAATTATCAATATCAGCAGACACGAGCGAAGCATATATTGGTACTTACTCTAGCTAATATCATTTCTGTTTCGTTTAGATGAGTACAGCCACTACCTACGTAAAGAAGCATGCAAGCAGTAAGCACAACAACCACCAGATGTTTATACAGGAGTAAAATTTCCTACATTAATTTACAAGTCTCAAACTAATTTCCCGGCATGACCATCAGACCATGGCAAAGCCAACTTTGCTATAAACCATTAGTATCGTACTGCTATATAGGGGAAATTGGGCAAAAGACATTGCTCAAACCAATGAAAGACATTTGACCATTAATACAGATCCCCAACTACATGATTCAGTAAACAAAGAATGGGGTACAGATCCCCAGCTACATGGCCTACTGAACAAACAAACATATCTGACCGAAACAAGTTACTAGGAGCATGGTTCGTGTGTCCCTGCCCATTTTTCTGCATTTTGACTTTTGAGGAGCAGCCCCATGTAATTCGGACACGTGAGACAGTACAATCAGGTGAGGGAGAGGAGAATTCGGAGAATCAGAGCGAGGGTTTATTATACCTGTACGATGGAGACAGACAACGGGTGAGGTGCGGGGGGATGGAGGCCTATAGCCGTCGGAGCAGACGACGCGGAGCTCGGGGCAGCTCCGGGACGTTGCAGACGACTTGGACAAATTTCTCGTCCACGGCCCCGGACGCCCTCGACGGGTGCGCTGCTCAACCACCGACGGACGGGCGGGCGGGTGCCACGTCCGTTGGTGATTAAGGAGAACGTTGCTGGATCCGTCTGCTCGCCGCCTTCTTGTCGAGAGGAACAACAACCTGCGAATAGGCCCTCGTCGACACCGGCGACGGCCATCCGCCGGTGAGCTCCTGCGCTCTCCGCGTCAACTCGCCCTTACCACTCAATGCGCGCTTCGATCTGGCCTGGCCGGAGATGGGATGGAGGAGGATGGCCAGACTGGAGATGGGGAGTGAGGAGAAGGACCGGCCGGCCGGAGCTGTGATGGACGGCGGCGGCGGCTGTGATGTGAAGAATGAGGAATCGAGATGGGGATTTTAATCGGGATGCGACCAATAATTTCGACTCAAATATTGTCCACGGCCTCTTTTTCGTATTTGCCGATGTTTTATTCCCTAATCTCTCATGCATTAAGCAGACAAGATCGTGATTAAAATCCGTAAAAATAGCAATTAGGGGAGATGAAGATGATATATTACCTGGGTGATTTATAAATGGTATTTTATTTATGGTAGGGAGCATTTCGCGGGCCTGATGGAAATAAAATTAATTGAATTGCCCGCGTCTTATTCAGTTCCTTATTTGCTTCGTTTACCTAACCTGGATATGTCCTCCTTCCCTTCATCCGTGCTTATTAATTATATTGGGTAATCAAGTCAGAATATTTCACATGCCTTTCCTTAACAACGTGAGAGAAAAAAAAGGAAATAAAAGGGATATAAAAGCGGAGTCTGCCGAGATAATTTCTCCTATATAGAACGATGGACGCCTAAGATTCATAATACCCCGGATTGATGACGTGGGCCAAATTAAATCCATGTAAATAAGGCATTTCATTTTTAAGAGCATCTCCAACACGCGCCTAAAAATGATCCACGCGCCTAAAAAATGTTTTTTTACCTCAAAATTTATTTTGCATTCTTTTTGGTGAGGGGTGCAAATCGGCGCTTCAGCATGCGCAAGCCCGCGGTACAAAAAAAAATACGCGTGCGGGATTACCAGCTATCGAGCGCGACATATTTGGTGTGTTTGCTCCATCGCGCTGCAAACCGAGATGACTCGCGCCAAAGCCAACCACCGAGCTGAATATCCTCCACGTGTGTTCCCACCGTCGCCTATTCTGTCACCCCCTCTTCTCCGGCAACCCTGCCGCACCAAGTCGTCTCCGCCACCGCCGTGGGAAACCTAGGCCGCGCCACTCCCCATCAGGTGACTCTCGTCCAAACGGCTGAATTGTCGGACCTGCAGCGGCAATTTGGACGCCACTTACGTGAATTCGCTGTTGTAGCCCCCCCTCCGGCTTGTGCGCCCGGCCTGCAGCGGACGCATGCAAGGTGCTCGAACATATGACGTCCGGAGGACCGACCACTTTTCATTTCAGTGTTTTTGTTTGTTCGTTGAATGAGTAGTCCAATTCGCGTTTGTGTGTAGATGAGTTGGTCGTACGTCATCTGATGAGGAATGATATCTTCAAGAAGAAGATATAGCCACACTATTGTGTATGCACGTAAATAAAAGACCGAAGCATGTTGGTTCTATTTTTGGTCGACAGGAATTATGGCGGGAAAGGATCATCCAATAGTTCTCCACAAAATCTAACATGATCACTTCCAAGATATTAGCTATCTAAATTTTGCATCACCCTCTCATACTTATTCTTTGCTTCAATCTAGTTCATGTTTCAAGATAAAATGGAGACATGAGATAAATATGAATAGATAGATCCACAATGCATGGAATAACAATATAAACGACCTCATTTTGAAATGAGGGAGTAATAACTATCCAATGAATCGACTGATTTAGGAAGAGGAAGCTCAGTTACCTCGCGGCAACAGCCCTGCGCCGGCACGAATAGAAGATGGGTTTCTATTATGGTTAACCTGGAGAGGAGCATGCATGTTGCTGGTCCATCGGGGACAAAGTGGACGACGAGGATGGCGTTGCACAGTACGTGCCTTGCAACAAACGGGCTCGACCAAGGATGAATAAATATGGCATCACAAGATCACATGATACTTAGCTAGTATCTCCGAGGAGAGTACCCTCCATTGTCGTCCACCACGCCACCTCCCTGCACAATGTAGCTCAACCCTGCTTGGTATTTTAGATGGAAGGCCAAGCATTTGGCTTTCGTATGAATTTCGAGATTGTCGCCTCTTTTTCGTATTTTTCGTTGTTTTATTCCCTAATCTCTCATGCATTAAGTAGACAAGATCGTGATTAAAATCCATAGAAATAGCAAGTACCCACACCCATGGTATCAAATCGGTAATTAGGGGAGATGATATATTACCTATTAAAGTGTGTTTATAAATAGTATTTTATTTATGGTAGGGAGCATTTCACGGGAGTGATGGAAATAAAATTAATTGGATTGCCTGCGTCTTATTCAGTTCCTTATTTGCTTGGTTTACCTAACCTGGATATGTCCTCCTTCCCCTTCATCCGTGCTTATCAATTATTGAGGTAATCCAGCCAGAATATTTCACATGCCTTTCCTTAACAACGCGAGAGAGAAAGGAAGGAAAAAAAGGAGATATAAAATCGGAGTCTGCCGAGATAATTTCTCCTACATAGAACGATGGACAGCTAAGATGCATAATACCTCGGATTGATGACGTGGACCAAATTAAATACATGTAAATAAGGCATGTCCTTTTCAAGAGCATCTCCAACACGTGCCTAAAAATGATCCACGTGCTGAAAATTGCTTTTTTTTTTACCTCAAATTTGTTTTTTGCTTTTTTTGGGTGCAGGGGTGCAAATCGGCGCTCCAGCAGGCACTGTAAAATCAAGGGCGCGGTAAAAAAATTTTTTGATGTGTTCACTCCATCGTGCGGCATATTTGGTGTGTTCGCTCTATTGCGCGGCAAACCGAGGCAACTCGTGCGAAAGCCAACCGCCGAGATGAATCCTCCGTGCATGTTCCCAGTCGCCTATTCCGTCACCCCCTCTTCTCCGGCAACCCTACCACACCGAGTTGTCGCCGCCACCGCCGTGGGAAACCTAAGCCGCGCCACTCCACATCAGGTGACTCGCGTCCAACTAGCTGAATTGTCGGCCCCGCAGCGGCAATTTGGATGCCACCCACGTGAATTTGCTGTGGTAGCCCCCCTCCGGCTTGTGCGCTCGGCCGGCACCAGGCACACGCAAGATGCTCGAAGGTATGCCGTCCGGTCGACCGACCCTTTTTTCATTTCAGTGTTTGTTTTCATTCGTTGAATGAGTAGCCCGATGCGCGTTTGTGTGTAGATGAGTTCATCGTACGACTCATCTGATGAGGAATGATATGTTCAAGAAGAAGACATAGCCACACTATTGGGTATGCACGTAAATAAAAGACCGAATCATGTTGGTTCTGTTTTCGATCGACAGAAATTAAGGTGAGAAAGGATCATCGAATAGTTCTCCACAAAAGCTAACATGATCACTTCCAAGATATTAGCTATCTAAATTTTGCATCACCCTCTCGTACTTCTTCTTTGCTTCAATCTAGTTCATGTTTCAACATAAAATGGAGGCCTAAGATAAATATGAATAGATAGATGCACAATGCGTGGAATAACAATATAAGAATGTCATGTTGGATATATAAATTTAAAGGGGAACTTTGTTGTGGTTGGAAGTTCTTTGAACTTTCATATGAGAAGCACACATATGGGAGGAAAGACTAGATAGCTATCTACATGTTAAAACTGCACTCGTCCGTACTTTTTTTTTTGGATGTGCAGTAAAAAAAAATCATATAATTTTTTTTAGTGCACTTGATCATCGTTGATATGATCACCCTGCTACGGGAAACATCTGATGCCAACCAAAGCAACCTTCCAAAGGAAAGTTGATATTCTCATGGTCTAAGGATTCATTCATAAGACAAGGACATGATGATAGTACTAACAACGTGTAACAATAAGACCTCGTAGTATATGTATATCATAAAACATGATTTCTTCACTACCCTTGTTATTACAACATTGTTGTTGTCATCCTTGTTACTTTAACTATGACCATAATCAAGAAAACATGACCATGACATAACACATGAGCAGGCCCTAGAGGCGGGACTATAAACAACTTGGTGTTTATGTCTCTACACGTGATTATGAGTTTTAATCTCACGCTCAAGAACAATAGAAGTTATAGCATAAAGAAATAAACATAAATTTATAATAACATGTAGTATCTCCTTTAGGGGATATTTATTTCACATTAGCCCTAGCTAAGAGAAATAGTTGATCATCCACATGTCTCCATTTATTGACAACTTAAGTGGCACGCGCCTCGCCGACACCATCCCACACACTAGACACCATCCCACACGCCGTGGGTCTCGTCTAACGTCACTTGGAATGGTCTCTGTCTACGGCACGGAGGCCCGAGCTCTTTTGCATGACACATAATATGGGTATAAAATGTTAGCATTAATTCTAGTTAACAACTTTGAATTGGTACTTCCTTTGCGAACACCAATAGCTCGAAGCTTTTGGATTAGTGGAAAACTCCTTCTTCGAAGAAATGACACCATATTTTGTATTGAATTAGCTTCCATTTGACTTGGTCATGTTCTTTTTCTCTATTGTATATTATTAACAAAGATTAAAGTTACATAAAATCGAACGCAGATTTCGTGCTCCCGAGCTCCAGTGCTCCTGGTTAGTTCAAAAAATTCAAAACCATATCTGTGAGTCTTAAAAAATTGAAAAAAATATTCGGATGTAGTTCATGAATTATCCCACAAACGTGTAAAATATCAATTCCAAATACTTTGTATTCTGAGCTGTAAAAAAATAACAAAAATGTAGATCTGTAGAAGTATGTTTCAAATCCCCAAATTTTATCAGATTTGTCATTTTTGTGTAGCCCACAATACAAAGAATTTCAAGTCACGATTTTACATGCTTGTGGTACAACACTAACTATGTGCAGAATTATTTTCAGATTTTTTGAAAACTTGTAAACCATGATTTTAAATTTATTTGAACGATGAGAGCACTGGTGCTCAGGAGCAAATGATACTTTCCGCATAAAATCACCACTTTGTATGAAAAGTTAACGTAATTCCATTTTGGAAGCCATTTAAAAGGGGACAGCGAATGCATGTGAAAAACAGTTGCAAACATACATAAGGTTGTTGTAAAGAGTAACTAGCAATATAAACTTTGAAGTGTCACTTACTTCACAAACAAGACAAGCTTGCCTGAGATCTCCCGACTTAAAGTGCAAAACTCCCACTTCAAAGCAACCAGACCGGTGTGTGTAAAAACTTGGTCTCTTTTTAGTAGGACTTGTTCCAACAATATATTATATCAGCAAACAAGAATATAGGCACATAAAATCACCACTTTTTATGAAAAGGTTGGCATATTTGCATTATGGGGGTCGTGAAGCAATGGAACACATGAATAACATGAAAAGACTTCATGAATCCTGGATCTTTATCATGGAGTACTAATCTCGTAGCCCCTCCATCCAATGAAACATATCTTAGATTTTTCTAAATTTGGATGTATCTAGACACTAAATATTTTCTAGATACACTTACATTTAGACAAAGTTAAGACATCTTTTATGAGACAAAAGGAGTATATAATGTTAGAGTCAATGATTAAAAGCCAATAAACACTTAAAATTAGGTGTAGGTGCTAGCAGTCCTGCCTTGTTTTGGCGCGAGGAGTCGGTGATATGGTATCTTTTATGAGCGGACTCTGGGTTAACTCTGATTGTGCACGTCTGGACACATGCATCTCGACGAACTTGTCTTGGCGGGAGAAGATTGTTGTCGCCCACCTCCCGTCCACACCGGTCTAATTGATCCGGTTGAAGACATTCATTTCTAGGTCAATGCTACAAATTGTATATTTTTATTTTGTTAGCATCTACCAAAATGGTGACATTGCATGCATGCCTTCAAACGTAAAATGGTCTACCAATACTATAGGCTGGAGCTGGAAATAAGCAAAAGTATTAATAAAGAAATGTATTTGAGCAAAAAATATTAATTAAGATGAATGTTGTCAAGGAGCCAAGATAGCCATCGAGAAACCAATGTGTATGCATGACTCCATTGTACATGAGCACACCCTACTTCAGTTTAATAGAAAATTAAAAAAGATTCAGCTAGCTTGCTATTAATTGTTTCCATCATTGATAGTCCATGGTTCACGTGTGCTAGCGTGGGAGCTACATCACATGATTGCTAATTGGTTGCTACTAAATTAAAGACATTCGTGGATCACCGTTGGTGCCAGGAACGCCAGCGCCACGGCCGCCTGCGAGGTCGTTTCGGGCACGACCTCGGTCTCGTTGTAGGGCACATACCTATGACGACTCCACATCACCCACTACAAGGTGGCACTGACGTGGTCTTCTATGGGAGACCCTTCACCCGCCCCCGCTCTTCTAGGCTTGCATGCTGGGTGTATGTGACATGCATTGTTTGTCCCCTTGAGCAAGCATTGGATGTCAAGACGATGACGACGCAAGAGGGTGGTCTTCACGGGGTGGCGGCTACAATGTGTGATGTTTTGTCGTGTTGGTCTGTGTGTGTGGACTTTGGTCACATTTGTGCCCAGCTACCGATGTTGTTGACCGTCGACGTGTCAGGGGGCATACCTCACAACATCAAGCTTACCATGCACTTTTATACGAGCATCCCAACATTTAGGTGACGTGTTTGTGTGTTGCGTCATTTGATATATAAGGGTGAGCATTTGTTCACGTGAGTGGTACATCGGATTTGTCATTAAAGCGAGAAGTTAACTAGATATATTGCCTAGAATAATTAATGACCCGACACATGCATATAGAAGAAAACGTTGAGTTCAATCTATCAATCAGTTGATTACACTCGTGAAACTAACTGAAATATCTCGGGCCAGTCCAAAAAAAAAAAAATCAGATCGGAAATCAATTTACAAAAACTACTAATAGACCAATACTTTTTTTTTTGAACAAAGGAAAGGGTCCGAAGACCCTAGATGCTGCTAGTATTACCGAGGCGGAGAGTACAATTTGCAGAAAAACCCCTACAGAACAGGGGATTTCTGGGTGAGGATCGAAATTTTACAGAAAGGATCCTAGAAAGATTGTAGAAAAAGCAATCGGGTCCTTCCTTCTCAGCTCCGCCGCTGAAGGTCGTCGATGCATCGCTCCACCACAAAAGAGACGCCGGCGCCAAAGACGAACCACTTGGTCCGACGTCGTGGTTGGAGCTGAAGGCCTTCCCCTCGGACTGCTTGGTCTCTGGGAAGGAGAAGCTTAGGAGGGTCGCCTTTCGACCATAAGGTGCAGAGGCAAGGCGGCGATGGCCACCAGCATCGGTCCTCCGCTGAAGAACTCCATGATCTAGTCCATACATGATCGATGACCAATCTTTGGCCACCGCAAGAAAGCTCGAAGTAGCAGCATGAGATAAGCCAGCCGCCACAAGCTCCTTGTCGCATGGTGAAAAGAAAATGATGGTGCAAAGAGACAATAGGGTGAGTGCTAGCTAAAGATTATCAATTAGACCGAATCAAGGCAGCATCTATGACGACGAAAACATGCAAACAAAACCGCGCGCGCGATTGTCTCTCTCAAAATATTTGGCGACAAGAATTCTAATTGGGCCTATTATTATTGTATTGGACCAAACACATATGCCAGACCCAGCGACCTCTGCAACCTCCACCCAGCCCCTGCTCTTGCCGCCGCCTCTCCAATCTCCATCTCTCTCGCACTGCCGATCCCTCCGCCATCAGATCCTCAGAACGCGACACCAAGCCGCGCGATCCGCCATCAGAGGCCGGGTTCGTGCGGCGTTTGGCCCTGGAGATGGAGGGCCTCCGATAGTCCGATCCCGTCCACGTCCGTCCTTCTCACCCACCGCCTCCACCATCCGTCTCTTCCCAAGACTCGCCGACAGGAGGTGCGCCGCCTCTTGTTCACCTGCGTCCTTCCCATCTCCGCCGACTTGCTCCGCGCCCGACGTGAGACTCCTCTATCTTTTATCTGTCTACTAGGATCTTTCTGGAGGCATGCATTTCTGAAAGAAAAAAAAAACGATCTTTCCATGTATGGTTGGATCCTCGATCGTACATTATTTGAGGTTCTGGAGGCATACTGGATTGTCTTCTTTTTTTAGATGTAGTTCCGATGGTCTGGGTTGATGTAGCAAATAGGCTGAAAATATCTGCTATGTGCGCTAACACAAAGAATGCAACGCACAGTAATTTCATTTTCATTTCAATATCTACAATAATCGTTCTTTGATCTTTACTAGGCACAATTGTTTGACCTATTTCATCTGAACCCTGCAGGCCATGTTGTTTCATTGCATCAAAATTGGAAGTTTTTGTTTGTATTCGTGTGTGTCAAGACCAATTTTGGCACTCCGGAGAGTGCAGTTGCATACCGAAAATCCTTTTAGTATGATTCTTCAGAGAAAATTGTTTTTTTCCAGAGTCAATCGTAGTTGCACTACCCACTTTACATCAATATCTTAAATACACTACAGGAAAACGGTAATGTGTCGATGGCCTAGAGCTATGCCGACGGCCAAAGGTCAGGGCCGTCAGCGTAGTCCACGAGCGCCACGAGCGCCGAGGGCTAAGGAAAGGCTGTCGGGTAGAATCACCGTCGGCATACCTGCAGCTAGGCCGAGGGTCACCGTCGGCATAGCTAGGACCGTTGGGCCCCGCCGACTGGCCATGTGTAATGGCAGATGACGCTGCCGAGCTACGCCGACGGTATAACCCAATTATATATATATGAGCAGCTACCTAGCTAGCATGTACATCTGTGATAGGTTTGTATGTTGTGGGTTGATCATAAAAAACCCAATTATCTTTTCTTGGTTGATTTACTCATGTGTTCAGTATTAATTCTTGGTGGGTTTCCAACATCACAACTAAAACCTTAATTCTTTGCTTAAGTGTTGCCTTTTGGTAATTTGGAGCTTTCTTTCTTAGTTAAGAGGGGCGAATATGAGCCTTCCATCAATATCTTGAATATATGAGCAGCTAGCTAGCAGGTACATACATAAGATCGACCATGCAAGTAGACTCGTTTGGAGGGAATAAATACCAAGATACACCTCCATGTATTTTAGTTCAGGCACTGCAAGATGTGTAATTCTTTTTTAAGACATGCCTTAATTCATTTGCTCTTCATACTTGGCTATTGTCTCAAATTCTATATTGACATTGATATGCATTTGCAATGCAGGAGGAACATGGCTATAACCTGGTGAGAAGATTTTCTGGATGAGATACTGATATATGTTCATGGATGAGAAGATATTGATGTATGTTCATATATGAGAAGATATTGATCATGATGGAATGTGATGATATCGATGCTGCAGCGCAAGATCGTGGTGGCTGATGAACATTCTGATAAGTAGAGACAAAAACAAGATGCAGGTAACTTGATTTGAGATTTCTTTTTCATGTATTAGCATTCCATTAGTCAGCTTTATAATCTGGGGCAAAGATACTGATCTTGTATCTTTTCAGTTCCAAGTCAGATGACAAACGTGATGACTATATTTGAAGGATGAAGTCGGGACACAAGGATATCTTTTACCTCATAGGAATCTGCAAGGAACAACTAGAAAATTCTCCATTCCTTTGAGCAGCTAGCTAAAAAAAACTATGATGTATGCTATTCTGATGCCTCCTTTTCATCTCACACAATCAGGTTAATGTTTGTACGGTTATGACTGCTTTTGTGTCCTATGAAATCGAGGGTAGCATCTGGAACCTATAGCTGGCTGATGCACACAACCAGATGGATCACTTAGATGTCCTACTGTGTCGATGTGCGTCGATGTTTACGGTTGAAACTCTCATTTTTTGTTTTGCTATACTAAGAGGCCATGACGGCAACCGTCAAGTTACTTCTAGTGGAAACTCTCATGT
Organism: Lolium rigidum; assembly: GCF_022539505.1. Lineage (NCBI taxonomy): Eukaryota > Viridiplantae > Streptophyta > Magnoliopsida > Poales > Poaceae > Lolium > Lolium rigidum. The sequence goes on along the minus strand of NC_061509.1, from coordinate 19,018,275 downwards.
AGCTTGGTTATATTGCCATGCTCAGTACGCCTTACTTCGTATTTTTATTTATCACTGGAAATAAAAATGCCTGAAGGAACAAAGTGTTTTCTGAATATTACAAAATGTCAGTAACTTTGTTCCTTTTTACTGCATTACTTTAACTTGTCAACGTAAATACAGTTTTAAGGCATTATAGAATGCCATGATATATCATTTCAGAGTGAAATAAAGAGAAAGTGTAGGGTACTCATTAGACGACTGCTTCTAGTATAAGTGGTAGAGCCTGGAAGCACACAAATAGGTAATTTCGCTAGATTTGCTCACGTCTGCTTGTGTTGTTCACACTACTGAGCTGATATTCAGTGTTAGATGGTAGAAAATGCCTATACTTACCAAAGAAAATAAAATTGTGTTCCCAAACCGAGTGCAATCGTGAACTTCAGAATTATTAATGAGCCATACCTTGTGATTCATATACTTATACATGCTTTCTTTTTCTTTCCAGAAAAAAAAAGAAAGAATTATGTTGGTGCATTCAGAAGTGAAACTGCAATTTCCTTAGGGAATTGATGAGGGATCTGAGAGGCATATGCAGGCGGGATGACTGCTGAGAGATGTTAGTGACATTGATGAATTTGTTACGGGCGTGTTGGAGACCGTAGTCCAAGTAACATGCTCGTATCGTCTTAGATGCTACCAGTAGGCTGGACGGGCTTCTATGTTATAAGGACACCATGTAAATGGGGACTTCTCCATGGCTGATGTCCAGGTCAATAACTTACTTGAGGACTAGTGATAGGCGGAGTCAGGTCCACTTAGCTTTCTTGACCTTGGCTCGTATGGCACTTTCGTCGGTGTTTATGATGGGCGTAGTGGACCAGAGACCAGATTGCCACATCAATGGTAACCTCTTCAAGTATCTGAACTGTAATTGCCAACCTAGGATCTATGTGCATTAGTATTATATTCATTGCTTGGTGCTATGTTCACCCTGTAGTGTTTTGCTTGAATGATAAATAGCGTGGCAGTAATTATTTTGTTGTTCACTGTTTTGTACCGCAGGGTTCGTATCAAAGCAAAATTCAATGTTTGCTGATGTTCTGAAAAAAGCATATGAAGCTACAGAAGACGGATTCTTCTCTATCTTCACCAAGCAATGGCCTGTCAAGCCACAAATATCGGCTATTAGCTTATGATGTCTAGTTGTTCAGCATATATGTTGTTGCTGTTGCCGCCAGCATGAACGAAGCATTGTTTTCCAGGTAGGTACTTAATTGCTACTAAAATCGCATTACGATTTTCCCTTTGCACATCACAATTTTTCATTATCCTGGTTAATCTACACTAGTCAAGCAAGAATGAGTTTTTGATGTTGTTGTTTGCCTGTTTTGTTAAGGGAAGGAGTCCATGAAGGGAGACTCTAGGTACACTCGAAAGGAACATGGTTCTCCTATATTCCTAATGATAATTGGTTGGAAAGCACTAGCAGCTTGCACTCTTTCTTGTGTAGTGGGCAAGCACCAATAATTCACTTTTAATTTAGCATCTTCTGCTACAAGTTATGTAGTATACAAATTAACTGAGTGGAAACCTTTTGACTTGCATGGACTCATTTCAGGTTTGTGTTTTCCATGAAGACATTTGCATTGGGTGTTTAAAGCTCCAGCAAGAACAATGAGTTATATATGGCTATTTTTTCATCTCTTGACGCCGTAGTATGTGATGTGAGTTTTTGCTTTTCATCACCATTGAATGTTTGTTTGGTCATGCTGTGTTGGACGGTATGATCTATAATTGTATAGTCCTGATTTGGCCATGGGTTGTGTGCACGCTCTGATGGAACATTTCCGAGGGCTGTTGTGCCCAGCAGTGCATCAACTAGTAGGTCATTTCTTTACCAGCAGTGCTTTCTCTTCGTGTTTCCTCGCTGGCTTAATGAATTTGGTCAATACATTTATATTGTTGCTTATTTGTTGTGAGATGTGACTGTCCGAAAAAGTGGAGATGTTATGGCGATTTTTCAGGTTAATACTGCTAGCTAAACTTCAATATTTCAGTTTTTTGTTAATACTTTCACAAAGGGAATCCTAAATAGTTGCTAGTTTGATGCGTAGCTCAGCAAATAGGCAACAACTAGCCTTAAAATTTCCTTGGTTTCATGCGATCAGCTAACCATGCAGCTCATTGGGTGACAACTAATTTATTAATTCGGGCCTCCAATGTCACCCTTTGGTTCTTTTCCCCATCTTTTGGAAGCTCCTCTTTTTTATCTTGTTTTTTTTGTACTTGGTTGCTTTCATCACTCAGGGAACACGAGACATGCTTGGTGAGAGCCATATGCTAGTTTGTCTCATGTCCAGAGCATCATGAATTGGTTGTTCTTCTCTTGTTCTTTAGTACTAGTTCCACTCGCGACTCCCTGAAGGACTTGATTCCTCTTCAAGTTATTTCGGTTTTAAAGTAGTTGTTTGCTTCTCATGATGACAATGTAGATACATATGTTTTAGTCCGATATGGTGTGTAGCTCGGTCAAGTGCTTTCTATTGGCACCCTCATGTTCGTCCATCTCTGTTGGTTATTAAATAGGGGTGTTCCTACTGCTTAGATGTATGTTAAATGAACAATAGTATTAGTTTATCTTTCAGACTTTGTTTCATTACTAGTGTTCTCTTATAATCATTCTCTTTGTTTGCCATCACATAATTTGTTGGTCCTGAATATCGAACGCGCCTACAGTTGGATAATAATGGGCAGGATGACTTCCTCCACTCGGTCGCTGGGGACAAGAATGACTGCAATGGATAGGTGCATCTCGTTGCCTTTTTGATAATAATTGTGTTGTTTTGGCTGCCCATGCAATGCAATTGTTCGTGATCACAAAGCTTGTGAATTTAGCTATTGTTTTCTACTGCTCCTTCGTAATTTGTGATTGTTGGCTGCCACACAATCGTTGATGCGGAGATAGGTTCAAGCTAGTTGAAACTGCCCGTTGCTAATTTACCTTGCTGGGTTGGAGTGTTTAATTTCAATAACATGAAGTTTGAGGTTTCATCGATCTTTTCTGTAAAAATGGGAGTGGTGCTTAGGTGTATGCTTAATTAGCAGTAGTTGATGATCTTCTTATAGAATGACATGGTTAATTAAATTCTACTAATGTATGTGAAGTGTAGAATTGTAGTTGTTCTGCCTTCTGGTTTTTGTATATGAGCTCTAGAGCAGCTCTTTATCCATACATGTTGCTGGAATTAATTATATATTATTTTACTTCATTGTTTTATCAATTTCTTGGACAGGTTCACATGAATACTTGATATGATACCGTTTTACTTGTTGTCCTATATTTTTTATGCTACTGGTGAGTTCTTGATGAGTATATGATCAATAAAATGACATGGGATAGTTCCCCATGGCATGTGGTTTGTTCGGTCAGACCTAACGGGATATATATAATTGTAATATGAAGTGGGTTCTACAATTTCCATACTCTTGTTGTGATGCTCTCATATTGAAGCTGAGACATGAGATGATTGTACTACCTCCGTTTCAAGGAATAAAGGCGTCCTCGTTTTACGAGCTTTTTGTTTGACCAAGAATTACTTCAAATATATAAAGATTGTTTGTATGAAATTAGCATCATTAGAAAGTGTTTTTCAATACGAATCCAACGGTGTTAATTACATATAATATAATTAAGATTTTGTTGCTCAATTTTTATGGTCAAAGTTCGTCTTGGAATGCGCGTGCGCCTTATTCTTTGAAACGGAGGTAGTATTTATGTTTTGCTGGCATATGTTGCAACTATAGGGCATATAAGTTTTTAAGTACATCCTGATTGCTTTTGTTTCTCATGCATTGACATAAAATGCCATGTGCAAGAAGCTAGTCTGTCGTGGAGCTCGGTGAAAAGAGGAGCGCCATTGGTTCAACCTACGTGGGACAAGCAGGGCATGTCGGCATCGTATGGCCGGTGGCACTGTCTCACTCGTGGCGTGGTAAGAATAGAACGACACTCTCACTAGATTACACTACCTTGCATGTATTGAAATACATGTTCTTTTGAATGGTTCTTTTTTTGGCGATGCTTAGTGATATGGTTATCTAGTTACATATAACTTCCTCTGCTTTGTCGAGAACAGAACTTGCTCTGCTTTGTGCCTGTAGAATTCAGTATTGTATTGATAGGTGAGAATGACAGTCTTATCTAGGAGTGGCATGTTCTAGCTGATGGTTTTAATTTGAATAGGACGTTACCGTTAGTGGCTTGTTGTTTTGGCCACCGAGTAAATGCCCTGTTTCTAGCCATTTAACCTTTAGCAATATGTAGTGCTTTTCTGGTAATGGTATGTCCCGTTGGTGATGTCGTTGATATGGTTAGAGATCAGTTCATATCTGAACTGAAGTGTTTGAACAATTTATGAAGTATCAATCATGTGTTTTGATGAGTCAGCAAACTATGTCCTCCTATGCACTTAACCAGTTAACTAAATCTACTTTTTTAGTCAGTTAGCTTTTGTTTTGCTCTTAGCTGAAACATGTGAACAAATTAATGTTGAGTTAGCAAATGTGTGTTGCTATTGCTGAAAGATATCAAGCACACTGCTATCAGCCGTTTTCTTCATTTTGTCTTGTTTCAGAGTTTAGCATGGCAGGGACTAGCTCTACTAGCTAGTTGTTTTATTATATGCTCGGTTGTGCTAATTGCTATCTATTTTTTTGAACAGCTAGAGTAGTGGATGGGTGCAGAAAATTGGTGGAGAGTTTCCTCACTGCCTGCATTGCCCCAGCTCGAGGAGGAGGTCCAGCTTGCTTGGCCGAGAAAGAGCGAGTAGCTGCTCCTGCTTGCCAGCCTGCCGCCACCATGGCTGACACACATGAGTTCCGGTGCCGCATACTCGCGTGAAAACTACAAAGTAGCAAACTTATTAATTCCTACTGTTACCTAAGTAGTACACATAAATTCTCACATAGCTACCTTTCTGCTCCTACATAAGGTTTGTACATAGACCAAAGCATGGCAGCAAAGGACATAAGGTGTGATCCGGCGCCAGCCACCAAAGCCTGTGAGGCTGCGACACATAATTCAGCTTCATGTTTTGATGTTGCTACAAGCACAGGTGATTGATGCTATCAACTGATTTAAACTGTTCTCCGCGTGCTAGTTGATTAGTTAACCTTTCTTTGTCATGTAATGCAACATACCAGTGAGGTGATCCTTTTTATGTGTAAGGTTGCCCCCTTGATACTTAAACTTTTGCTAATTAAGAAGTCAGTATTTGCAGTGATATGTTACTGATGTTGGTAGAAACAGTTGTTCAGGTTAGGCATAAGTTTGAACCTGGAAGCACTATTGATATAAACTTAATTCCACACATGGATTCTCGACTAGGAGCACATGCCATGTTTATGTACTCATTACTATCCGTATATGCACTTAAATAGATAACTGAATTGGCGAGTTTGATAATCAGTTCACTTTTGTTTTTCCCTAAGTTGAAACTTGTGAATAATTAATGTTATGTTATCAAACTTGTTTTGCTGTTGTTGAAAAAAGGTCATGTACTGCTAATAGCCATTTTCTTAATTTTTTTTTGTTACAAATTTTAGCATGGTAGGAACTAGCTCTACTAGCTAGTTAATTTTATTATATGTGCCTCTTCTAATTGCTCTCGAATTTTTCTTGAGCAGCCAAAGTAGTGGATGGGTGCGGCAAATTGGTGGAGAAGTTTCCTCATTGCCTGCGTTGCTGCTTGCACAGCCTTGGCGCGCTAGGAGGTGGCTCATCTCATCGACTCGAGAAGGAGCTTGCACCTTCCACCTAGGAAGTCCCATGCGAGCTACATTAACATGCACGTGCGCAGCTTGGCGGGCATCCTGGCTGAAGCGCCTGGTGTTAAGGAGTCCAAGGAGCACCGCGACCAACCAAAGGTTGATTTTTTCCTACCAATTCCTCGATTTGCTGCTTTGCTACATGCGTTTGTAGCTGTGTAATCAAACTCTATTCTTCATTTATGTGGTTGCAAATCGTCAAGGCAAAATTAACTGTTCCTCTCCTGTTGTCCGAGTGAGATATGAGAAGCAAGCATCATACCAACTTATTTATTGATATTATGCAATTGACACCTAGATGGCTAGTTGTGCCATCTCATTAGGCTTTTGTTGTGTATTGAATTAGTTTATTGTTGTACGTTTATGCTTGCTACTTCTACTGATTGCTTTTCAAGGTGTCAGTACCAACTCTTTATTGTTCATAGTTTAGCTGTGATTTCCGACTTAATGTTTGTCATAGTGTTTTAATGTTGCTTCTTTTTGTACTGTTATTTTCTGGTTTCTAAAAATAGGGATGGCCTTGGTGGCTCATTAGACGTAGTATTCAATCAAGGCCAGGTAGATTTCTTCACTGTAAGTGACTAGAGGATTCACTTAATCCTTCAATCGCTCTTTTGGTAGAGTTCTTGTAGACTTCACAATTTTCTGAATATTAGGGTGTGAGCATGTGCTTGTTTGCTTTGTGATGAGTTTACTATGGCGTAAACAACAATTTCTTAGCTATGCTAGAAACTGAAGTAGAGCAAGTACTAACCTGGCCTGACCTTTAGCTTGTCCTTTGTTGTTGTCCTGCCAATCTGAATTTTGGTGAACATGTTCAGTTAGACGACGTGCTCTTGTTGGTTCTTGTATATGATCTTTGACTTGTAACTTGGACTGATTGGTCCGTAATTTCGAGGTGCTGTCCAAAGATAAGTTGTAGATTATGTTTGAGCCTTTCCATAGAGTACCTTTTTGCGCATATTAGTTTGACAGATTGCAGACAGCGGAGTACCTTTCCATAGATTGATATGTCTTGAATATAGAGTTTTGCAGCGGGAACTTTCATAGTTAGTATTGTTTATATGTGTGCACTTTTTTTTTCTTGCAGAATTGTTGAGTATATGCAAAACATACTATTACTATAGTTTTTCGGGGTAAACCATGCTGTGTTGTGCCCCTACTATAGCCCTGAGGCAATAGCTGTTGTCTTTTCAGCTCTGATATTTCTTTATCTTGACTGACTTTCACTGTAAATTTATGATGTGCAATTACTGACTTTTTCTTGCAGAATTGTTGACTTTCACTTTATCTTGACTGACTCACCACCAACTAGGTGAAACTAGCACCACTGTGGTGAGCGGTCTGGGCATTGCTTCTTCTCCCAGCACATACCAAACTTGCAAATCACGTTAGATGAGTCATCATTCTTATTTCTGGCTTGCAGGGGCAAGCATGAAAGAACCGAGATGTGCAAGGCGGAGTCACTCATCTGCTTGATCTTGTTACGCATGTGAAATTATCAGTGTGGGTTTCCCTGCATTTTGTGATGCGGGAGGGGGCACCTTAATCCTTTGTCCATGAAAGCATGAGGTAAGTTGCAGTCTGTTGCCTCCAATGCATTGAAGAAGAGGTGAGAAGTGAATGAGCTATTTTCAGAGATAGCTTCCTTCTTGTTCTGATAAGTATGCCTTGATTTCTATTTCTATTTTTGTTGATAGCAGAGATGGTTTCTCATTTCTATGCTTTTTGTTTGGATATTTAGGTACTTGAATTATGTTTTAGATTACTTGACTAGTTTGTCACTGTTTATTTTGGCAGCCAAAATATTTGATCACTTTCTTTCTCAGTAAATGTCTTGTATTTTTTTCTTTCTTTGGACTAGATCTTATAGGTTCCATTAACTATGACTTATGTTTGATTTCATCCTCTCTCTCTCTGGCAATTGCTGAAACTCGTGAGGTTTTCGTTTCCAGTAACTATGGATTAGGTTTGATTCCACCTGGCTTTCTAGTTATTGTTTGTGTTGAATCATGCCATGATGCGTTTTACACAACAAATGAACCTCTTTGGATGGCCCCTCTTTTTCTGCTACTACAACAGAAATATTGTGCACCGGAACTATCCTTGATATATGTTTATGGGTACAAGTTTCATTTATTTCTTCTGACACGTTTTTCTGCAAGTTGCAAGATATTCACTTCTTCCAGATTGTGATGTACTTGAATCTGAACTTATTATGTGTAAGTTTTCTGCTACTTGTGATTGTTGTTCCGACGGAATAATTCTTCTTTTGTTCTGTTTTTGCTGGAATGTGAGTTGTGGTCTACTCACTTGATTTCCTATATAAATATTGTTTTATACTAGAACGATGTCCTTTGTCACATTTTGGTTAGAGTTCTTCACTCTAAGTGATTAGAGGATTCACTAAATCCTTCAATCGCTCTGCGGGCAATTTTCTGAATATTAGGGTGTGAGCATGTGCCTGTTTGCTTCGTGATGAGTTTGCTATGGCATAAACAACAATTTGTTAGCTATGCTATAAACTGAAGTAGACCTAGTACTAGACTAGCAACCTGGCCTTACCTTTAGCTTCTCTTCTATTGTTCTGCCAATCTGAATTTTGGTGAATGGTTTCAGTTAGACGAAGTGCTCTAGTTGGTCCTTGTATATTGCGATCTTTGACTTGTAAACTGGACTGATTGGTCCATAATTTCGTGGTACTGTCCAAATATAAGTTATAGATTATGTTTCAGCCTTTCCATAGAGTACCATTTTTGCGCATATTGGTTGGACATATTACAAACAACGGAGTATCTTTCATAGAGTAATTTTGTGTATTTACAATACACATGTAAACCTGTGTTTCATTTGCCCTGTTAGTTTGCATCACATCTTGTTGGTGGCCAAACATTTTGAGCGATGCTCCTGGCATGTCCATGTCGCAGTTCCAAATGTGGGAGTATATCCAATCTATGGGAGCAATAGGGCAGCTGAGGTGTGAAAACAGCTAGGTAAAGCTGGATAGGAATGCATGTTGGAAACTTTGGTTTCTTTGGGGCCATCAGTTTTTACTTTGAAGTAGAGCTTGTTTACTCGGCTGTTTTCTCATTAAATGAGGCAAATAATATTGAGGCGAGAAGACTTTCCACAGATGTGTTGATAATGTTAGTCCGATGAATGGAGTTTAATTATCCTGTGTGGTTTCTTGTAGGTTTCATCCATCAACATGCCACACATAGAAGAAGCTAGCTGTAGAAGACATGTCCTCCTACATCTACTGAGCTGTAGTGGTTTTCGGTGGTGAGCTGCGAGCGGACTAGGGAGGAGCCATCATATTTGTTGATATGTGTCTGAGGACCTGCTGGCTGTCGTTCATCTGCTTGAGAAGTGAGATAAAACGAGTGTGCATTACTGCTGCACGGTGTGTATCTAGTGAAACAACTATCAACTTGCGTAAATCAGTGTGTTTTCTGGTCGGTGTGCTCGAGAGTTCCGGTGGCGACCAGTTGATCCACTAGATGTATTTTTTATTGTATTTATACCCACACAAGTATAAGAATTGAAGATCAACCTGTGTATAACCTTCAGAGATAAAAAAAAAAGTGATGCTGAATTTGATTCCTGTAGTGATGACTGCTGCCTTCAGGTGATGTTGCTAGCCGAAGGAAAAATGATTTCATCTGTCTTCACCTGGCTGTTTTGGTTGTTAACTATTAGAAGCAACAGCCAAGAAATACACTGGTCGATCATATGGTAGCAAAAAAAAAAGATTAATCAGGGTCCAAAAAAAACATAGCTAAGCTAAGGAAAACGAGTCACCAGCCTGTATACGAGCCCGTATTCTTATTGTGGTAGCTACGTGGATTTCACGGCCACCGAGCTGAGCATGTTGCAACCCTTAGGCAAATTCATGCACAGAGACGCATTTGGATACACGGCACGTCGAATGTATCAAAGTGTCCGCGCTCGCGCTTCCGCTAATATTGCAACCGACCGATTGGAGAGTTCCGCACAACATGGGGATGCGATTAGCATGCAGAAGCAGTTATTAGGAAACAAATCAATCGGTAATTACCATGAGATAATCAACACGGCCGCGGATCACGGGGATGTGATTAGAATATGGAAGGAATAGTTAGGGAAAAAAAGGAAAATCTGTGAGCAATTACTGCTGCGATCGAGAATGAATCTCCATCACGGTCGCTCGGCAGTTTCGGCTCATGATGGGCACCTCCACATCACGGATCCGTGGCACATGATTGCGCATCGATCGATCTGGGCGGTCCATGCAATCTCAGTGCTTAACAATAGCTGACCGGGAGGGAGAGAGCTGAAATTTCGTGGAACTTCATTTTCCTCCCGCCATAGCATTCCCTCCAATTAATCCCTTGAAATTCAAACCTCAAACTTTGGCTTCATGCTGCAGTCTATAAATATGAGAGGAGGGGTTGGGCCAACGCGTGCGTCGTGTGTGACGACTTAGACTTTGACTCTTGCTCGGAGAGGAGAGGAGAGGGATCACTCTGCCCTTGTCGTCGTCGGTCAGTAAGCGAGATGAGATGGATGTTGAGAGGTCCATCAGTTCCATGGCTGGTATTACTTTGATGATGGATTTGCCCGATTCATGTGTCATCTCATCCTGATGTTATTATATTTGTATTTTGAAGTTTAATGGGAGCCTGGCGTGCGCCGGCGGGCGGAAGGCGCAGTGGACCGCGTGCGAGGTTCAGCGGCAGCGTGAACGGGTACGTATGCCGGACACTGTTGGTCTAGTAGGATAACAGCGATGGCTCGGCTGGCTAATTTATTTAGGTACGTCCAGATCGTGCGCGCGCACACATATATAGCCTTGTTCCAGTAGGATTCAGCAGCAAGCTAGTTAATTAGGAAAATGGCGCATTAGGAGGAGACTCTTTCTTTCTCTGCCACGAGAGCGCCCCCGTTGAGAGTCGCTGAACATCTCCAGATCCCGGCCCGATCCCGTGTTGTTCCTTCGACGGCGTGGCCGGCCGGAGAGGAGAAGGGAAAGGTGCACGGCGGCTTGTATATATTAGTTGTAGATCAAGGTTGAGTTTTTCCCATGTGGAGTATGGCGTGATGCCGTTCCTGAGCTCGTCGTATCCTATGGGTCTTGTGTCCTAGACCAATTATTCAGCGCTCCTATACGAAGTCTGATATGCAGCTTTACAACTGCAAACCTGTAACTGATAAGAAAAATCAACGTCTCCACCTAAAGTTCAGCAAACACGCTGATAAATTAGCAGGAAGATCACTGCCACTGATGTGGCTTTGCTTGTCCGTCCCTCGCCGATCATTTTGGAGCCTTCCCGGCAGCCATTTATCAGTGAAGGCAGCATAGTCCCGGAGGCTGCTCGATCGGACCTGGTGCAGTCCACAACTATCCTTTGTTGCGATGCCGGTGTGATATCCTTAATAATACGTACGGCAGCGGGTGAAAGGACACGATGCGTACTGCCAAGATTGTACTTATAAAAAAAAACCTAAATATTTGTCTTTGTTGGAGCTAGGAACCTGGGGGGATGTTATCACTCAGTAGTCAAGAAGTTGAGTAACCATCAATGACTTTTCACTGTACAAGTGCTAATCAGCAGACTAACCGAGGCACCTCGGACGGCTAGCTAGCTAGTAGAATATACTAGTGGTAGACGGAGATAGCAAGGTATTCGCGTGGTGGTGGAAGCCAAGGATTACACATGGTGATGACCCGATGTCCCGATGGGCACTTTGCGTTAGACAAGAATATCAAATTGTTCTTCTGAAACGAGATGGTAGAATAACAAAAATTATTGGCTTGCTGACGCTCACCTGTGAGCGTCGCATGATGAAGTCAAATCGATGGCGCGGCCCCCATGTGACATGCCGATCACCCCCATAGCGGCCGGCCGGCCGGCCGCAGCGGGGGCGTGCCTGCGCCACCGAACCAGCCAGCTAAAGTGGAAGCAGCGCCGGCGAACCAGCACCAAGGAGGCACGCGCGTGTCCTTGATCCGCGTCGCTGTTTGTTCCCGCCGGTGATCCGGTGCAATCGAACGAATACCCTCGTTGAGGCGCTGCCGCCGCGCGGTCATGCACGGCTCGCGCATTTTGTCGAACGGCTTGCGGGCGGCGAACACGCTCTCTGGTTGATCCAGCCGCGATCGATCCACCGCCGCCGACGCCGTACGATGCACTACGAGTGGCCAACCGGTCCTGCCTGGAAGTCCCCACCTGGGAGCTCGTCGCCGGCGCGCGCGACGGACCTGATCGGCAGGCGGACGAAGATCTCGGCGATGAGAAGATTTTGGAGTTGAAAAGATGAATAGATCCGTAAAAGAAAACATAGGGAAAATTACAAAGGTATTAGTCTAATGTGTGGTAATAGAACCAGTCTTGTTAAGAACTTATGACCACACACGCTAGAAGATTGGCTGGTAAGGCGTAATACATACCTCAGACCTCGTAAGATTGGCTAGTCCCACGTCGGCAGCACTGCGACTTAACCAGTCAGCTCCTCCCGTCCTCCGTGGTCAGCGTGCTGCAGAGACGGCAACTCAACCCCTCATCTCCTTCATCGGCGGCGAGTGGCTTCTCCGAAGAGCCTCCCATCTGCAACATCTCACGTCTACCATTGAAATGATCCCATTGAAATGATCCAGAAAGACGGGGATGGAGAAAAAGAAATCACCCTAGGAGCAGAAAGATGCATCTCGCCTAACCTTAAAGATTGATTCAACCGGAAGCAGTCGGACAGACCGTCTCACGAAACCAAGATCATCAAAGAACCACCGGTGTTAGTCTTGCCTCCATAGTGCTATGGCTCTCCTCTTCTCTCCTCTCCTCTCCTCGACAAAGTCTAAGTCATAAAGTCACGCGCAACCGACGCGCGGTATGTGACTAGCGGGGATCTACTTATAGAGCTAGAAAGGCAGATTTGAATTTTTGACCCGGGGAAATGTGGAGCGGGAAAGCAGGTGAGTTTTCATGTGATTCCTTTCTCTCCTCTCTCTTGGTAGGATGAGATATGCCTTGGTGTCACAGATCAAGGCTGCTAGCATAAATGAAACGGGGCGCTCATTAGAGCATCTCCAACAGGCGCGCTATATCGCGGCGCGCTAAAACCAAGAATCCGCGCGCGGTAAACAGATATGGCGCGCTGTGCCGTTTTTTCCTCCGCCGGGCGCGGCAAAATACAGCGCGTGCGCGCGCAGGAAAAATGGTCCTCCGCCGGGCGCTGCAAAATACAGCGCGCGCGGGCGCGGAAAACAGATTTCTAGTCTATTTTGCATTCACAATTCATGAAAGAAATGACACAATTCATGAAATAAATGACACAAAGTGCAACAACATCACATAGTTCAACAAGGACACACAAAATGACGTAGTTCAACAATGACACACGACATATGGTTCAAATGGACAAAGTGAAACAATGCATATCACAAATGCATATCACACTTCCGCATTTTCCAAGTCAACACCTTCTTCTTCGTCCTCGTCATCTTGGGTTGAAGGAGGAATAGTAGCATTCATGGAAGACACGAAGCCTCCCGGTGGTGCTCCCATACTCCCGTACACACCACTCACGGAGCCTCCCATGGTCCCTCCAAACACTCCTCCATAGCTTGATCCTCCCATGCCGGCCATGCCTCCATAGCCTCCCATGCCGGCCATACCTCCCATGGAGGGCATGGGCATGCTTCCCATGCCGGCCATGCCTCCCATGGAGGGCATGGGCATGCTTCCCATGCCGCCCATGCCTCCCATGGTGGGCATGGGCATGCTTCCCATGCCGCCCATGCCTCCCATGCCTCCTCCAAACATGCCTCCTCCAAACATGCCGGTGGTGGAAGTGTTCATGTTGGCTAGCAACAATCTCTTTTTGGCCAACACTTCATCGTGAAGAAGGTTGACGTACTCCTTTTGCCTCTCATCCATATGGGAAGTATCCATCAAGAAAAGCTTCCTCTCCTCCTCCGCTAGGCGTGCATGCTCCTCGGTGGCTTGCCTCTTCTCCTCCAAAGCCAACTTCCTCTCCTCGTTGGCGGCAATCCTCTCCTCCAAAGCGGCTCTCCTAGCTTCAATAGCATCCATAGCCTCTTTCTCCAAGTTTCGTTGCATCTTTCTATCTTCATTTGCTTGCAACCTTGCATTTGCAATCCTCTCCATAGCCATGGCAATGTCATCATCTCCGGCCTTCCTTCCCTTCATTTCCTTGCCGGTCTTCCTACCGGGCACATTCCTCCGCCCATTGTTGATGGAGTGAGGAGTGGAGCTTCTCTTCTTCCCTTCATCACTTGAATCATCATCGATGATTGTTGCATCACCGGTAGCATTGGCCGCCATAGTTGCCGCATCCAACTTGCCGCGCGTCTTCCACTTCTCTTCATTCCCTAGCACTTCATAGCAATGATGCAAGGTGAATGGCTTGCCAAGAATCTTGTTGCCTTTCTTGTTCTTCTTTCCCACATCCCTAAACAATCCTTGAGCCATGGAGTTCTACACATATGCGCAAAAGAAAATAGATGAGCCATATGAAGTACAACCGTATTCTTCTCATATGAGCCATATGGTGAACATAGTAGAGTCACTTACCCTATCATTCTCATTAGTGCCACTCGGATTGAGAACATCGATGTTGGCTTGCACGCCCGCCCATTTTTGGCAATCGGTGTTGATACCGGACCAACGGGACCGAAGTGAGCGCATGGTTCGCTCGATCCCACTTGTGTTTGTATTGAAGTACTCCGTCATCCTCATCCAATATGTGTTGATACCGGACCAACGGTGTTGATACCGGACCAACGGGCCGACGTGAGGCCGTTTCGTTGACGGCGCCTTCCCCCTCCTCGGCGCGGGCCGCGCGTTGCCGGTGCCCTGCGCGGCCATCTGCGCCGCGGCAGCGCCTGCGTGTAGTGCCCCGCGCGGCGGGACGAACAGCGCGCCGCGCGGCAGCCGTTGGGTTCCCGGCGTCGGCGCCGCCGCTAGGGTTTGGCGCCGGCGCGGCGGAAGTGGCGGCGGCGGAGGGTGTGACAGAGTAGGGAGGGGTCGGCGGGTTGCCGGAGGGGTCGTCCATCGTCGGGATCGCCGGCGGCGCGCGGAGACGACGGATTGGGCTCGGGGCAGCGACGCGGGGAGGAAGTTTCAGCGCGGGGGATTTTTCGCGGTTGGACGAGCGATGCCGCGCGCCGTAGCCGACGCGCCGGATATGCCGCTCCGGATTGTGCAAAACGCCGCGCGCCCTAAAAATTTTACAGCACCGCGCCGTTTACCGCGCCTGCTGGAGCGCCTGATTCTGTCCCGCGCGCGCTATATCGGACGTTTTTATGCCGCGCGGCCTATATAGCGCGCCTGTTGGAGATGCTCTTAGGTGGTGATACAATACGAACCGCCCACGTAAAACTCGAGGGGACTCCTAATTAATAGGTACAGTCAATCCAATTAATAATCGACTAATTCTTTTCTCCAAAACAAATCGACTAATTTCGAGCTACTAACTTTCAGATCTGATATCTCGTGGTGGCATGCAGATTGATAGATTTCTTTTCTTATCAGCGAGTTGCTTGTTAATAGCGCTCCGTTTTTTATCTTGGTTGGATGACCAGAAGGTAAAAAGAGGTGTTTTTAAGAGATTTTTTCCCAGTGTGCTTTGAGAGAGACGGTTTTCCAGCATGTGCTTCCTCGTGATATATATACATAGTAGCCTAAGAGCTCGGTTCATATATATTGATGGGTACACCTATGCAACAGTTCTCATGTGCACCGTCAGGCATCAACCAATAAAAAATTCCCAAAATAGATTATTTGATCATCACCAAAATTTTACCAGCTATACATACAATTAATGCTTCGGGTAGCTAATGTTTTCTTCCCAAACTCACTCTTCCAGCAAGGCAAAAAATTACAACAACCTATTTGCACTTGTGTGTGGGCGGGCGCGCGAGCACGCGGGTTCTGCTCATTGCCTTCCTTCTGCATCCAAGCCATGTACTCGCCACCACGATGCAAAAATAAATCATCTACAGTACAATTATTCTCTTGCACCATTCAGGTTTCATCATCGCCGCTGCTAAAGGCAGAGGGCTGGCCAGGACTACAACCACACACGAGGCACATGAGGACCCAACCAGCGGAGCCAGAGCAGTAAGTGGCATTATAGATGGGGTTTCGTCAATGCTGGAGTTCACTAAACCTCTTCAGCTTGCCAGCTCCTGGATCTTGCCAACAACATTCTGGCAGCCCCTTCGAGCCAGTTGTGCAGCCAAACAAAAAGCAGAATGGTCATGCCATTACTCCATCTCCGATGTAGCTGTTGTCGTATAAAAAATGGGTCAGCTCCCTAAAGCTGCTCCTCCCAGCCATCTTGGAAAATAGTAGCCACCTCCTTCCTAGCCATTGCAACACTAGCCTGCCGAAAATCAGATGTAAGTATGTTGATGAAGAAGAAGATAAACAACAACTTTGCACCTGACATGTTGAAACAAACACAGGAAAGGACACCAATTTATGGAAAACTCCATCATCAATTTAATCATCTAAGTAGAAGTTACAGTAGTAGAAACAGTATTATTGCATCTATGTATTGTGCAAAACCGAAAACAAAAAAGCAAATACTGTTTGATACATCATAACATTAGCCTGTTTAATCGGATAATCCACATGTCCCTATTTGGTGAGAGACGAATTCAATACTCCTCACGGTATTGCTTCTCTAGCCACTATGTCCGAAATAATCATCTCTTAACTTGATGGAATGGTTAGAGCTAGGGAAAACCTTTGACATAACAATGTGGCGTAGCATATCATGAACATTTGCTAAGGTATTGCAACCTTTGGAGCAAAATTGATCAAATGATCTAAGGAAAAAAACAAAAACAAGTATTCCTAAACTTTTATTGTAACTACATGATTAGTTCTTTGTAACCCCATAACCAAGTAAGCATCCTATCCCAGAACTCATAAATTTTTATTGCAAAAGTATTGTAACCTTTGGTGCCAAATTGATCAAATGATCTCATGGAAAAAATGAGAACAAGCATTTCTAATTTTTTATTGTAACTACTGCCTACATGATTAGTTCTTTGTAATTCCCTAACTGAATAAGCATCCTTTCCCAGAACTCATAAAGTGCATTTGATATCTCACAGTTTCAGCTAGGACCAAACCAGATGCACTCAAAATATCGATGTTTCACCTAAATGCAGACCTGCCTACAAGGAATCACATCCACATTTCAAAATATCGATGGTTCTCGAGGACGCACCGATGCCAGGGCTAGAGAAGCCGAGGACACGCATAAAGGCGTTGTTGTAGAAGAGCATAGACGTGTCCTTGATGACGGCCATTGCAGGTACTCCATGTAGGCGTGCATAGCAACTGAATTGAAGATAAAATTAGGATATGTGAACTAATAAAACAAGTGAAATAAATTCTTGATAAAGAACTTATGGCAAGACACACCAAGGATCAGAACAAAATAAGCAATGTAACTTGAGGTTAAATAGTACTGATTAGAAGGTTGACCCCGTAGCTATCACAGTACTCTGGTGTGTGTGGTCTAGCTGGAATAAATATGTGCATGGAGAAGAACGGTATAAGCCTTTGGGCTCCATGCAGCTGATTGAAGAGCATGGCTCTTCTGCAGCTACCGCTGCAGCTAACTGATGCTCAAAAGAAGTTTGCAAATGGTCAAAATCGCTGTCTGGATGGTGTATGGTGAATGTTGATGGCTCACTAATTTCTCAATCAAGTGTAGCTGGGCCAGGCTACATTATCCGCAACAACTATGGTGAGCTTGTTGAGGCAGGATGTAGGAGACACAGCCATGTTGATGATCCCTTCATCAGCAAAATCCTGGCTTGCAGGGAAGGCCTTGAAGCTGCAGCTCGGCTGGGCATTTCAAAGGTGATCATTCAAACTGATTGCATCTCCCTCGAGAGGGTTTGGCAGGATAATAAGCAATTGCGGATAGAAGGTGCTCACATCATTAGTGAGATGAAGGGTTTATGTTCTCGTTTCCAGGAAGTCAAGCTTCTTTACTTAGGTCGTGATGCAAAAAAAGAGGTGCACTTGTGTGCCACGGAAGCGCTAAGCATAGTAGACTCGATTCGCTTTGTGGTAATACCTGGATTTTTGGCAGATGTGATTCAGTCAGATTGTAACCACTATCCCGTTTGATAAAGCAGTGGATTACAACTCAAAAAAAGATGAAGATTGACCTTGTACATCTAATTGGTTCATCATTCCAACTAATCCATTACGTGTCAAAAATGTGCAACACCATAACTAGCAACTTGAAACAAAGAACGGATCAGCTAATGACAGTACAAAAATGTATATTGAGTGTATGCTTAGAGATATGGTCACTGAACATATCATCAGTAAATGAAAGGAAGATTGGCTTGGGTAGACAGAATATATGCCTCAGAAAGTTCCATCTCACGAGGTGACTTCGTTCATGTAATCAATTCAACATTTAAGCCAATCAACAATGTTCCAAAAAAGTATACTTACCAAAATAACTACATGCAACTAAGAGCAAACATACCAAGATCGGCTAAATGACAGCAAAAATATGCAACCAACAATTCTACAGATTTGTGATGTGGCGAGTTGTTCGAGGCCATCACAGCAGAGGAAATCTGTGTGGCACGGAGAACTGCAGAATGTTATCGCCAACCTTCAATGCAAAGAATCTCCGCTATACCAGACCCGTTTTTGCTCTGTGAATTGGCTATAAGTTCGCAAATAGATGAAAGGATAGAAATTTATGGAAAGCTCCATCGGTTTCATTCATTTAATAAACAAAGCAAAAGTAGCATTCCACCGATTCAAGTGTAGTAGAAGGAATATGATTGCATCTACGGCTTATGTAGAAGAGAAGTCGCAAAGCTAATATTATTTGACCTATCACAATCGCCAGCCAATAGTATTTCGAGCAAACGAACACCCCATAGGCATTTTCTGTAATGACCACATACAAGAGACAAGGGGAGAACTAGAGACTCACCAAACCCATGGAGTCGAAGAAGAGGCCACAGTCAGCACGGTTGCGGCGAGTTGAAATTGCCGCCATCGCACGATATTGAGAGCGGAAGTTGTGGAAAGCTGCAAAGGTAGCTCAAAATTTAACAAAAATGCAGACAAAATCGTGTGTAAAGGATAGTCAGTAAATAATGATGTGGAACATAAATTCATTTTGCAGTTGTACATCCGTGCCACAACTATATGGGATATAAATGACTAGCCCTACCATGAATATTGACAGGAGGGAAATGGATATCTAAAGGGATTATTGAAAGATGGAATGGCTGACTAAGACACCAAAAAATGCAGAAACAGGGTGCAAAATTTCATCTTAGTAAAAGATCCATTGAATACTGAACACAGATAGGTCTGACAAATACACCCTAGCTATGGTCCTAAGAGTGATCGAGATCATAATAACAAGACATTGTGCCAATACAGCAATAAGAAAAGATTCAAATACTCGAGATTTTTTAGAACTATTGACAAGCTGATACTTGCGATAGATAGAAGTAATTACGTGTCAAAAACGTACAATGTCTTGAAGAAACAAAGAACGGATCAGCTAATGACAGTACATAGATGTATATGGATTGTGTGCTTAGAGATATGGTCACTGAACATATCATCAGTAAATGAAAGGAAGATTGGCTTGGGCAGACATAATATATGCCTCAGAAAGTTCCATCTCACGAGGTGACTTCGTTCATGTAATCAATTCAAAATTTAAGCCAATCAACAATGTTCCAAAAAAGTATACTTACAAAAATAACTACATGCAACTATGAGGAAATAGACCAAAATCGGCTAATGACAGCAAAAACGAGCAACCAACACTTCTACAGATTTGGCATGTGGCAGGTTGTTCGAGGCCATCACAACAGAGCAAATATGTGTGCACAGAGAAGTGCATATTATTATCGCCAACCTTCAATGCAAGGAATCTCCAGTTCTCCACTATACAAGACCCCCCCCCCTTTTGCTCTATGAATTGGCTATAAGTTCGCAAATAGATGAAAGGATAGAAATTTATGGAAAGCTCCATCGGTTTCATCCATTTAATAAACAAAGCAAAAGTAGGATTCCACTGATTCAAGTGAAAATAGTAGAAACAATATGATTGCATCTACGGCTTATGCAAAAGAGAAGTCGCATAGCTAATATTATTTGATCTATCACAATCGCCAGCCAATAGTATTTCAAAAATACCAACACCCCATAGGCATTTTCTGTAATGGCCACATACATGAGACAAGGGGAGAACTAGAAACTCACCAAACTCACAGAGTCGAAGAAGAAGCCACCGTCACCACGGTTGCGGCGAGGTGAACTTGCCGCCATCGCAGCACGACATCGAGAGCAGAAGTAGTGGAAGCCTGCAAAGGTAGCTCAAAATTTAAAAACAATGCAGACAGAATCGTGTGTCAAGGATACTCAGTAAATAATGATGTGGAATATAAAGTCATTTTGTAGCTGTAGGTCTCCAAATCTAGATGTAAAAGTTAATGCACTCCTACAAGTACGTGGGTTACTGAAGTTTAAAATCGCTGATTATATCAACCAGGATAGGAATCAGGATAGGTATGTCAGAATTGTTAGCAGAAAGGCATGCAATTTTTGCGAGCATGGACGATGAAGTAATTCGTTATCATTCTGTGTGCCGTGCTAACCCCGTGATGACATGAGATAACAGAACTTCAATTGATTATTTGAATGCATAGCCTGTCCACGGCCTCAATTATGAAGTTAAGCCGATATCAGAAAACAGATCAAATTACTTCCCTATCAGCTAACTAGTAATGATTAATCAACTCTAGATCAAAACAACTGATTCTACAAAACTTATCAGGAAAAAGTTCTTGACTATTGCCAAGGATGTATTATTAAGTGTAAATGTGTAATTCAAAAAAATACAAATGTTAAGTAAGGCCTAATAAGAATTTGGAAACCATAAATGGATATCCGCACTTTTTTGCGCATACATTTTTTTGGAACATATTCTTCTGCACGATATTTAGAAGCGAACTGAGGACTTGAGGAGTGCATATGGGTACCTGACGGTAATTCTAAAAGTAGAGTTTGTGTTCAGTGTAAATGCAGTGATGCCTTCCAATCTCAATTTTCACAAGTGTATACCAAATTGCATGCAGTTATAGTCAGCTCCTACCAAGAGAAGAAATAGTCACGAAACACGCAAGTCCCTGAACAACCAAAAGAATCCCATTTCCAGATCCATACGAAGAAACCTATATATGTTGTTTAACTCTGACAAAATAGTTGCCCCTGTACACTAAATATTCAAGTAGCCCAACGATAACAGTAACACCCAAATTTCAAGATCACAATAAGAGAAATAAATTTATTTGCCAATCCAAATATGTCCAGAGATTTCGTGCCTAAATTTATATTGCATTCGAGAAATACCATATGGTCACTCTTTGGAGTGGCACAGGCGCACAACAATGACTATCAGCTTTTCGCCAAAAGGATGATAGCTAAATAAAGCAGGACAATGTCAATGCAGAAGTTGTGACTCATCTAAAAACAAGCGAACGGTGCAAAAATAGGTCGATATGAGCTTACCAAACTACCAAATCATTAATCAGGGAAGCACAATGAGAAGAGTAAAGTTTACTAAAGAATAGTCTGTTTTGGTTTCATGTTGATGTACTTCAAGTCTATACTTGATTTATCCAATTGAATTCATCACTCTCACAAATTAAGCATTGTTGAGACAACTTGTCAAACAAAAAACAAAAAGGTCACATCATCCACGCAATTAGAACGAACTGATGCGGAAACAAGATGACAGTAGCACCAAACTTTAGTTTCAAAGACAGTTTGCTGCCTGCATCTGGCATCCATTAAAATAATACAAGAGGCACATGCCACAACAATAGTATGACACACAATGCTTACGATCGATATACGTATTACTCTCTCTAGGCAACATGATTGGCAATACATATTCATTATGAACGAACAAAATTGATTTAGACCTATATGTTGGTGCTCCAAATGATATTATTACGAACTATATATGTACACAAGTAAGAAGGAAATGGAATCAACGTCTCACTAAAATGCATTACTATTATAAATTGAAAAGAGACCATCCAGTCATCCACACCAACCTAAATAGTGGTTGCAGATTTAAAAGCTTCAGGACAGGAACCAGAAACTTGCCTAGACACATGGAGTCGAAGAAGAAGGCCATCAATGCCTTCACACCGTGAACTCACCGCCATGGTACAACAGAGAGGGAGGTCAAGGATGAAGTAGTTGAAGCCAAGGGTAAGCCGGGCCTACTCAAGGTACTCCAGTGTAAGTTTTAGCTTGCTAGTCTCCGCTTCCTTCATAATCCTAGACAGATCACACCAAATGGGCCAGTTAATAAGAAACATGCATAAGTAGGACAAAATAAATAAAAAACAATGTTTGTAATACCTGTAATAGTTTGAATCTGCCAGAGCACTCTAATGGGCAAGAAACATTTCATTAGAAATCTTCGGCTGCCTTTTGGAATTGACTTTCTCCGTCGACATATGTTGCACAAGGATCTTGCTCGATAGTACATTCTTTTCTGCTCAGGAGAGTGCAATCTTCTGCCACCTTTTGCCTTTCAGGCAATCGGCGCCTGCAGATTAAAGATACTATAAGTATACAAAACATTCTTAAAAACTTAAAGTTACTCATACAAGAGATGTCATCATTATATCAAAACCTGCAAGCGGTACGGCAATACAAGTAATCATTCATGTAAATTAAATAATTATGCATATCTCAGAAAGGCATATAATCGTGAGTTGCTCAGATGCAAAGGTGCTTCTATCAGAGATATGTTTGTACATAGTGATCTCATAAATCCTCAATGAGGCAGAACCAAGGGTGATCTATGTCTAGGCACACAGGTGTGCACCCAGGCCACCCATGTTCGAGGCTCGACCAACATTTGTCTTAATAAAAATGTTATCGGTGTTAGGGCTTGTTGGCCAAGTCTAATAAAAAAAGATTGATGATCTAACACAACATTATCTGCCAGGACTTCAAAACATTGATGACTAGCCCTACCATGAATATTGACAAGAGAGAAATGGATATCAGAAGGGATTATTGAAAGATGGAATGGCTGACTAAGACACCAAAAATGCAGGAACAGGGTGCGAAATTTCATCTTAGTAAAAGATCCATTGAATACTGAAAACAAATAAGTCTGACAAACACACCTAAACTATGGTCATAGTAACAAGACATTGTGCCAACATAGCAATAAGAAATGAATCAGTTACTCGAGTTTTTCTATAACTAGTTACAAGCTCATACTTGCGATGGGTAGAAGTCAAATGCCCAGAATCCTGATATTTCTCAAATGTTAATCAAACATATCATACATCCATTTATATTCAGTATGTGGTCCTCGCTCACAACTTTTGCACTTACTAATCATCTATGCGTAAGCAACTAATCTAAAGTTAGGGTCAACACTATCTAATGCATAACCGGATGAGTTCCTGGGTCCAAGCTCCTCTATTTAATCCAGAATATATCACCAAACCTAGTAAAGCAAGTATGTACACATGCATACATGTACGCATACGGTAGTACCATGCACTGATCTATCTGGAATTTGATGGGAGCACAGACACATGATGTGCTCATATTCAGGGCACTTAGCGTACCACGTGGTTAATACACAACATGATGAGCGTAAAAAAAATACATAACACAATACTAAGATAAAGCTCAACTGGATAGTATGTTATCCTATCACAAAACATGTACAAGAAAGTTCTACACACTGATATAGCATACTCAGCGCCATGTCAAATATGAAACTACCAGAGACATGTAGAACATCTAAAATTCCATGACCAAATACACAACTTGGACTGAAAAGTTTCACTCTTTCTTCTGAAGAAATGAAATTCTCTGTCAAGACAACTCTCCAAGTGTTTATCTATCTATTGGAAGTGAACTCAGAGAGCATTGTCACCACAAGTGAAACAAATAGCACCACTCCTGTAGATATTATGCAAGGAATAAACATGAGAAAAAAAGGCAAAGTCTGGTATTTCTGCACAAAAACATTCTGTTGGTCCACAAGTGACCACTTATTGGTATTACAATCACTCATTGGACTCCAGGAATCGTTTTCAGGCATCTTGATCTGAATAAGCTATAGATTGGTGTGCATGTCTCTTTGTATATTTTGAAATCAAACAAAAGTGTACTACACAAAATGGACTGGCCAAGCCAATAAAAGCGGCAATGGAAATTTTTCAGCAGGGCATGGACACATTAGACTCAAAATTGTCAAGTTGTTGTTACAAGTTGCAATTGCACATAGCATTAAACATATTCCACAAACATGACAGGCTACACCTGCTGCATCGGCCAAACAAAGTTATATATCCGCATAAAAATGCAGTGGTAATCCAAATGCACTCACAGTCATAGAATTCATGTACAAAGAATATATTCAGTCTTCTAAGGCACCAACATATGCGATATATAAGAAACGACACATCTAGAATATGATATGCTAGTGAGGAAAAAGTCTCACCTTCTGTGACGTCTTCGAAGATGGTGAAAAATACCATAGGCTTTGAACCTGAAAAAATAAAGTTTCATTACAAGATTGTTTCTTACATCCTATTATCCAAATAATTAAATGGCAACAAGAGACTTTCTTTGTACATGCATGCATCCTTGCTCCAAAAATGTACACAACAACCACTAATCTTTAACCAGTGACTAGTAGGCCTACCTCAACAACTTAGCTCCAGGTTACAACAAGGCAACATTTCAGGTATATTTTTCATATTGTAGTCCAACTAAACCCATATGATGCCTCAAATGCTACATATTTCGAATTTGCATAGCCAGCCCAGCCACAAGGCAGCAAAAAACACATGATATCTTGCTCCTGGTCAGACAGTCTTGGTGAAGACTAGTATGTTGCCAAGCATCTGCAAGAACAAAAAGTGATTCAGTTCTCTGTCCAGCCAACTCTCCATGTGTGGGAGATGAACAAATTATAGGTACAGGAGGCGGGACAAAAGACTACATTACATCATCACAAAATTAATCTGACCAAGTAAGTTAAACACAAAGCTGAAGCAAATTTCTACAAGACAGTCAAGACATGGATAATCTCAAACAAATGGCAAAAAATATACATAACGTGTGCATGGGAATGAAAGTAATAATCCTGATTGAAAATCAACACTTCAGCATGGAGAAGCAAACAAATTACACAATATCATTCGATTGTCCAGGCTACTGGCAGCACTCAAGATTGAAATCCTAAAACGGTGAAAGATCATCCAAAATTGACGGGTTAATGTGAGCTTATGCATGCGGTTAGGCGCTTTTCAAATAGGAATCCATTTTCTAATTGGCTTTCGTGCTTTGGTGAGTCATCCGAGATCTTTTCGATGAACTATGTTGTGTTGAAGGGATATCTATATGATCCGATCAATTGCATAAGACCCGCGGTAGCAATAGAACGGGAAGATTTTTTTCTACAACCAGGCAGCTTCCTGGAAGATGGGTTCGTCCTACAACACATCTCTGTGAAGACAAGGTACGAGGGATGGCTCACCAGCTACGCCTTGTTCATGGTGAGCACGCCGAAGGAAACAGAGCCTGGCCTGTTCAGCGGATAGGCATCAGTATGACATCCCGTGCTAGAGTTCACAGAGGCAGATGGAATCAGTAGACCTCTTCATTTAATGAACACACATGCTTCTGTAGAAAAGCGCAATAATTTCCACAAGTCAACTATATGTTCCTGGATCGAACATGGAAACTATGCTAGAGCACAAGACAACTCAGGTAAAAAGATGGACCTTTTGCGGGTGGTCAGCTTTTTGTGTTTAGCGTCCCTTGAGGGGGAGCATGTACAGGTCATCCCCTCTTTGTTCACCTTGAGCGTCGTAGAAAACGAGGGGATTAGTATCCATGCAACAACACTTGGTTCTACAATAGAAAAAATTGTTTATTGTCCAGTGCATATATAACAAGAGCACTCGAAAGTTAATTATATCAGCCACTGAACAAAAAACGAGATAAGTAGAGGAGCATACAAAACCACTCTACTATAGAAAAAAAAATGTAGCAACTTCCTAATGACCACCTGATGCTTATGACTCTTCTGAGTATAGAGGATTAGCATGTAATGACCACCTGATGCTTACGACCATTCTACTCTATGTCCTAATTAATTAGATAAGCATGTTTCCTAAATGTTGGATAATTGGCCAGTTCCAGGTTGACTAGATAAAGCTCTACTATAGATCCTACTGCATTCAACAACAAATGTGAATAAACAAACCATGAATACTACAGCCAATTTCCTTGATGATTATAACATGGCACCCAATTGTAGAACAACCATCAGGAAGGGGCCAAAAATCCATGGTCAATGGAAAAAGAATGGACAATATCAGTTTATCATGTCTTCAACGAATTTATCATGCACAGAAATAGCTCAACCAGGGAAATATGTATGGCGGATCAAGACTTCCATTATCCTACAATAAATAGTTCAACAAACTGTAGCTAACCATCGTTAGAGGATGGGGACAATGGCTCACCTATACCATGCAGGCGAAGAACAGTCCACTGTTGCCGAGGTGAACATGTCACCATCGCATGACAGCAAGGGCAGACCGCAAACAGCACATCAGCAACACCGCCAGAGCCAAAACGGTCAGGTCATCCAACCTGGCTCCCTCCCGGCCAGCTGCACATCTCGATTACTGCCCTGAAAAAGCTGGATAAACATAACCATCAATTTAAATAGCAATCCCCCAAAGTCAAGATTAAAGCTGAAGCAAACATTACTAGCAGTAGCAAACTCTAAACCTCAACTTCCTGACCATGACCCATGCAGCAAGCCAGCAAGCCCATACCAAAAGTTTAGAAATGTTGTTGGTTATGGTAATTAAAATAGATACAATTACAACGCAGCGAAATTAAACTCCAGAGTCAGTTATACTGAAAACAATTTAGTAATGTCCATGCAGATTGCAGATTCTTTCTACATCCAGAAACCATCCAAATAAAATTCAAGGCTTGGCATACAAGACAGTATTAATGAGTGTACAGGGATGCATTTGTGTAAACAAAGTATACATAGAACATTGTTTGGATAGTGAGAATCTAGCATGTGTGTGAACAGATTGGGTTTCACCTCAAACGGGACAACCCAAAAAATACTTGTCTATACCTAGTCGAGCTGGCAGGAGTAGTACCGTGATTGCCATAGGGGTGACGGAGCAGAAGAAGAAGAAGATGATGTTGAAGTACGTAATTGAATTGGGGAAGAAGCAGAGTACTATATATATGATGCAAAACTCATACCTTGAGCGAGCCTCTTGATTCGGGTGCCGGGAAGAGCGTGCTGCCGACGGCGGCGGCGGTTGAAAGCGTCGCAGTTGGGTGAATGGTGGCGCCGCCAGCTGCACGTCGAGCGGGCGCGCCTCAGCAGCCGCCATCCGTCGGTGGCGCACGCGAAGGGTGGGAATCGAACGCCCGGAGACTCTCCGTCGCGTCCTGATGGGCAGAACCCCATCGCCGCGCTGACGCGGACGCCGGCAGACGAGCTCGACGGAGCACCGCGCGTCGTGCTACCGACCCACGCGCGCTCCGGCGAACAAGGCCGCCGCGGGTACTGGGCGCGGTGCGTGTCGGCGGCCTGGGGGAGGACTGAAGGCTGCCCGAGAGAATGGGGATCGACAAGTGAATCCGGGACTTTTTGTTTCGTTTCGTTTTCTTTTTCTTTTTCTTTTTCTTCAATTCTTCAATGCCACGCGACACGCTCTTCCTAGTTTGCCTTAATTCAAGGAGGCTGTACGTGTTTCAATTCTGGTGCAAAAATTCTGGGAGTCTTTCCGTTAATCGAAGTAGCCTCTCGTATTCATCGCCACGATTCCATACATGTTGGTGCTGCCATCTCCAAGCTACCTCCTTATTCATCGAGCTCGCTCGCTGAACACACACACCGGCATAAGTCCGTCGGACGGCCGCCTCGCCTCCCACCCTCGGCACCACATCCCCGACAACTAACCAAGGACACTAGATATAACAACACCGGCATCGTGCTTCTCACCTGACGAGAAGTGCAACACCACTGTTAGAGGATGTCGCCAAAGACAACTCGATGTCGTGAATAGAGCTACGAACCCCTCCTGCACATAGAATCTCAAAGGAATCCTCGACGGCGGGGAGGGGGAGGCAGGATGGTGCATGATGAAGAACACTCATCAGGACTCTTGGTTTCAAGCTACTTAACTTCTTCATAAAGAAATCAAGCGTACATCCCCAAGGCATTCCGTCGAATGGGCTATGGACATGTGTGTAGGAACCGAGTGACGAGAGAATTTTTTTAGGGTGATCGAGGTAGCAAACTAGGCGAGAGAGTGGTATCCCGCACTTGAAGTACCACTTACTTCACATATAGAATTATCACACACACAAAGATTCTAGACTTATAAAATGAAACACCCACTTCCAGGACGCACCTCTTTCAAGAACATGACCACTTTTTGGTTTTACATGTGCCTATAACCTACTATAATATAAACAAAGCGTAAATCACATGTAATCGCCATTTCAATCAAAATCTTCGAGATAGACGTCGTGGGGCTCACTGAAAAGGGTTTCACATGAAATCGTGAAAGCAAGGGTCGGAATGACTACCCTTTTACTTAGGATCCTAATATGAGTACATAAGGGTGGTGTAAAGAGGAAAAAGCAATACAAAACTTCCAGTCACATTCTCTTCACAAATAGGCTATGAAACTTCCAATTTGAGGCCGTCGACGCACATTTTTCAAGAACTTAGCCTCTTTTGGGTTTTGCATGTACCTGTGACATATGTTATTAACATAAAAAAGCCTAAAGTCACATGGAATATTCTCTTTATTTTCGTTTTGCTACTCACCTGACGAAAAGAGAAATCCAATAGGGAAGGGGCTTTCTCCCTTTTTTAAATGAAAAGCTAGGGATAGATGTTGTGGGGCCATGGAACTGGGTTTCACATGAAGTTATCCAATTAGGTTGTACTTTTTTTTAGAACAACCACGTATTCATTAATATAAAATCAAGTTACATCAACAAACAAATATGGAAATTGAAAGACGGACTAGAAGAAAATAGATTTCATGTAAACTTTGGAGATTGAACCCTAAAGGATAGAAAAAAAAACCATCCCCTAGGCTTTCATGCCCTCGCCGAAGCTAGCGGCCGCTGCCAAGCTCCAACATTGCCTAGGAACACGTTCGAGGAGATGGCGAGCCTCTCCACCATTGCCAGATCCGAAGAAGCATCATCGCCAACAAGGCTTTGTTAGTCAATGAACAAGGCCGCTGCAACCAGCGAGGCACATGTCGGTGTGGCACGTCGATTGGGATATATTCCAGTGCTTCCTTGATCCAAGATCCACCTCATCCCGTAGATTAAGTTGGGGAACAACAACAAATCCACCACCTCCGGACCGACATCATCGCTCCAGAGCATCCACCTTGCCCTGATCCCCAGCGTCGTGGATAACGCCAGGCGCGAGCGACACGTCGAAAAGCAGATCTCGCTACACCGGGAGAACCACGAGAAGACCAAGCTATCCGTCTGAAGAATCGACTAGCACATGTTGTCATCAACTTTGAAACGCCGTCGTGAAGGTCGCCACCGGTGTGGGAGTAGAGTTAAGGCAAATTTATTTGTCCGGCCGCTGCTCCGAGCACCCTAACTACGCAACACATCAGACAAAACCTAACCCTAACTAGAGAAAAGAGGAACGAGGTTCTCCCTCCTTCCTGCCATAGGAGTGATGGAGAGAGGGAACCAACGTCTTGGCCGGTGGAGGTGGGCATCCTGAGCGTTCCGGGAGAGAGGACAATGGGACTAGATTGAGGTGGACGGTATATATGATCACCAGGGTGTGCTTCTTGTACTACATGCATAGTATGTACATGTACTACATCCATACCTGTTTGCAGGTCCATACAAGGAGGGAGTACGTGAGATTGAATGGATTTTGGGGCGGCAAGGCTTACATGTACATGTACGTGAGCTTGCCTAATAAACGATCGATCTGGGTGTGCATTAAATGGAACGCTTGGACTCCTGATCCGCCGTTTGCCTATCCTCCGTCATCACCACGATTAATTAACGGGGGAGGAATAGAATAGGTTGCTGCGCTGTCGGCAGTGTACGTATAGCTGCCGCCGAGTAGTTGAATATTGTTGCATGTTATTTGTAAAAAAAAAAACAGCAAGCTCTTCTAGTACCTTTTTCTTTTCTTTGCAAAGGAAAGTAGTGAAATATTGCGCGCCGAGTATGTTGGATTGTTTTATTAGAAGCAAAGGAAGAAGTAGGCGAGCTGAGCTAATATGCACGCTTTCGTGTTTTAGAATTTGGATGAAGGATTTTGATTTTGTGTGGTAGGGAACTTTTTGGTGTGGTGTTACGTAGTACGTAGTATAGTAGTAGTACGTAGGTAGAGATTCATCGAAGAGACGACACTACAGGAATCCATCGAGGTGCCGACGGCCGGCGGCCCTCGGCGTACCACCGACTCGCCCTCGGCGTATGGTACGCCGACGGGGACCCTCGGCATAGCTCCTCGGGCAAGGTCAGCCTCGGGACAGCCCAGCTGGCCGTCGGCGTAGAGGAGACCGTCGGCGTAGAAGGCGAAGGCCGAGGGCGACGACCACCCGTCGGCGTACTAGCCCTCGGCGTAGCAAGCTAACGGACGACGTCGACCCGACGGTCGTTACCGCTACGCCGAGGGTGCGGCCGTCGGCGTACGCTGCCACGCGGCGGGCTCCGGCGAGCCGTGGCGC
This sequence comes from Lolium rigidum, assembly GCF_022539505.1. Lineage (NCBI taxonomy): Eukaryota > Viridiplantae > Streptophyta > Magnoliopsida > Poales > Poaceae > Lolium > Lolium rigidum. Next base: position 18,987,614 of record NC_061509.1, on the reverse strand, counting down.
GCGCTACGCCGAGAGTGAGGCCGTCGGCGTACGCTGCCACGCGGCAGGCCACGGCGAGCGCCGGCGCACGCTACGCCGAGCGTGAGGCCGTCGGCGTACGCTGCCACGCGGCAGGCCCCGGCGAACGCCGGCGCACGCTACGCCGAGCGTGAGGCCGTCGGCGTACGCTGCCACGCGGCAGGCCCGGCGAGCGCCGGCGCACGCTACCCCGAGGGAAGCCGTCGGCGTACATGAGACCATTTGGTCCATGTCGACGCTACCCCGAGGGAAGCCGTCGGCGTAGCTTGGACCATTTGGTCATTTTTTTTGGTTTTTTTGCTGTTTTCCAGATTTGGCAGATAATAAAAGCACATAAAATTCACATAAAATTCACAGGAACTTCGCATGAAGTGCAAATACACATAACATGAAGTGCATACATAGTGTCATAGTGGATACATAGTGCCATAATGTGCATACATGGTGGTGCCCTAGTGTGCATACATGGTGCCATAGTGTCGATAAGAGATACAATGCGACAACTAGAGGAGCTCGTCGCCGCTAGACACCGGCCCGGGCCGATTCCTTCCGGTAGAAGCTGCGGAAGAACCACCGGGAGAGGGACAAATGCAAGTTTTCAAGCGATTCCGACGCTCCGGTGATCTGTATCTTGGGAAACCCTAGGGCGGGGACCCTGCAGATCTACCCCTATAGCTTTCTCCGTGCGAGGGTTTACCAATGGATTTTTTTATTTGCTTTGCTTTGTTTAGGACATATGCACATGGAAACCATAGGTTTGGAATGAAATAAGCCCCGGATGAGCCGTAGCAGGAGTTTCCACATACAAATCCTGGATTTTACCAAGTGTCGGCCCATGTATGCGAAAATCGTCAACGCGGGGTACATGCAAGGTTAGACAAACCTTACATCACACTTGTACACATATGTTAGGGACAAATGCAAGTTTTCAAGCGATTCCGACGCTCCGGTGATCTGTATCTTGGGAAACCCTAGGGCGGGACCCTGCAGATCTACCCCTATAGCTTTCTCCGTGCGAGGGTTTACCAATGGATTTTTTTATTTGCTTTGCTTTGTTTAGGACATATGCACATGGAAACCATAGGTTTGGAATGAAATAGGCCCCGGATGAGCCGTAGCAGGAGTTTCCACATACAAATCCCGGATTTTACCAAGTGTCGGCCCATGTATGCGGAAATCGTCAACGCGGGGTACATGCAAGGTTAGACAAACCTTACATCACACTTGTACACATATGTTAGGGACAAATGCAAGTTTTCAAGCGATTCCGACGCTCCGGTGATCTGTATCTTGGGAAACCCTAGGGCGGGGACCCTGCAGATCTACCCCTATAGCTTTTTTCGTGCGAGGGTTCACCAATGGATTTTTTTTATTTGCTTTGCTTTGTTTAGGACATATGCACATGGAAACCATAGGTTTGGAATGAAATAGGCCCCGGATGAGCCGTAGCAGGAGTTTCCACATACAAATCCTGGATTTTACCAAGTGTCGGCCCATGTATGCGGAAATCGTCAACGCGGGGTACATGCAAGGTTAGACAAACCTTACATCACACTTGTACACATATGTTAGGGACAAATGCAAGTTTTCAAGCGATTCCGACGCTCCGGTGATCTCGTATCTTGGGAAACCCTAGGGCGGGGACCCCTGCAGATCTACCCCTATAGCTTTTTTCGTGCGAGGGTTCACCAATGGATTTTTTTAATTTCTTTGCTTTGTTTAGGACATATGCACATGGAAACCATAGGTTTGGAATGAAATAGGTCCCGGATGAGCCGTAGCGGGAGTTTCCAGCGATTCGGACGCTCCGGTGGTTTGTATCTAGGGAAACCCTAGGGGCGGGGACCCCGCAAATCTACCCCTAGGGTTAGGGTTAGGGTTAGAGTTAGGGTTAGCAATGGACTTTTTTCCTTTGTTTTAGGTCATGTGGTGGCAAGTATGGATCCATGCTATCTAAGGTTTTCCTCCGGTTCACCCCACCGGTGAGTTCTGCCCTATACGTCCAGGACATGCCTAAGTGCCGTCAGCGCATGTGCGTGTAGCCGAAAGACCCCGGGGGTACAACATTAGACAAACAACACCACACCATGCTGGTGGTGGTGTTTTGTTGGAGAAGAACACATGGGTATATATAGGGAGGCGAGGGCTGAAACGGCGAGAAAAGCCGGCGGGAGAAAATGGCGGGAAAAATTGGCGGGAAAGATTGGGCGGGAGAAATGGGCGGGAAAAAGGAAAAAAAAGATGGACGCTAAGCCGACGGTGCCCCTCGGCATAGGCTAGACAGCTGACGTCATTTTGGCGGGAGGGGCGGGAGGATTCGGCGGGAGAAACTGGCTTCAGCTACGCCGACGGTGGCCCTCGGCATAGGCTTCACGCCGTCAAGGTCCAGTTAGGTGCATGGCCGCGGGGCGATGGGACGGGGTCGCACCCTCAATCTATGCCGAGGGCCGACGATACGCCGAGGGCCACCCTCGGCATAGCGTGTCATACGCCGAGGGGCGCTATACGCCGAGGGGCGCTTCGAGCAGCTGGGCTGACCGGGCAGTACGCCGACGGCCCCGACATTTGGCCGTCGGCGTACGCCACGGCCGTCGGCGCAGCGCGCCATTCCTGTAGTGCGAGGGCTTGATCAAGGCACGGAGCTGGAGTTGATCATCGGTCCGGCTGAAAAAGCAAAGAAGCAATCGATCTCTCCTTGAATGGATCGAGTTGGTGTTATTTTTTGGCGAACTAGAGGCGACTGTGCGGAAAAAAGTCGGCAGTATGTTGAATTTGTAAAAAAAAAAAAAAAAAAAAAAAAAACAGGAAGCTCTTCTGGTACCTTTTATTTCTTTACAAAGGAAATTACCAGTGAAATATTTGCGCCTATTATGTTGAATTTTTTATATTTTTTTGACAGAACACGCAGCTTTTACTGATTAAATAACATCAATACAAAAGGTTCCTCGGATGCAATCCGGAACAGAATGAAAAATAGAACTAGAGTTTACATTCTCACACGATTTAGCTAAAAACATGCGCCGTTTCATTGAAGACATGTTTCACATGGCGGAAAGAAACCGATGTGAAGCCTCCACCAGCCACCACCATACCAACTGTGGATCAATCCAAAGTCATCGAGTTGAGCCGCCAAATAAGAGAGAGACAATCCGATTGAAAAATCACCTTGTCCATCCCTTCCTCCTGAGCGAAATGCAGTGCTCGTCGGAGAAGCTCACCTGTAGCGCCACCACCAGTGGAGAAGCTCTTCCTGCTCAGATTCAGTGGAACTACTACCTCCATTTTAAGGAATAAGGCGCACGCGTATTTCAAGACGAACGTTGATCATAAAAATTGAGCAACAAAATCTTGATTATATTATACTCCCTCCATTCCATTCTATAGTGCCTATAGTTTTTTGGCACGGAAATTAGCACAAAAATGTTCTTTACACAAGACCCCCTAGATTAATGATTTGAGATCAGAGTAAAATGAGAGAAATCGGTAACTTCCTAAACTAATATAACAAATCTCACCAATCTCTCTGGTTGACTCTACATATATGTGCAGCCAGGTTATATTAAGGAAATAAAAACATTGCTTTCTAAATCTAAGGAATCGTTGGGGTCATGCATTAGGAATCTCAATTAATTGTTTCATTTTTGTATGGATTATTTTCACGCATGTCGTGTGGGAGCTGACCGGTAGAGGGCCCAAGCTACAACCTTATATTCTGAAATAAATGCCAAAAATCTATAAGCATTATAGAAAGGAACGGAGGGAGTATGTAATTAGTATCGTTGGATTCGTATTGAGAAGCACTTTTTAATGATGCTAATTTCATAGAAACATTTTTTATCTATTTGAAGTAATCATTAGTCAAACAAAAAGCACTTAAACGAGAACGTCTTATTCTTCGAAACGGAGGTAGTAGCTGCTTAATTTCCCGCCAGACCGTCCGAGCGAATTGACATAATGGTAGATAATGGAGAATGCTCTCTGTTCTCCCGCAGAAGACACATGTACCATCAGCTGGTATTTGCCGCTTACATATTGAGCTGAACGCCACTCGGCAAACAATCATGTGCAAAACGCCGCAAATGAATAATAGAAGCAAAGGAAGAAGTATGCGCCGAGCTGAGCGAATATGCATGCATGCTGTCGTGTTTTAGAATTGGGATGGATGATTTTGATTTTGTGTGGTAGGGAACTTTTAGGCCGGTGTGGTGTTGCATAGTACGTAGTGAGACGAGGGCTTAAAGACGCGGAGCTTTGAAAAGGCAAAGAAGCAATCGATCTCTGGTTGAATGGATTGATTTGGTGTTAATTTTTGGCCAACTAGAGGCGAGCGTGCGGAAAAATTAAAAGCGTACTGTATGTGTGTTGATGAATTTCCGATCGACGGGGTGTTGTGTGGAGCGAAAAAAAAGGATCCAGGCCGCGTGCAGCTAGCTGGGCTCAAGTCGATGGATCCGGTGAAGAAATATAAAAAAAAATGATTGGAGAGTGAGAGAAAAGATAGCGATCGAGGTATGTTTTGATCCACCAGAAGAAGAAGAAATTAATGGTGGAGTGAACCAGGCTGGCAGCATGCGAGCGAGCGATCCCGATAGACTCGCACGCAATAGACGCTCCGATTTACGTGCGCGGTATGCGAAGCGCGGGGCAGGAATCAAAAAGCCGCCGCGCACCGGTAATTAAGGACGGACACCCAGAGACGCAAGGCCCTTCAAGTGTTCCGCACCGCACCAAAGCAGCGGCGGCGCGCGCATACCTGCCAAACATAAAGATGCGGCGCGCGCATCCCTCCCACTCTGTATCACTGGTATAGTAGGAAGGACGGCAAGCCGGGATGCGGCCGCGTCTGGAAGAAACCATGCCGTACAAAGCTCTCCCTGATCGTGAGCGCACGCCGCGTCAGCCGAACGGCTCCGGGCCCGACGTCGACGACCCTGGCCGCGCCGCTCCGCACGTTGTACACCGCCACGCCATTGCTGGTTCCTAGGACGACGTCTCCTTCCACATCGCCGGCCACCACGACATCCAGCCACGTCGGCATCGTCCTGGCCTGCTGCCACCGCAGTTCCACCCGGTGCCGGCGCTCCCATCTTATGATCTCCTCCCCGGCGCCGCCACCTCCTCCTCTGTAACCGCCGAGCACCCAGAGGTCCACGTCCAGGCCCAGCTCCCCGTCCTGGAATTCGGACGCCATGAGCCATCCGTCCGCGACGATCAGGTTGGTCAAGTGCTCGTCGTCGCTGGTCGGCGGAGAAGCCATCCTACTGAACGTCTCGTCCGCCCAGTCGAACACCGCCATCTCGCCGCCGCCGGGACCGGCCTCCGGGTGCCGCAGCCAGTGCAGGCGGCCGCGGAACACGGCCGGAGTGATCATGTCGCAGGCGGAGGGGACGCAGTTGCTGTGGACGGGCGTGGCCTCCACTCCGTCCAGCCGGCGGGCCTTACCGGCGCCCGTGGAGAGCACGTAGTAGCGCGCCGCCCGCGACTCCTCGTCCACCGTGACGTGACACAGGACCCGGTACTCGCCCGACGGCTCGTGGAAGTAGAACCCGGACTCCCGGAACGCGTAGCAAGGCAGGCCGTGGAGGCGGCGGCGGCGCAGACGCGGGAGCTCGGCCCACTGCGACATGGCGGGGTTGCAGATCACGTACTGCCCGCCGGCCGCCGTCCCGAGCAGGAGCAGCCCGTCGCACGATGCCAGCGCCACGCAGTACTCCTCGCCTGGACGCTCCGACCGTGGTAGGAACGCCGGGAGATGCGCGAGACGCCGCCGCGCCGGGCGTCGGGTGGAGGCGGAGACTGAGACGGCCTCCAGGTGGCAATCGACGACGCGGCACGTGTCCGGCGCGCCGTTGCGGTCTGCTGCGCCGGCTGCATTGATGGTGTACAGGAGGATCTCCAGCGGGCGGCGGTGCGCGTAGGCAACGCGACGGAAGTCCTTGCAGACGGCGCAGGCGCGCGCGACGGTCCTGATCGGCAGGCGGACGAAGATCTCGGCGATGAGATCGTCGTCAAGATTAAGGATACAACATGTCTTCTCGGGCTCCTCCATCGTCGATGGTTGGCGACTCTGTTGCATCTTCTTCTCCGTGATTGATCAAGGCTTATTAGGAGTAGTCATCTCGTGTACCTTCATCCGATGGCTGATAGGGGGGTTCTTGCTCAAAGCGGACTCTGTTGCCATGGTTATTCACGAGTCACGGTACAGATACAAAGTATAAAAACGGGCGCGCACACATTGTTCAGATAGGAAGGCGAGACAAATTCTTCAACTTTCCGGTCATCAGACGTAATGTACCGATTTTAAACAGATGTATTTTCTTGGAGATTCAAAACGAAACTTAGGTTATCTGAACTGAACAATTCCGCCGATATTCACGAGGCCAGGGTTATTTCTCGATGAATTTCCATTCATAGGCGGAGCCAACCGTCCCTAAACCCCGGTTTGAAGGGAGATTCTTTTAGTTACAAGTGGGATGGCAACGAGATTTTTCAGTTACAGTGGAAGTGCAACTGAGATTTTTCAGTTGTAATTGAAGTTGTAACTAAGATTTCACCGTTACAATTCATGTTGTAACTAAGATTTCATAGTTGCAAATGAGGTTGGAACTGATATTTGCATAGTTGCAAGTGGAAGAGATTTCATAGTTGCAAATTAAGTTGTCACTGTGATTTTTTTAGTTGCAAGTAGGGTTGCACCTAAGATACAACTGAGATTTTCTTAGTTGCAAGTAAGGTTATAACTGAGATTTTGCAGTTGCAAGTGGAGTCGCAACTGAGATTTCGTAGTTGCACGTAGGGTTGCTACTACAATTTCATAGTTGCAAGCGGGGTTGTAACTAAAATTTAATAGTTGTAAGTTAGGTTGCGACTGAAATTTCACACTTACAAGTGGGGTTGTAACTGTGATTTTTCAGTTACACGTAAAATTTGTACTGCGACTTTTCGGTTGCAAGTGAGGTTGCACAAGAAAATCTTTTTTTCGGTTTTGCATCGTGATTCATTTTGAATGGGAGTTCGGGTAATTTTTTTGGTGATGTAACTGAGAAATAAGCTGGGATGATACATTTTTCTATCGGTTCCATGCCGACTGAAATTGTCCTATACGCACTCAGTTACGTACCGTGTGCAATTGTTGCACGACTAGTATTGCAAAGTTTACTTTGCGTCATGGAGACTTCGACAAGAATAGTGGAAGAAAAACATTTGTTCAGGGCACTATTGCATCCTAGTATTAACATATTCTTTCTGATTCATATTATTTAATATTAATATAAATGTATGTAGATACATTTTAGTTGTAGACACTCCATTTTAGTGACAAGTAATATGGATCAAAGAAACAAAAAAGTAGTACATTTCTCAAAACCATCAACCTATCATATAAAAAATTAGATCATGATAGCGCGCGTTGCGGCGCCCGTCCATTTTAATGATATTTTGATAGTCATCTATGTGAGATCATATCATATATTTATGTCATAGCTTATGACCTGCATCACAATTGAGGATTTTAACCACAAATTAATTAGTATAGGACAAACAACTATATTTTCCAACCTTGTACATTACAAATTATACTTTATACATCAACTTTGATTATTACTTGTTGCCAATTTGAGACAAGTACAAACACATACATAGTACAATTTGTCGTATTTGAGAATTATTGCGAACATACAAAATAAGTACCTAAATTACACTTGTTAAAAAATTGAGATCATGTGATCCTTTACTCCAAGTATTGGAGTATGAGAGATAAACAAAAGGATGCAACAAGCACACAGTAACTATGCCTTCTATATGCTGCTCTTCCAGTTCCGCAACACTACTTCAAGTTGTTCAAGTGTATATCATAGGTTTCCCACCTAGAAATCAAAGTTCCCACAACAAATCAAAGAGAAACTGTACAATTCAAATCTTCACCAGAATCACTAACAAAACATGCACATGAGTCAGTTAAATGCCACATGTTTACTGCTAGATCTAACAAAAAAAATGCTTAGCTAGGCAAAACTAAGCCAAAAAAAATGGTAAATAGCATAAACAAGCTTCACCAAAAAGCTATTACAAAAAAACCTAATCATATTTAAAATATTATCTATGGGATTTTTGGCATGATAATGAAAGCAAACCATATAGAATATGTTCAGGACATCTAATTGGAATATGTTTGGAATATTTAAACTAAAGGGTCCCTTGAAGTTTCAGATAATATGAGTGGTATTGTCTATCTTGAAGGTACCATCATACTTCTTAATTGATGGAATATATTCATTGGTGAATGAATGATGTATGACACTTCCTTGTATGTTCATATTGAGTTCAGAAGCTATTTCTCAAAGCAAGAAGGTGAAAGCCCTTATAAGGAGTTCAGGAAATAACTACACATGATAGCTGAGTAAATATTGGTATGAAAGTGTTGTGATAAATAACATGTCATGCATTTTAGTCAAGGCAAAAGATCAGACACATGATGTGCACAGATTTTGCAAACCGCCAAAAACTTCAGCATGTGAAACTGTTACACGACAAACCAGGAACAAAAAATGCAAGGAACAATAGACCAATAAATTTGTAATATGATTGATTTTCGAGCAAGTGCATACCTTTTGTACATTTAGGGAAGACGCAAGAAAAATTAAACTGTGTACTTCTCGCCCATAACTGCAGACACCACAAAATGGCAGGCACGAGCATTACTCAGCCCAACACAAAAACCAGATCAAACTTCTGGAAATAAAGAGACATATACCTTGCAGGCTCGCAGTAAGTAAAAAAGAGACAAACTGATGGATAACAACGAACCTCGAATATTTGAATAGCTAAGTTAAGCACTGTATAAATATCTCAATACAATTAAAATTCTGAAAGGTGATATTCAATAAGAAAGATAGTTAATATTAAAATTAACTACACTCTGTGATACCAAACTGTTCAAAACAACAATGGGAGTAGAAAATTTCTTACATATTCCTACATCATTTCTATTTACCTGCAGTAGTCTCACCATTCCAGCAAAAAAAGTCATGTAATAGAATTTTTTTGTATCTCCTTCCAATAAACGAAATTGTTCTCTCACCCATTTTCTGGTGAGCTACCTGTCCCAAAAAAAATGATATCAAAACAGGTCCACTGACGAACATAGAACATAATGATTTTCAATTGTAAATATAGCATTTAATAATAAACTTGCACCAAAATTTCAGACGATTCAACTCATAGGAGGAAAATGAGTAACTTAAATTCTTCTTTATGCATGATCAGCAATGCACACCATGGCACTATGGCATCTAAATATACGGTGTCAACCCAGATGTTGGGCAGGCTAGAATTTCAAGCAAAAAACAAGAACTAAAGGCAAGCACAAATCTCCAAGAACAACCAAGAAAAAATGTAAGAACAATATGGTGATCAATCTAATCCTGAAAATATGACGACATATGGGCCCTAGCAAACAGAGGCAACACATGTAATATAAAGACTAAAGGTATCAGCCAACTATCTTTTAAATGTGTACAAACTGAAAACAACTGTCCCATTGGCCCATTGCATACATGCTTAATTACTTGCAACTCTTCTTTGATGGCCTTCTCTTTCCCTAGACCGAGTTGCCCAATTTCACACACGACCTAGATCACCAAAGGAACCAACATGAACACCCAACATATAATGGCAAAAGGTAGTACCATGAGTTCAGACACTTGAATGTACGGCATCGAAAAGATCAAGGCAAGAAAAATGTTAGCACGAACAGCGTTTAAACACAAATGATTTTTTTTCTTCTAAATTTAAAAGCAAAGTAGGGCAGAGAGCCGCTGATACTGCCAAGAACAAGCAAGATTCTAGATTCACCAACATTTCAACAATATTGCAGAACTTTGTACACTGGTCAAAGCTTGAAGCACTCAGAGATTAAGTGAATAAGTATTTACCTTCTCGACATCATATTCTTACTAACCTGTAGCATGAAAGAAATACTCCAAGTTCAAATGCAATAGTAATGTCAGATGCGTATCTTCAGATGCTATAATTCAGTCAAAATTTACATTAATTAGCTTCCATGAATAAGAATAAATACGAACGAATTTCTAAACCAGCCGTTGAAACAACAGTTTTTAATCATTTAGATTGATTGCATAACATGTATTTTCCAGAGGTTGTACATAACTCAAAATACAGCCGTTCTGCATACAAACATTGTCCAACTAAAAATGTGGATCGGTTTCAACTGAATAACATTAGAAGTATTGTACAATCTGTATGCAACCTCCCACCATGGTCTGTATATCAGCACCGGTCTCCAGGATGCCTAAACAAGAGATAAATTCCAATCATTACTCAGTGCACAATTATAACCCAGGAGCAGTCCTGGCCAAATGAGTAAATGAAAATCCATTTAAATGGATAACATTCTGAACGCTGAAAAATGATAAAGCTTCGACATTCTTGTAAAGAAAGTATGACACAACATATGCAAGATAATCAACCGGATCCAGAAGCATGGACCTTGAAGTAGTCGCAGATCACATGGACATTTTCCCAGTATTCTTCGAGCAGTCGAGGTGCGCGTGCTAAGTTGGGTTTGCTTGAGAACGCTTTGTCATTATTTCTACAGAGGCATATCCTGTGATATATGCGCGGATACACTAAGAACGGAAGCTAGGTTGTGCACCTAGAAGGATGTTGAGATGTTTGATTAATTTTTCGAAAGTATGTATTAGCAGACAGTATGAAGCTAGTTTAAAGGAGAAGTAAGGAACAAATAATCTCAAAAGAATATGTCAGCAAATGTACCTGTCCAGCAGCCATTGTGAAATAATAATAAATAAAGGTCACACTGGTGAGATGAGTCCGGGAATAATAATCTGGAAAATAGGATGATGACAATCCCTGGAAGAAGAAAGCAAGCACGAATATGTTGGTTAGGTGCGAAATTTTCGCTATAGTGTAAGCAGATATGAAGAACATGCAATCAGGAAACCAGAAAAACCAACCTAAGAAAGCAGCATCTCGGATGAGTAATGGGACGTCGAATGTGAGACGGGTGTAGTGAGGAAAGATCGTTGGATGTGTCCACATATTTATACTTGAAAGAGAAGGGAGAACTGACAGTAACGCTCGGATTAATGGTTCCAAATTACCAACGCAATGAATCGATCATTACAGCGTTACCAGTGTCATGAATCCATGATTACGGCGGCATGATGTACAATTAATCCGTGTAGAAGGAGAACCGGTTTTCCAATCCGGATGGGCTTGGTGCCGTTTTTGCGATTCCGTTGATCGCAGCCCACTAGACGGCCTGAAGCGGGAGGCAACCTTCGCCGGCGGCGAGGCCGGACAAATAAAATATTTGGTCAACGCTAATCTACAAATCCAGGTTAAATTAAACCGAAAAATCGTTTAATCTGCGTCTGAAGTTACAGCGCAAGATCGTGAATTTCATACGTACCGTCGCTCTTCATCTGCTCCGGTAGCACGCGTCGCAGGCGGAGGAAGAACGTAGGCGCAGGTGGAGGACGATTTGGGGGACGGAGGAGTACAGGGCTACAGGCGCAGGAGGAAGAGTTTTTTTTCTGCCTCAACCGGTATGTTCGAAGCCCAAATGCATAGGCCCATAGACCGTTTCGGGGCCCAAGTTTTGTGCTGGTACCTAACTAAATTTTAGGAGTAGCAGCCCTAAAAACGAAAATGGGCCGCTACGACGACAGGGAGGCCTTTTTAACGGGAAGAGCCGCATGTTCGGTTACGGGAAAGCCCGTCCTGTTCGCTGAAGACGGTCTGGTCCGTCAGATTGGCCGATCGGACGGCCAGGAAACTCTAATCGCTGTGAAGAGGCCATACGGGTTTCATTATACTGTTAACTAATACAATACAATAAGCCAGCGAAAGCAAGAGACCCAGCAGACCAAACCGGCCTGAGGCGACGACAATAGCAAGATTCACGTGAAAAAACAGCACACTTAATGTTAGGTTAACTAATTGATTGGCATTATTACATTAGATGGCTCCAAATCAAATAAATATGACATCATTCTACTAGTTCTTAGTCGAACCCCAGAAAAAAATACTGGAAACTGCTCCTCAAAATCACGTAGAACCACATGTCAGCTCTATTTTCAGATTATTTTCTTCTTCCTCACGGTCACCTCCTGCATGCGCTGCCCGTCAACTGCGCCACGGCCAGCCCGCTCCTGTCATGGCTGCGCGTGTCCGACCGCCTGCTCGCAGGCGAGGGCGTGCTACGCCACGACCTTGTACTGCTAGTCCGCAGTTAGTATTTGGTGTTGTTGCTTTGTTGGTCCGACCAGAGATCATGTCCATGGTGCATGTGGTGGAGCTTGGACCAACTCCATGGGGGAGCTCAAAATTAGAGTGTATTTTGTCAAATCATTGGGGGAGGGGGAGGGGCAAATAGGCTAGTTTATAAGGCTTCAAAGCCTAAATATCAACATGTTGGGGGAGGGGGCGGTGCCCCCCCCCCCCCCCAACTGCACTAAGCTCCACCACTGCATGGTGTTGTTCAGATACTTTCGATTCCTTGTGCTTCATTTTTTTTGGATTTGCCGCCCACGCTAGCTCGCTCGCTCATACCCCGGAGAGCTCAATATTTCGGATGAGTTCCATGGCGGAAGGAGCTTTTCATTTGTCACTATTTAGCCTGGAATAAGGTCACAATCGAGCTGCTCACTAGGAACCAAAGATTAACGAGTCTCCTCGTCATGGAATTGAATTCTAGTAGAAAAGCCCAAGATGCCATCCCACTTGTAACTAAAAGAATCTCACTTCAAACCCACACTCAACTCCCTAACCTTGAGTCGCTCAGTTAAGACGGTGATAGATCAATCAAGATAAATATACGGCTAAATGGTTGACTAAGAACTTGGCTAGTTCTCGGTCCAATGAGAACTAGAAAAACCCTTACCGGCATATCTCAACAATGTTTTTTGGATTTTAGTTAGAGTTGTTGTAAGGTCATCTTTAGTAGCCCGATCGCAAACGATGTGTTTTGGTCTGAGTGGACACAAGGGAATGGAAAATACAGCCTAGTAGGCCGACGCAAACAAACCAACATGTTCACATCGACCCATTTCCTGCCTAAATTTAGGCTGAAAATACCTCGTTGAGGACGCAATGCAGACAACGCGTGTGTCCTCCCTCTACCACATGTGCCCTCCTGGAAGTGCGACAGCGATCGCTTCGCCTCCTGCATGCGCTGGTCACTACGGCACCACCCGCTTCGTCCTTAGCGCCAGCGCTAGGACTAGCGGGCGTCGATGGTCTTTTGAGCCGCTATCAAGCCACTGGTGCTTGGAGTCTAGCGCGCAATGATGGCGGTTGTGTCCACTTCATTTTTAAGCCCAGCGGCTTCGCCTGCCTCGCACACACCACGCCACCTTTCCTCACTCTCGGCCCCTCCTATCCTCAGATCACCAGCAATCCCTCGAGACTACAATGGGCAAGAGATCCCGCCATGGAGGAACCCCAAGAACAACCACAAGGCCGGGTCCTCGGGGTCGAAGCCAAAGAAGCAGTGGGTGCTTTACCAGAACATGATGGGCGCGGGATGGGATGACGTCCACCTCTCCAGTGGGTGGCACCTCAGCGCACAGAGGGTTCCTATTATGCCGGTGCCGCACTAGGGTCGGGCGCGGCGCGAGGAGATCAGGAGCCATCAAGCTCTGTTGCATCTCGATCTGCTTGAGGACTCGTCGATGTGGACACCTATTGTAACATGAAAAGTGATCCACGGTGTCTCGTCGGGTTCCTCGGTGACAACGAGTACGACTAAGGAGATGCCCCATATATGGGGACATGATGATGGAGGACATGGAGGAGCCGCCAGCGATCAAGTGGGAGCTCTTTTCCGGCAAGGAGGTCAGGGACAACACAGATGACTACCTGGGCTACCTCATGTACTTGACGGACAAGGAAATGAAGAGGGCATGGTGGACTAACTCCTCCATATGTCGTTCGGGTCCAACGAGGAGGAGGCATTTAGGCTCCCCGTGAAGGCATCCGAGCTCCAGGAGGTGCCCAAGTGATGAGGACATCCCTACTACACTGCTACCTCCGTCATTGTAAGATGAAGACGATGCTGCTGTGAAGCTCAGGTCCAATGAAGTCAGGATTGGACCCATTACAAGGGCTCGTGCGAAGCTACTCAAACAACATGTGAACTTGTTCCTAAATGATACTTTGATTGATGAGAACTTTATACTGCCTAAGTCCTTTTACTTGTGCATGATCAGATATGAAGAGGGAGCAAGCATCGCACGAGGAGGAGAGAAGCAGCTGGACGTGAAGTTGGGCATGAAGACATCCCATGGACGCGCGAGGGAGGAGCGGGAGGCATGCGCGAGGGAGGAAGAAGAAGCTGTCCAGGCCGGTGCCAGGCCCGGTCCGACCAGCTGCCACGCCGGCCGACCCGGTCACAGTCCCGGTCCAACCAGCCCCCACGTCGGGTGAGCCCGGTTTCAACCGGATCATGCACTGGTGCCAACCGGAGGATGTACTGTAAGACAATTCGGCGCCCCGGTCATGACCCGGTCCCAGGCCCGGTACAAATCGAACCGTCCGGTCCCAGGCCCGGTCCAAATCGGACCGGCCGGTCCCAGTCCCGGTCGACCGGCCCCCACGCCGGTCGAGTCCGAGTTTGTCTTGACCAGATCCAATATGGGCGGTTTTCTATGTGTATTTTCGACTTCTGATCGTCCTGAACTCTTATATAAGTGCCCAGGACGCCCTCAAATTAGGTTTAGACCACGTTTAAAATAAACCCTAGTTCATAGTTGATTGCTTTGCAACTCTATCGAATTCCTACACCATATTGCATTGATTTGGTGTATACACTGAAAGTCTTGTGTGATCTGTTGTTTCATTGAGAATTAGATGGTTGCAACTTACCGCTTCGTGGTCGGCGGCTACGTGCGGAAGTGTGTGGAGTTGCGAATATCCTGCAGGGTTGAGAGCTATTGCATTGGCGACAGGGACCAATCGAGAGTCTTCGTTGCGTCATACAAGTTATCATTCACTTCATCATCAAGTTATCTTCGATGTGTTCATCCCGTGATCATCATCACCTCCGTGCTTACTGAGAAGATCGGGCAACCCCTTATCATCTTGGTATCACCGAGTGGAAGGCCTTGGAACGTAGCTGCACAAATCGGCGGTCCTATGAAGGCCGTGGAAAATGCATGTGCTCGTGGACCTGACTAGGGACGACGATAAATAGTAGATAGGGGTTTTGGATCCTTTTTAGCTTCTATGTACTTTTATTTGCATTACGCACTATGTAAATTAAATTTGCTACATATAAATTATATAAAGATAGGCGTTAGGCCGCTCGGTCTGCCAGAGAAAGAACTCGCCAATATTGCGTCCGCGGCTCGAGCCAAATAAGGGCATGCTCAATGTACTTTCCTAGAGGTACTGCGTTATACCTTTAGCTATGTTAGGGTGGTTCAAAGTAGATTTAGATGAGGATGCAGCCTTCTCTTCAGCTCCTCTTCAGGAAGCGGGATCTTAACCCTAAAATGATGATTTTTCGAGAGAGAAATAGATACATAGTGTCATATTTGAGGGGTCTTTTCTCTTTTTTCTGACTAAAGTTATAGTGTCACCATGTTATTTTTTTTTGTTTACATGGAGCAGCTTATGTATACCATTACTCGTGCCCTAAGGGCATCTCCAGCGGGCCGACGCATTTCGGACGTCCAAAATGTTCGTTTGCGTCGGCCCGCGGACGCGTTGTGGTCCAGGGCGATCGTTTGCGTCGGGGGTAACTCCAGCGGTGCGGACGCATATTTTATCCGGGGACATCGTCAAGGTCGCTAATGGTGTTTTACGTCCCATCGAGGACTTGCGCCGCGGCGATCGTCCTGTTCCGCGCGACGACGATCGTTCCCGCGCGCGCCCAATACATTGGCAAGTTTCGCCGGCGTTTCGCGCGCGCGGGAAACGCCCTGCGCGCCAATGACGTTTACCGCCCCGCCGTGGCTATATATGGTGGACACCACCGGGTGCGACGGGCACACCTCTAGCTAACCCTACCATCCATCCATGGCGGACCACATGAGTTGGGAGCACGTTGTTCACATGTACCGCCAGCTCCACCCGGAGGAGGAGGAGGACGAGGTAGCGCCGCCGGCGTTGAGGCCCAGCGAGCCGCACCTAGAGGTCGCGGAGGCGGAGCGGAGGTCGCGGAGGCGGATGCGGCGAGCGCGCGGAAGGGCGCCTCGCGGCGACCGGGGCGGAGATCGCCAACGCCATGGCCGAGCTCGCGGAGGCGCGGGCGGCCATCGCGGCCCCTCGGCCGGCACCGTCATCCGCCGACATCGCGGACGATGACCTCCCCCCCCGTGCCCGGGCGCTCCGAGTGCGCCGGTGACCGGCGGGTTCCGCTCGCGTCCTTCGAGTCCACGGCGGGGGACGCCCGGCGCCGCCGGAGCTTGGGTGGCGGAGGAGGAAGCCGCCGGCTATGCGGACGGCCATGGCTAGGGGTTGATGTGCTCCGACCCGGACTCGGCTCCAGCGTAGGGGCCCTGCTCCCGCGCGGGTCGAGCAGGAGAACCGGGAGGGCTGGAGGTCACCATCGCCGCCGGGGACGAAGGCCGTGGCGGCGGCGGCTAGGGACGGGGCCCGCTTCATCGCCGATGTGGCGGCGATCCGGGCGGTCGGTCCGGGCGGAGGAGCGGACGCGGCGGCGGCGGCGGTCCGTGGCGGCGGAGGAGGAGGCCCGGCGGCGGCGGTCCGAGCGGCGGCGAGAGGAGGAGGAGGCCGGGCGACGGCGGAGGCGGAGGCTACAAGGTGGCCATTGCGGCGGTGACGGCCACGTGGGACGGCTCACCGGCCGAGGCCCTCGAACGCGCGCGGGCGCGGGGACGAGATGTTCGTTCGCCGGCGTGCGCGGCGCGCGGAGTGCACGAAGCGCTCCGCTTCGACGACGGCGGCCGGCCCATCCGGCGGCCGATGGTAGGGCGCGCGACTGCGCAGTAGCCGAGGCCGGTGTAGGCCGCGCGACGGCGAGTAGGTACGGCCGTTGTAGTTTTAGGTTAACTCGACTAACCATCTCCGTAAAGATGGTCCTTTTGGCCAATCAATAGTAATGAAAAAATATTTTGCTTATCTACTCACTTTCGTGCCGGGCCGAATGTACCCAACGCGGACATTTTCCGCGACCGCCGAGCGTCCGCGGAGACGCAAACCTGACGCATATTTGGGCCAGGTTTGCGTCTCCGCGGACGGCCCGATCACTTTGCGTCGCCCCGCTAGAACAAACCCCAGACGTATTTCCGGTCACGGCGGACGAAAACGGTCGCTCAGCGTCCGTTTGCGTCGCGCCGCTGGAGATGACCTAAACCAAACCCAACAGGTTTCGTGTTCAAAATGGACGAGCCCGCTCTAGACGCCTTGCCCGCGAGAACATCCTGCAGGGATCCAGAGAATTTACAGCGCCGACCATCGGTCGCTGACAAGCATCTCACAAAGTCACACTTTTCTCATGTGGGCAGAGCCTGGACCTGGACCTGGACCTGCAGGGGCCACGGGGCCTGGGCTGGAACAGCGCAAACGGACACCAGCTCGAATCAAACAGGCCGGCCACCACCAGGTACCAGAGCAGAGCCCACCATGTGGATTTCGTCTCGCAGATTACTCAAGTACCGTTCGTCCTAGTCTTTGTGCTCATGGTCCCCACCCAGATCTGGGACTTCATTCGTATTCCATCCTTGAACATGTCCCACACATGTACCCTGTGCTATACTTTTGAATTTTCGTGGCCCGCGAACAAGGACTTCGACAGAAACTACTCTTTTTAACAAGTTTGACACAATATGAACTTGTTTAGAAGTAATTTCGAAAATAACGTTTTTTTTTTTCATGATGCCGTGGCTCAAAGAGCCATACTCTATAGCATGAAGCAATTCTAAGTTCAATTAAATCTTTAGGGGAACATCTCAAAGTGTTCCTAAATACCTTTTATGGCACTTCAATCAGATTGCTCCGAATACTTTTAGAGACACGGGTATCTGAATTAGTTTTGAAAATACCCTAAAATCTTTACCGTGATGTAGGTTTCGTCCAAGACCGACATAGCCTCCACCACCAGAGCTGCTAGTTGTCCCTAATGTCGGGAACGCCCTTCCTGCCGCCACGCTCCCAGCCCCGTCGGCATCGCCACATCTAGTTTCCGGTGTGCTTGTCCACTTTCTGGTCTCCTTCGCACGTACTTCTGATGTTGCCAAAAAAATCCTACTCATTTCACTCTCCGATACTGGGTTATTTTTCTTTGTTTCTCGCGTCTTAGGAATTCCTCATATGCGGTCGTTGATTAGTCAGTATGTTCAGATTGGTCGACCATTTTGAGTATGCCCTACAAGCTACAGCATGGGAACGCCCTCAGATTATATGGTTCATGTAAATCACAGAATCAGGTTGATGATTAGGGCCTTTATGGATTAATGCTGTTTGTTAGAGTTCTGCTCCCAATCTAATTCCCTTTACCCAAGCAAAGCACTAGTCGGGTGTGTTTGTTGTTTGTGAGATAACTGGAGAATGAATCCGGCTTCGCTGCCTTCGCAGTCCCTAGTTTTAGAATATGGTGAGGGGTTTGGTTGTACACTTATACTCCCTCCGTTCTGATTTGTAGTAGTCTACATTTCAGAGAAAATAAAACAACCTAGTATTGCATTTATTAGTACTACTTAGATATGTAAACAACCAATCCAAGCTATATGGAAAATAACAACATCCAATAAAGAGAGCAAAACCAGTTCGTTTTCAGTGCAACCTAGTATTGCATTTATTAGTACTACTTAGATACTATGTAAACAACCAATCCAAGCTACATGGAAAATAACAACATCCAATAGAGAGAGTAAAACCACTTCGTTTTCAGTATTGTCGTTGACTAAAAGTTAGAATGTAGAGTATTTCAGAATAAATTTTGAGGCTAGAATGTAGACTATTTCAGAATGGAGCGAGTATTGATCAGCGGAATATTGCACAAATTTTGCTTACTTTTGTGCAAATGATTTCATCTTGTCTTGTTTTACGTGAAGTGCAAATAGTGTAGTGACATGGTTTTCGTAAACAAATGTTTATTTTAGTACCAGGTGCTTGTTAATTTCCTTCTCTATTTTTGTAGTATTATTTGCTCACCTCTCCGACTCTCCATAGCACTTTGTTATTTAAACATTAGCCTGGTGTCATAAGTATTATTGTATCATTGTGGTAGTACAATGATAACATGAGGCGCTTTAATATTTAGCATATGTGTTAATTGAGCCAGATTAAACTGGCTAAGGGGTAGCTGGCAAAGGATTGTTAGTTCAGCCCTGTACTGCATGGAGGGCTTCCTTGCATGTGAGTCAAGGGTCGTTAGCCCGTTACCATTCGCACAGACAACCAAATGATACGTTGTCTTCTTGGTACCTTTGTCTAGGCCAAACGGTGTTTATTTCAAGTTTGTGGAGTCGACACCTAATATTGTGGTCTTTCCAACATAATGTCAATTAATATACATTTTACAATGTATAAACCAAGTGTTTTTGCATTTTAGTCATGTGGTATGCTTGTATATCTTGTGCAGGCACATTATTCTGGAGTCCAAAGTCTTATGAAGGAATGAAACTAATTAATATGTGTTCTATGTTTCTTACTTCCCAATGTTATGCAGACAAATGTCCTTCTTTTAATAACCGTTTTGCAGGAATGGTCCGTTATCGAAAAAAGGAATGGATTCATCAGAAGTTGCCAAATTGCCGTACTAAGCTGGAACGTGAGCTGCATCAACCAAAGTTCAGAAGCACCATTGAGGTTTGTGGCGAGCAATTTCCATCATATCATAGATATAGTCACATCAAGGATGCAGAGCAGGATGTTGTAGAGTGGCATATGAGAACTTTCTAACAAAGACAAAATATGATGACAAAGACACATGTCCTTGTATAAAAACTCTTTGCGATAATAGATTCATTAGAATAATCAAAAGTTCCCTTTCTACCATGCTAAAGTGGAAGTTGAGTTGCATCAACCAAATTTTATAAGCACCGTTGAGGTGTCTGGCGAGTGGTTTCTATCAGATCATAGTCATAGTCACCTACCACATTGTTGACGCTGAGTCTCAGTGGCATGGTGCTGCAGGGTATCGATGATAGATGCGGGATGATGTATACGTGCAGGAGGGTGGAGCCATCTGGCGTCATGGTGGCATCGACAACAGGTCTTGCAAGGTTAATGCGTTGATCTCTCTTGAAGATGGAGTCGAGGAAGACGGCGGGAGCAACTCCTGTGGCGTGTGCGTTGGCGTGCGCTGAGAGTCCGCTTGATCGGATGTGTTTCTCACCTTCTATTGGGCGGTACGAGAAGGCATTTAGTTTTGGATGATTTGAATTGGTGTATTGTCACCCTCTTCATCCCACTGTAGGTATAGTAAGGTTGCTTCGAGTTTGATCTTTTGTATTTTTTCTTGTAAGGTTTCGTGAATAATGTAATAAAAAAGCTGTGTGCATCCTTTGAATGCAGAAGCTGGGGCGATATTTCCCCCATTTCAAAAAAAATAGTCATAGTGTTGCGGTCAGAAACCCACCGGCGGGCAGCGACTGGCAACACCGTAGAGCCGGGAACAACTCAGGGCTGCGGCTGGCCCTGGTCCCTCAGAGCGACGGCCCGCAAAGCCTTCTGGTCACACGTCCGATGATGTCGCAAGGGCGTGCCACCTGACCTATACCGGTCGGGAAGGTGTTGGATGATGCCTCGCTTAGTTTCCTGCATGGCATACACGTAAACATTAAATACGAGCCTCGATCGGCTCTCAGGTTATCATGTGAATCGGCTCAAAGAGCCGATCCACTCATGATTCGTACGAGGTGTACGAATATATGGTGGTCCTGCTTGATCAAGATAAAGCTAAAACGATCTACGACGATTTAGGGTTTTCACCGCATAATCGGATCATCCTACTCACGATTGGGCCTCGCGCTCGCGTACGGTGATCGTAAGCCGATCCTAGACAGGGCCTAAAAACCAACACGAGGTTGATCCCCGGAACATCCTGTCTAGGGCTAGCAAACTACACCCTACACGCCGCTGGATCCTCCAACCCTTTGTAAGGCCTAACTATTGCGGATATTAAACTAATCCTTGAAGAACAAGGAGCAACCGTAACGGATCGGATCTACTAAACAATGATCAAGCGGGGTGCCGCCCCTACACCTAAGATCGGTGTAAGGGCGGCTAGATGTATAAGGGTTGCACTACGACGAGCATATGATACGAAGAACAATGCTAACCCTAACACATCTAAGATAACTACGTTGCTCGCCATCAAAAAGGCTTCAGCACGAGCAACGCATGAACAACGTAAATAAGCTTGTGCTGCCTAGATCGCAAGATGCGATCTAGGCAGCATGGTGCTTACCGGGAGAAACCCTCGAGACGAAGGAGTTAGTGATGCGCCGAGATTGGTTTGTGTTGAACGTTGGTTGTTGTTTATTTCATAAACCCTAGATACATATTTATAGTCCAGGGGACTTTCTAACGTGGGAATAATTCCCACCGTGCACGAGACAAACTCTAACTAACCGACGCGTATCCTACTATATTACAGATACACGGGCCAACTAGCCCAAACTTTGCATAACAGGCCGATTCACATATTTTTTCCATGTATATTCTTTAAATCCATCTTGATCGCG
The DNA here is from genome assembly GCF_022539505.1 of Lolium rigidum. Lineage (NCBI taxonomy): Eukaryota > Viridiplantae > Streptophyta > Magnoliopsida > Poales > Poaceae > Lolium > Lolium rigidum. The sequence goes on along the minus strand of NC_061509.1, from coordinate 18,965,898 downwards.
GCCCACCTCTGACTTGGTCAACTTCTGGTGATAACACATGCCCCCCTGGTTTTGGTAATGATAATTTCAAAACCACTCTGCTTTTTCTTCGAAGGGTCATGTCGTGGTAGGTCAGAACCGTCGCAGTATTCTTCATCATGATGATTTGCCTTCTCAACTTCTCTGCACGATTTGACAACTTTGGCTCCACCTCCTCGGAAACTGCTCGAGCACTAAATCTCTATTCCATCCCCTTTTATTTATAGCATCGAACAGTTCACCTCTTCATCCCTCTGCTCCAGACTAGCCGTCAGCCAAAAAACCCTCTCCTTCCATAGCCATGTCGTCCTCTTCCTCCTCTTCCGTTTCTCTCCAATCCTCTTCCTCAAGCGAGTCGATTCCAGGGCACAACCAGATGGAGGCATACAACCGGCGCGCTCCCAAGCATTGGGACGAACGGGAGTGGGACTTCGATTTCGTGCCAGAGGGCGAGGACCTCATCTGGTCAGATGGGGCCATGCCCTTAACTGACGGGGAGGATGACCTCCGATTCCTGATTGACGGAGCACTGGAGGCGGAGAGCGACGACGATGACCCTCCCTTCCGGGGTAAATTCACCTCCATCACCAAAGAAGAAGAAGAGGATGACGAAGACGAAGACATCTCCTCCGACACGAAGAAGGAACAGGAGGACAACACCTCCTCCGACGAACCGCCGCCAAAGCGCATCCGTGGCTGGGCTTGGTCAGATGAGGACGACGACGATGACGAGGAAGAAGCCTCCGCTGAAGGTTACAGTAGCAGCAACGAGGAACTCGTCGACAGCAGCAATGACGGCAGCTACCCCAGCGACGGCGAAGACAGCAACAGCCCTTAGAGTAGGGACCTACTAGCATAGGATTAGCAGTAGTAATCTGTTCCTCTTTGTTGAACAATCGGCTTCTCTTTGTAAGAAATCTTATTATCAATGAAAAACTTCCTTTGATTTTGCCGATGTCCTCTATGCTGATTTAGCCGATTTTTCCTCATCTGACTTTGTCGACTGTTAGCCTAATCAATGCTTAATGACTGATGGCAACGCATCGGTCTCTCACGATAATCTGCGAGACAGGCCAATTCAGTCATCCCTACGAGTTAGCCAGCTCTGCCGATGATGATAGCACAGCCGATCGCAGTAGGCTGGCGATTTGGTCTTGAGCAGGCGTCTTTAAGAGAACCCTGGAACTGTCGCTGAATCAGCTTGGATGCTAAAACTGATAACTCTGTAACAAAAGCACCACTCTTCAGAACAGTTGCGATGTAGAGCCAGCCGATTCCAACCAAATCGGCTCTCCAGAGCAAAGATTTTTTAGGGTGAGATGCCCCCCGAGCCTTAATCAAGGTGAGAATACCGGCGAAGATGCACAGGTCGAACAAAAAGGCTCTGACCTCAGGTAATCTGGTAATCCGAGGTAGCCACCATGAAGAGTCAGCCAAACTTGCCCCCATTGATCAGCTTTCTTCCACTGAACGCCGATGTCGTAGATGAAACACCACCAGCTTAATGAGAAAGAGGCTGCCTTGCATGCCAAACTGATGTTACTGCTGAACCTGGCGCAAAGGGTTGTTGGCTCATTGCAGCCACGGCATGCTCTCATTGTAGATCTTGTGTAATTGCACTAGAGTCGATGGCTGCGCATCGGCTTCGTTTCTTAGTTCTAAAGTCGATGTCAATTTTTTTTTTACTGGCCGATTTTTTCCTATCGGCCCCCAATATTTCACTGCACACATGTTCACCTGCACATGTTCATCTGATTTAGGTGCCCCCCCGAGCCAATTCTTTCAAGGGACTTGATGGTATCGGCTCTTCTGGTATTCCCTGTTGGATCAAATGTTTGAACCCAGGCAGAATGTATGATGAGGATAATTTTGGCCGATTGCTGGAATCGGCCTCCATGTTGTTTGCTCGATGAAGGTTTTGTAACGTTCCTCCATAAATCCTTGGTGTCGATCTCCTGGATTGGCATCGCCACGTTTGTGTTGACTGCCAAAACCCACCGGCGGGCAGCGGCCTTGTCAACACCGTAGAGCCGGGAAGAGCCTAGAGCTGCGGCTGGCTGAGACCCCTCCGAGCGACGGCCCGCAATGCTCTTCTGGTCACACGCGGCGATGCGAAGTGCAGGGCGTGCCACCTGACCTATACCTGGTCGGGAAGGTGATGGGGATGCCTCGCTTAGTTTCTCGCAGGGCATACATGTAAACATTAAATACGAGCCTCGATCGGCTCTCGAGTTATCCTCGTGAATCGGCTCAAAGAGCCGATCCACCCATGATTCGTACGGGGTGCACGAATACTTGGTGGTCCTGCTTGATCAAGATGAAGCTAATGAGATCTACGACGATTTAGGGTTTTCACCGCATAATCGGATCATCCTACTCCGAGTTGGGCCTCGCGGCCACGCACGGTGCTCGTAAGCCGATCCTAAACAAGGCCTAAAAACCAACATGATGTTGATCCTCGGAACATCCCGTTTAGGACTTGCGAACGCCACCCTACGTGCCACTTGGATCCTCCCCCCTTTGTAAGGCCTAACTATTGCGGATATTAAACTAATCCTTGTAGAACAAGGAGCAATCGTAACGGATCAGATCTACTAAACAATGATCAAGCGGGTGCCGCCCCCACACCCGAGATAGGCGTGAGGGCGGCTAGATATGCAAGGGTTGCACTACGTAAGCATGCTTAAACGAAGAACAATGCTAACCCTAACACATCTAATGATAACTACGTTGCTCGCCATCAAAAGCGCTTCGAGTACGAGCAACGCATGAACAACGTAGGGCTTGTGCTGCCTAGATCGCAAGATGCGATCTAGGCAGCATGTCGCTACCCGATAGAAACCCTCGAGACGAAGGAGTTGGCGATGCGCCGAGATTGGTTTGTTTTGGGGTTGAACGTGAGTTGTTGTTTATTCCATAAACCCTAGGTACATATTTATAGTCCAGGGGACTTTCTAATGTGGGCATGCACTAAACCGTGCACGAGTAAGATTCTTTCTCTAAACTAAAATAGATCTAATATGTTACAAATACACGGGCAATTAAGCCCAACTTGGTATAACAGGCCGATTCACGTAATCCTCCATGTATATTTCTTTAAGCCCATCCTGATCACGGCCCACCTCTGACTCGGTTAAATCTTGGTGATAACACATGCCCCCCTGGTTTTGGAATTGGTAATTCCAAAATCACTCGTTTCCTTCGTCGGGTCATGTCGTGGCAGAACCGTCGCAGTATCCCTCATGATGATGACTTGCCTTCTCAACTTCTCCGCGTGACTTGGCAGTCTTTTCTCTTTCTTTCAAACACCACTTCCTCGGAAACTGCTGTGGCATTGAATTTTCACCATATCCCCTTTTATTTAACCGCTATGAACAGTTCTGCTATGCATCCCCCTCGCATTAGCAGTCCCAAAAACCTCCTGCGCCATCATGTCTTCCTCCTCCTCTGCCCTATCAGATCCTTTCAGCCAGTCCTCCATGTCCCGCGAGCCGACGCCGGAGCACAACCCGGCGGCGGTCCATGCGGCTAACACCCGTCGCGCCATTGCGGCCGGGGAGGAGTCAGACCATGACTTCTCCATCTGGTCCGAGGACGACCAGTCCTCGACGGACGGGGAGAGCGACCTCCGTTTCCTCGCTGACGGGGAATCGGAGGAGGAGAGCGATGACGATCGCTTCTCCTGGGACGACTTCACCTCCTCCGAGGGGGTGGTGGAGGAGGAAGAGGAGGAGGAGGACGACGACGACGACGACGACTCCCTCGAGGGCTACCCACCAGCGAAGCGCCTCCGCATGTGGTGGGACGACGACAGCAGCGACGACGAAGACGGGGATGAAGCCCCCGTGGAGGGCTACGGGAGTAGCGACGAGGAGCCCATCGGCAGCAGTGCCGATGAGAGCTCTGAGGATGACGATGAGGGCAGTGACGGCCCGTAGATAGGACCTCTAGCATAGGGTCAGTAGCAGTAGATGGGGCAATGTATCCCCTAGTATTTCCTTTTGAGAGCAATTAGCTCTTTATGTAAGAAATCCCGCCTATCAATGAAGAACTGTTCCCCACTTTGATTTTGCCGATTTCTTCTGAGTTTTAATTGAGCCGATTCACCCCTCCTACTGACCTTGCCGATTCATCCCCTTCGCCAATGTGTAATGAGCCGATAACAACGCATCGGTCCTCCGACATTCATCCTTCCATTCTTCAACTCCTTAGCGAGCGTTCATCGCTTTGTGAAGAAGGTTGCAACGAAGATCAGCCGATGGTACTTCAATCGGTCCTTCAATAGAGCACCTACCGGGCCTGTTGCCCCCGAGTCTCAGCCAAGGCAAAACAGAGACGAGGATACACAAATGAGTTGCATAGACCTGGGCTTGATCGTGTGTGGGGAAGTTCCTTATGCGGCGCCGACCGATTTGAACACAAATCGGCTTCTCTAAGCGGAAAGCCTTCAAGGTGAGCTGCCCCCCGAGCTTCTTTAGTTCTGGCTGGCTAGATCGGCTTCTTTCCTTTGGTGAATCTAATGCAATCCATCCTTGACCTGATCCGCCCGCCCATGCTGCTCCTGATATTGTTCTTGAAGAGAGGATCCGAGCTTCCAAACTGCTCCATTGAGGAGTTCCTTCATAAAAAATCTCCCTTTGTGCTCCATTGACCCTCCGATCGTAACGAGTTACTCCCCTTGAGTCGATGGCCATGCATCGGCTTTCATATCCTTAAGTCGATGCTCGCTTGCATCGGTCGTGCTCGAAAAATTTCGAATTTTCACTTTTTTTTTACGGCCGACCTGTGCATCGGCCCTCATATTCCAATACCCATCACGCGAAGATGAGACGCTTCCGTTGCATATCCTCGTATTTTATCTACATGGGTCCCCCGAGCCGATTCTCGTCAAGAGAATTGATGGTATCGGCTCTGTTGGATAACATGTTGAACCCAGGCAGAATGGTGGGTGAGGATAATTTTTTGGCCGATTGCTGGAATCGGTCTCCACGTTGCTTGCTCGTTGAAGGTTTTGTAAGTTCCCTTCATAAATTTTTTGGGGCCGATCACAAGGATCAGCCTCGCCTGGTTTGCTCATTGGTTTAGTCTTGCTACTTGGTCAGGCTGGATAAAACCAACCCAACCTCTGACTTGATGCGCTTGCTCGTCGTCCACCTTGAGTGCTCCGTAGAGTCGTGGAGCGCTAAGCTCGTCGGCAAGACGAGTACCATGTTTGTGCCAGCCCGATGTCTCATCATCGGCTTTCCTCTCGTTTGGGGCGCCACTCCATTTTCCGTGGACGACCCTCTTCATCCAGGGTTCGCCGAACCTTTGCGGCCGCATCAGGTCGTGCCTTCCTTAGCGTATGCGGGTATAACCTTTCGGCTTCCTCCGGGCCGCGCAATCGCTGAACCCTGCGCTTTTGGGAACGGCTGAGTCCGTCGGGGCACCACCTTGGCCGGTGGTACCTGTCTTCTTCCACTTCTCCCTCGTCTTCGAATCCTCAAGATCTGCCCAACGAGGTGACTCGGCCGCGTTTGCTTTGTGGCGGGAGAGGCCCTAGGCGCTCGAACACGGACACGTTGGCTGCCTCCTTCTTTTTATTGTTGCATTCGGGCAATTGCCGATTGTGGGCAATCGGCTCATTCCCGAATCCCAGCAGTGTCCGAAGAAGGGGCAGTCCCAATGTCCGGCGTTGTCATCTTGCTCCCTTGATGCTTCCGTGGCACGGCGCTCGTGCTCCTCCTCATCGCGATCCTGCCGATGATATCTTCTGGCTTCTCTAGCCAGACGATCTCCTTTATCATCGTAATTGGACCGTCGGCGTTGGTCATACTGACTCACATATTTGTTAAGGAGGTGATCAGAGAGGGGTCGCTGATATCTTATATTCTCCACCTCTCCCTCTGTGACATAGCGCTTGCCATCATGACGGAGCCGATCGCGTGGAGCGGCCTCCTCTGTATCCTTGCTATGAGAGCAGCTCGCCCTCATCTCCATCTTTGCCGAGTGGTTTCCGGGTCCTACCATGTTGATGCTGAACGAGGGACCCGGCTGGCAACCTTCAGGGTAGGTGATTTCTACCATGTTAACGGCGGGGAAGGGTTGGGTGTCGACCTTCATGGCGTACTGGTTGAAAATTAGCCGCCCCTTCTCTATCGCCGCTTGGATGTGCGGACGCCACACCCGGCAGTCGTTGGTGGCATGGGAAAGCGAGTTGTGGAATTTGCAGTACGGCTTTCCGTTTAGCTCTTTCGCCGTGGGGAACTTGAGACCTTCAGGAATCGTCAATCTGTTTCTCCTTGAGCAGGAGGTCGAAGATTTGTTCAGTCCTGGTTACGTCAAAATCAAATCCCTCGGGCGGCCCCGGTGGCTTTACCCATTTGCGAGGCCACGGGGTTCCCCCTCGAGTCCACTCAGCCATCTGCTATCTCTTGGTCTCCCGCGAGCACTTCATCTTCCTCCGTACCGACCATGACTACTGCACGCTTGAACTTGTCTTGGTACAGGTCGGGGTGGCGCTGTTCATATGCCGATAGTTTCTGAACCATGTGCGCCAGCGAGGGATAATCTGCTTGGGAGGCCATGTCCTTGAGCTGTGTTGCAAGGCCTGCTACGCCAACTCGACTGCTTCCTTTTCAGTTATACGAACCGAATAACATCGGTTCCTAAGATTCCTGAAGCGCTGGATGTATTCTGTCACCGTTTCCCCGCGCTTCTGACGTAGTTGTGCTAGATCGGCAATGCCAGACTCGGAAGCTTCTGAATGGTATTGCATATGGAACTGTTCTTCCAATTGCTTCCAAGACTGGATGGAGTTTGTCTGGCAAAGAGGTGTACCATCCAAAAGCCGATCCCGTGAGGGATCGTGAAAAGAGCCTCACGCGTAGCTGATCCGACACCGAAGCCGGTCCTAGTTGAGCCAAATATCGGCCGACGTGCTCGATGGAGCCGGAGCCATCTGATCCACCGAATTTGGAGAAGTCGGGGAGCCGATATTTAGGTGGCAGCGGGATCATCTCGTAATCGTCGGGGTACGGCTTGGAATAGCCGATCGCCCTTCTTTTCGGCATCATGCCGAACTGGTCTCTCGGCATGGTACCGATCTGATCCGCCGTGCTGGCCGTAGGAGTTGCACTCTGAAGATTCGCCGGGGTGGCGTACTTGGCCAGCCATGTTTGCTTTTCCAGCTCTGAGCCAACTGCAGGAGCTGGGCTCGGGAGTTTCGTCGGTGTGGCGTATTTAGTTAGCCACGTCTGCTTCTCAAGCTCTGTCATCGACGTTCCTCCTGTCTTCGCCGGAGTCCCCGATGTTGTGGCCTGGTTTGTGAGTGCCCAGTCACCACAATCCGGCACATACATGCACGCGTATCCTTGAGGGATCTCCTTAGGCGCCTCCATTAAGAACTGGTAGTCACCAGGGTCGCCACCAATCCCGTAGACGAGGAATGCCGGTGTAGTCGGCACTTCAGCGAGTGCTGCCAACGCATATGGCAGCGGTGGACGGGACCGGAGTGGCAACTCTCCTTGATGAGTCCCGAGAGCTGGTCCTCGACGGCGAGTACTCGGTGGCTCATGATCTCCTGGATCACGCGCGAGCGACACGCTCCAACACGTTGACCAAGTTCTCGCAGTGGCGGTGTAGCGAGTGAGCCACCGGGTAGTTGATCTCCTCGCCGTGCACCCTCGGTGCGTTCCTCCGACGGGGTAGAGAGGTCTATCCCATCGAGCGCACCTTGCGGTGAGAATCCCTTCCATCCGATGCCATGGGAACGGGTTCTCCGAAAAGAGCCGATGAGGTCGGCTTCGAGGGTGGCCTTGATCTCGTTGTATTGCTTCTTGAGGTCGTCGAGCGGATCCTCGTAGGTGACCGGCGTGCCGTCCGCCATCTCGGATGTAGATGGCGATGTGGTTGATGTAGACGATTGTCCCACCGGCGTGCCGAATGTGTTGACCGCCAAAACCCACCGGCGGGCAGCGGCCTTGTCAACACCGTAGAGCCGGGAAGAGCCTAGAGCCGCGGCTGGCCGAGACCCTCCGAGCGACGGCCCGCAATGCTCTTCCGGTCACACGCGGCGATGCGAAGTGCAAGGGCGTGCCACCTGACCTATACCTGGTCGGGAAGGTGATGGGGATGCCTCGCTTAGTTTCTCGCAGGGCATACATGTAAACATTAAATACGAGCCTCGATCGGCTCTCGAGGTTATCTCGTGAATCGGCTCAAAGAGCCGATCCACCCATGATTCGTACGGGGTGCACGAATACTTGGTGGTCCTGCTTGATCAAGATGAAGCTAATGAGATCTACGACGATTTAGGGTTTTCACCGCATAATCGGATCATCCTACTCCGAGTTGGGCCTCGCGGCCACGCACGGTGCTCGTAAGCCGATCCTAAACAAGGCCTAAAAACCAACATGATGTTGATCCTCGGAACATCCCGTTTAGGACTTGCGAACGCCACCCTACGTGCCACTCGGATCCTCCCCCTTTGTAAGGCCTAACTATTGCAGATATTAAACTAATCCTTGTAGAACAAGGAGCAATCGTAACGGATCAGATCTACTAAACAATGATCAAGCGGGGTGCCGCCCCCACACCTGAGATAGGCGTGAGGGCGGCTAGATATGAAAGGGTTGCACTACGTAAGCATGCTTAAACGAAGAACAATGCTAACCCTAACACATCTAATGATAACTACGTTGCTCGCCATCAAAAGCGCTTCAGTACGAGCAACGCATGAACAACGTGGAGCTTGTGCTGCCTAGATCGCAAGATGCGATCTAGGCAGCATGTCGCTTACCCGATAGAAACCCTCGAGACGAAGGAGTTGGCGATGCGCCGAGATTGGTTTGTTTTGGGGTTGAACGTGAGTTGTTGTTTATTCCATAAACCCTAGGTACATATTTATAGTCCAGGGACTTTCTAATGTGGGCATGCACTAAACCGTGCACGAGTAAGATTCTTTCTCTAAACTAAAATAGATCTAATATGTTACAGATACACGGGCAATTAAGCCCAACTTGGTATAACAGGCCGATTCACGTAATCCTCCATGTATATTTCTTTAAGCCCATCCTGATCACGGCCCACCTCTGACTCGGTTAAATCTTGGTGATAACAGTTTGTCCATCGATGTTGCTCTTGTTACACGGTTATGCTGGTGGATAAAACCAGCCTAACCCCGTTCTTTGTCACGTTGATGCGCTCGCAGTCGTCCAATCCTGGAGCACTAGACTCCGTTGGAAGGATGGAGACCATGTTTGTGCCAGCCGATGTCTCATCATCGGCTTTCTTTTGTGCGGGCGCCACTCTTTCCTTTGTGGCCGACCTTCTTCGTCCGGGGTTCGCTGAATTTTGGCGGCCGGATCAGGCCGCGCCTTCCTCAACGTGTGCGGGTATAACCTTTCGGCTTCCTCCAACCCACGCAGACGCTGAACCCTTCGCTTACGGGAACGGCTGAGCCCATCAGGGCACCACCTTGGCCGATGATACTTGTCTTCTTCTTCATCATCGTCCTCTAGTTCCTCGAGATCTTCCACCCGAGCGGACTCAGCAGGCTTGTTCCGAGGCGGGAGAGGCCCTAGACGTTTGAACACGGACACGTTAGCTGCATCCTTCTTCTTTTGCTTACATTCTGGGCAATTGCCGATTGTAGGCAATCGGCTCATTCCTGAATCCCAGCAGTGTCTGAAGAAGGGGCAGTCCCAGTGCCTATCCACATCGTCTTGCTCCCTCGACTTTTCCTTGGCGTGGCGCTCATATCGCTCCTCGTCGTGATCATGCCGACGACGTCTCCTGTCGTCCCTAGCCAGACGATCTTTTTCATCATCGTCGTTGTATCGCCGGCGTTGGTCGTATTGACCCACATACTTGTTGAGGAGGTGATCGAGAGAGGTCGCTGATATCTTACGTTCCTCACTTCTCCCTCTCGTGATGTAGCGCTTGCCGTCGTGGCGGAGCCGATCGCGTGGAGCGGCTTCCTCTGTGTCTTTGCTATGAGAGCAGCTGCCCTCATCTCCGTCCTTACCGCAGTGGTGCCCAGGTCCCACCATGTTGATATTGCACGAGAAATCTGGCTGGCACCCTCCATGGTAAGTATACTCCACCATGTTAACGGCGGGGAAGGGGTGTGTGTCGACCTTCATGGCGTATTGGTTGAAAATTAGCCGCCCTTTTTCTATCGCCATTTGGATCTGCTGACGCCACACCCTGCAGTCATTAGTGGTGTGGGTGAACGTGTTATGCCACTTGCAGTATGGCTTTCCGTTCAGCTCCTGCACCGTGGGGATCTTGTGGCCTTCGGGTACCTTTAGCTGCTTCTCCATGAGTAAGAGGTCGGAAATCTGCTCAGCTTTGGTCACGTCGAAGTCGAACCCTTTTGGAGGGTCTTGTGGCTTGGCCCATTTGCAGGACACGGGGCCTGCCGCCCGAGTCCATTCAGCCACTGCTACCTCTCGATCTCCCGCAGCACCTTCATCCTCGTGCGTCTCAACCAGGACCACCGCACGCTTGAATTTGTCCTGGTAAACATCTGGGTGGCGCTGTTCATATGCTGACGGCCTTCGCACCATGTGCGCCAATGAAGGGTAGTCTGCTGCCACGTCCTTGATCGATGATGAGAGACCCACCACCGCCAACTCGACTGCTTCTTTTTCACTCACGTGAACCGAATAGCATCGGTTCCTAATGGTCCTGAAGCGCTGGATGTATTCTGACACTGTTTCCCCGCGCTTCTGTCGTACTTGTGCTAGATCGGCAATTGTCGTGGTATCGTCACGGCATATGCCATAGGGTGGCTAATCGAAGGGGCTCCTGAGAGATCTCACGGCGGTATCCGGAAGCGGGTATGGGCACGAGCGACACGGCGACGTACCCGGGTTCGAGGCCCTCCGGTGGAGGTAAAACCTCTACTCCTGCTATGAGTGTATATGGTAATCACACAGTACAATGGTGCTCCTAGAGCTGTGTCCGGCTGGCCCTGAGAGGCTAAGGGAGACGATGGTCTCTCTCACAGGGCAGCGCTGTAGGTAGGTGAAAGCAATAAGTGATCGATCGTCCCTGCACGAGAGGGGTAGTGCGGCTTATATAGGCACCGGCACTTTACACATAAGACCCTATAGTCTATTGGCCGGCTTGGCCGGCTTCGGCTTCCGCTCCTTCCCGAGCGGTGACGTCGGGAGCCGTTGAGGCGTCGTGGCTCTGTCCCATCCGGCTGCCCAGGTCGGCGGTATGGAGAAGAGGTGTCTCTGTCGCCGTCGGCCACCGTAGCCCGTACGGTGCGTCGTAAGCCATGATGGCCTGTCCGGCGCGTGGCACTATTGCTCCACGGTGCCCCGCGCTTTACGGAAGATGAAGTCAGCGTGGACTTTGGGAACCCGGATCACCAACCCGGTTCCTTCCGGTGCAAGACTCGCCGGCCTCGAGTCGGTCCGAGGTACGGACCCCCGATCGGATATGGCTTGTAGAAGCCGGCCCGGCTACGGCATTGGCGGCCGTAGCCAGGCCGACTAGGACCTAGAGCCGGCCGGCTTCGGACCAGCCGGCCACGGCGCCGGCCGGCTGCTCCTCAGCCGGCCTTTGCCGCGAGCCGGCCAGTGGCCAGCCGGCTGCTCCGCGTCCATTGCCCTACCCGGGGTCTTCCCCCCGACATTAGCCCCCGAAGCTGGCAAGGTCCTGCGTTTAGAGGGACCTAGGCAGGTTTTCCTGGCTTCTTGAATATATTTGACGACACTTGGAGGGGCCGACTGAGCATTTTCATTCAGCCGGCTGCGCCCTCGTCTGGCTCGTTCCTGCCGGCTGCTCCCAGCCGGCCGCTTTTTACACTTGTATAGTTTTTGCTTTCTTGCAAGATTTGATGGCGCCTCCGCCTTGCTGAGGAGTTTTGGTTCGAGTGGAACTTTTGTCCGGCTCCGGCTTGCTGCGCGCCGGGGTCTCCGCCGCCTCGGGTCCTGCGCCCGACTTGACCGGTCTGACGCCTGGCCTGGCTGTCGGTTCGTCTGGTCACATCAATGTCCCTCCGGATCCGGTGCGGTAGTGGGCGACGTGGTGTGGCGGTTTCTGGTAACGGTAGCGGTCGTGGGCGACGTTAATGCGCAGAAGATCCGGGCGGCGTGGCCCACGAACGCCACTTGGAGGCCAACCGCTCGTGGCAGGAGGCTATAAATGCCGCGGGGGAGGGTACCGAGGCGGCACTTGCTCACTTCTTCTTCCTCGCGCTCCTGCCTCCATCGCTCTCCGCGCGCCCGAGCTTGCTGTTGCTCCGGCGAACGCCCTCCGCTGGCGAACTCCGGCGGACAAATCTCCACCGATCCGCCGTCACTTCACCAGTCCGGCGCCACGGGGCCGCGCGTCTCGACGGAGCGTCCTCAGCCGCCGCTGTCGCCGCCGCCGTCGCAAGGTTCTTCCTCGCCGTTCCGCCTCTCCTGGTCATCTTCTTCTTCGGCCTCGTCGATGGCGTCCCCGGCGGATCATGGAGGGGCTCCTACATGCGCGAGGACGACATCGAGCGCCTGGTGCGCCTCCGGCGAATCCCGCGGTCGGTGATCACGCGGGCGCCCGGCGGGGAGTTGGAGCCCAAGCCGGAGCCCGGCGAGCGCGTCGTTTTCGGCGCGCACCTCGACCGCGGGCTGGGCTTGCCGGCTTCGACATTCTTCCGGCGGTTCCTCGACCACTTCGGCCTTCGGCCGCATCACCTGCCGGCCAACGCGTGCGTCCTCTTGAGCTGCTACGTAGCGTTCATGGAGGCTTACGCCGGCTCGTGGCCCGACATCGACTTCGGAGCCGGCTCTTCTACTTGAAGGCCCAAACCACCGAGGGCCGCTGCGGGCACGTGGCGCCGCCTCGATCTACACCCGGCCCGGTACGCCTTTCCCCAAAATCCCCACCGTCGATTCGGTGAAGAACTGGCAGATGTCATTCTTCTACGTGCGCAACGACGGGGCGCTCGTTGACCGGATCAACTTGCCGGAGTTCAACCCGGCTCCTCCAGTCGGCCGGATCAACTGGAGCCACAACGCCCGCTCGACGGACCAGACCGCCGAGGTGAACCTGCTTGCAGGACTTCCCGGGGACAGCCACCATCGGCGGGCTGGCTGCCGAAGATCTTCTCTGCACCATCGCCGAGCGCCGGGTGCTGCCGCTCCCGGATGCGCACCCACAAGATCGGGCACATGTCCGGCCGGTTCGATCCGAACCGGACGTCCAAGGCGCCGCTCAACAAAGCCCAGGTGGCTAGCCGGGTGAACCACATCACCAAGGCGAACCTGACGGAGAGCTGGAGCTACGGGCTGGTGCCTTGCGACAGGGAGCATCCGCCGGCACGGGTAAGTCTCATGTCTTTGCCATTTTCCGGCTTGCGGCTGCGAGGCCGACTTCCTTTTTCTTCTGCCGACTTTCGGCTTGTCATATGTTCATGTTTTTTCTGTCCTAGCTTTTTGAGCGCCAGAACGTCGAGGACGGCGACCTGGCGACGAAGAGGTGGACGCCGGATCACGTCGATCCGGCTGACCAAGCCGGCGAGCATGCCGGCGACGACGACCTGCCGCAGGCGCCTGATCTAGGCGGCCAGGGGGAGCACAATCCGCCCCCTTCACCGGAGCAGCAGGAGGAGGAGGAGGAGCCGGCGATGTCCGGCACGGGGCCTATCCCCGCCGTGCCTCTGCGTGCGAGGCCGCCAAGCACCACGGCGACTTCGGCGCCCAAGGGCACGAAGCGAGCCGGCTCCACCGCCGCCTTGGAGGCGAAGGCGAAGAAGCAGCGCCGGCTGCAGCCGAAGATGGTCCCGGAGAAGGCCGGGTGAGTTCTTTCTCTCTTCTTCTTGTTTGATTCCTTTTCTTTCCTTACTTTTGTGCTTATTATCTCTTTGTTCATCCGGCTAGGGCCCCTATCAAGTTTGTCCAGGGCGGCGGCTCTCGGCAAGCTCCGCGCGTTGTGTCGCCGCTTCCCCGCCAGAGGAGGGAGCAGACGCCGCAGCCTTCCTCGCGCGCATCCACACCGCCGCCGCCTGCCGCAGGGGCGCCTTCCTTCGCCGTGCCGCGGCCTCGGCGCCGATCGCGGCACGCGGGCTGAGCCGACTCGCCGGGCGACGGCGGACGACATGTTCCCGGGCCGGACTCGTCCTCCGGGCCCGGCTGCTCGGGGCTGGTGCAGGAATGCCGCCGTCAACCGGAGCCGGAGCCGGCAGCTCCGCACCGCCTGCGGCCGGAACCGGAGCCGGGAGGGCTGCGCCGCCCACGGTCGGAGCCGGAGCCAGGCCGAGCGTGGTGGTGCTGGACGAAAGTCCGGAGGAGGCACCTCAGGCGCCGGAGACGACTGGGCCGGCTGGGCCATCTGCCGCGCCCGGAGCGACGCCGCTATCGCAGCCGACGACGGAGGAGCCGGCCCGACAGGAGCCGGCAAGAGACGAGCCGGTGCGCACGGAGGGCGCCGACTCGCGCGCGCTGGTGAGGACGGGGACCCCAACGGCGTCACCGCAAGGCTCGCACGTGGCCAAGGGCGCACTTCTTCTTCGGGTGCCGTCCGCCTCCGACTCCAGCCTCGGCTCGGCTGCCACCATGGAGCAGGCGTGGCTCCGCGCCGACTCCTACGAGGTGACCAGCCGGGAGGGGAACCCCGGCCAAGCATCGGTGGAGATGTTCTTCTCCGGCCTGCAGGCCAATCTCAAGGCCATGGCAACCGAGGCCGCGGCTGACGTCGCCAAGGTGGAGGAAGCCAGCAAGGTAAGCTTCGACTGTTTTTGATCTGATTATTATCCTGGTAGCCCTCCGAGGCATGGGCCGGCTGCTTGGAGCCGGCACGGGTTTCGCCTGATTGACTAACTTCTTCTTTTTTCTTAGGCTGTGGCGGATCGGCGCACCGCTCTGTACAACCGCGCCGTGACCCACTACCACAAGGCCAAGCTGGACCGGGCCGACTTGGCCCGCGAGCTGGAAGCCGCCAAGGGTAAGCTCTATGCTTCTTTCGACTTGATGTCTTGTTTCCTTTCTAATCTTGGTTGGCTGACATTTCTTTCTGGCCGTCTTGCAGTTGAAGCCGCCAAGGTCCCGCGGCTGGAGTCGGATCTCCGAGCCGCTCGCGATCAGTGCGCCGTGAGCGAGGAGGCGGGCCGATCCGCCGCCCGCAAGCTTAAACTGGCTGATCAGGAGCTGACGCGGCTGCGCCTGCTGGAGCAGAACCATCTTAAGGAGCTTGCTGCCCTTAAGAAGGACGGGGAGGAGAAGCTGGCGGAGCTGAGCAGGCGGCTGGACGAGGTGGAGCGGCAACGGCTTGCGCTTCAGGAGGAAGTCTCCACCAAGTCCACGGAGCTGACGGCCACCGCCAAGCGCTGGACGGAGGGGATTGGCGCGCTTGATCGCGGCTTGTCGGGTGAGTGCCTCTATGTTTCCTTCCCTTTGCCGGCTTTCGGCTGTCGGCTGCCGGCTTAGGTTGGTAGCCGGCGGCTGAAACTTGTCTTTTTCGCTATCTCCATCTTCGGGCTGGGGGCAGTCGGCTCGTGCCGGCTGCCACCAGGCTTTTGCTTTGCTCCTTCTAAATCTCCATCTTCGGGCTGGGGGCAGTCGGTTCGTGCCGGCTGCCGCCAGTCTTACTTTAGGACTTCGAAAATTTGCATTTTTCAACTTATTTCGGCTTTTGGTGGTTTCTGACATGCTTCTTCCTGCAGCGGCCTTCCCGGAGACGCAGGATGCGGCCTTGGCGGCCGTTGGCGTTGAGCGCGAGTCCCGGAGGCGGGCGACCGGCGAGGGCAGCTCGGAGTATTTCTCCATGGAGGATCACCTGGCGTCCATGGGTGCCCGCATCGAGCCCATCACCAAGCTCGGCTGGGAGCTTCGGAAGGCGGCCGAAGAGCTGGTGCCCATGCTGTGGCCTGAAGAGGCGGTGCCGCAAGATATCTCCGGCCTCATCGCTGCGATGGAGCGGGCGCCGGACCGTTTCCTCGGCCGGAAGGAGTCGGCCACGCGCGCCGGTGCCGACATGGCGCTGTCCTTCGTCCTCTCTTGGTACAACGAGGTGGACCTGGGGCAGCTTGAGTTCCGGCGAGCCAGCGTGGAGGACAAGCTCCCGGCCGATCTCAAGGCCGCCCGCCTTGCTCGAGCCAGCGCCATCGCCGAGTTCGTCGACAAGACCCTCTTCGTCGCGGACCCGAACCCTCCTCTGTCCGATGGAGAGTACATGGACGATGAGGAGGCG
Source organism: Lolium rigidum (assembly GCF_022539505.1). NCBI lineage: Eukaryota > Viridiplantae > Streptophyta > Magnoliopsida > Poales > Poaceae > Lolium > Lolium rigidum. The sequence goes on along the minus strand of NC_061509.1, from coordinate 18,949,716 downwards.
GAGGACGTGCCTGAGGACGACCCGGCAGCCGGCTCCGCTGATGCTCCTCCGGCTGGCGCTTAGTTTACCTGTCTTTTGATTGTTGCTTTTGCCAAGACAATTTATTAAATCCCCGGGATGCCGGGTGCATATGTAAGACAATATAATTATCCTTTTATTAAGGCACACTTTAATGTGTTTGTTAATCATTTGTGTGCCGGCTTGCTTTCTTTCGACTTGTTCGCTTTTTCCTATCCGCCCCACTCTTTGGCTGTGCTCTTGCCGGTCGTGCGTCCGACTTGCGATCCGTCGCCGGATCAAGAGCGGGCCGCTGAGGGAGGCCGACAGTACTTCAGTCGAACGAGATGAATTCGGCAGTCCGACACTTTATGAAAATTTGCAAGTCAATTCGCTTTTACTCTTTCCCTTAGTCGTTTTTCGCGTGCCGGCTCCCTAGGCCTTGCTCCCGCCAGCCGGACAGCCGGGTTGCGGTCTGTAGCTGGTTCGGAAGCCGGGCTGTCGGAAACCGGATCACGTTACCGAGCCGACCGCGTGAGAGGGTTCAAGCCAATTGGCGAAACAAGGTAAAGTACGCGAAAAACTTGTCGGAAACGGCGCTCTTGGCGCAAGCTTTTTCATAACTCACAAAAGGGATACAAGGGATACATACATTCCTGTTCTCATGTGTAAAATGGGCGGAGCAACCTGACATTCCAGGGACGTTTAGTCTCCTCGTCAGCCTTGTCCGGCTTGTTTTTCTTAGCCTCTTGGGCATCTATGAGATAGTAGGAATCGTTGCCTACTGCCTTGCTCACGATGAAGGGACCCTCCCATGGGGATGCTAGTTTATGTCTGTCCGGCTGTCCGTTGGATCAGTCGGAGCACTAGGTCTCCTTCTCGGAATACTAAGGTCTTGACCTTCCGGCTGTGGTAGCGACGGAGGCTTTGCTGATATATGGTTGACACTGGACTCGGCCATCAGCCGGACCTCTTCGACCAGGTCGACTCCATCTTCGCGAGCTTCTTTGGCTTCGGCTTACGTGTAGAGCTTGATTCTTGGCGCGTCGTGCTCGATGTCGGTCGGCAGGGACGGCTTCGGCCCCGTATACGAGGAAGAAGGGTGTGAACCCGGCGAGCGGTTTGGCGTTGTGCGCGGGCTCCACAGCACGCTGGGCAGCTCTTCAATCCAGCAGCCGGCTGAGCGCTCAAGCGGCTCCACCAGCCGGGGCCGGATGCCGGCTAGGATCAAGCCGTTAGCCTTCTCCACTTGGCCATTGGTTTCCGGGTGTGCCACGGACGATAGGTCCATCCGGATCCCCATTTCTCCGCGATAGCGTTTGAAGATGCCTTCGGCGAAGTTGCTGCCATTGTCGGTGATGATGCTATGCGGGTAGCCATATCTCACGATTATTTCCTTGAGGAATGTGACGGCTGTGGAGCCGTCCAGCTTCTTAATTGGCTTGGCTTCGATCCACTTGGTGAACTTGTCAATCATCACCAAGAGATGAGTCATGCCGCCTCGGGCTGTTTTGAATGGGCCCACCATATCCAAGCCCCATACGGCGAATGGCCAGGTAATGGGGATGGTCTTCAAGGCGGAAGCCGGCGTGTTCCTTTGCTTGGCGAAGCGTTGGCAGCCGTTACACTTCTTCACCAGTTCTTCGCGTCTGCGAGCGCGGTCGGCCGATAAAAACCGTGCCGGAAGGCTTTGGCCACTATGGCTCGGGAGGAGGCGTGGTGGCCGCACTCACCCTGATGGATTTCCCTTAGGAGTTCAATCCCTTCAGCCGGCTCGACGCACCGCTGGAGCACCCCACTTACGCTGCGTTTGTACAGCTCGTGGTTGATGATTGTATAGGCCTTGGCCCTTCTCTCAATCTGCCTGGCCTGGACTCTGTCGTCAGGCAGCACACCGTCGGTGAGGTAGGAGAGGAATTCTTGTGCCCATGAAGGTACGCATCTTATCTCGAATACGCCGACCAACGGGGTCTCCTTGCGTGGGAGCTTCCGGCTTCGACTGCATGGTCGCCGGGTTCGGCTTGCTAGCCGGCGGGTTTGGCTTGCTAGCCCCCGAGTGTGGCGATGAAGCCCCCGGGTTGGACTGAGAAGTCCCCGGGTTCGGCATGGTAGCCGGCGGGTTCGGCTTGTTAGCCCCGACTTGGGCGATGAAGCCCCGGGTTCGGCTGAGCAGCCCCGGGTCAGCCGGCACGAATATTGAATCCGAATCCGGTGAGCGGTATGATGGACGGCTTCTTGATAACCGCCAAGGCAATGCCCGGCGGAATGGCTTGCCGGGTTGAGCCAATCTTGGACAAGGCGTCGGCCGCCTCGTTGTTTGCCCGTGGCACGTGGTGGAATTCGCAGCCATCGAAGAAGCCGGATAGGCTGCTTGGACATGGAAGCGGTATGAGGCCATGTTGGCGTCCTTCGCGTCCCAGTCGCCAGATGCTTGCTGTATAACCAAGTCGGAGTCGCCGAAGCAAAGTATGCGACGCACGCCAATCTCCTTGGCCGGCTTCAGCCCATGTATGAGCGCTTCATACTCCGCCACATTGTTGGATGCGGCGAAGTGGATCTGCAGGACGTAGTCCAGCCGGTCTCCCTTGGGAGAGGTGATGACGATGCCGGCTCCTAAGCCGTTGCGCATCTTCGAGCCGTCGAAGTGCATCTTCCAATGCGTGGAATCCGGCACAGGCGGCAGGTACTGCATCTCAGCCCAGTCGACGAAGAAGTCCGCGAGGATCTGCGACTTGATGGCTGTGCGTGGCTCGTAGAGGATGGTGTGGGCAGCTAGCTCCAGGGCCCACTTGGCAACCCGGCCGTTGGCATCCTTGCTGCCGATGATTTCCGCCAGAGGCGCTGTGGCAACCACCCGGATGGGGTGTTCTTGGAAGTAGTGCTTGAGCTTCTTGGCTGCCATGTAGACACCGTAGGTGACCTTGCAGTAGTGGGGGTAGTTTTGCTTCGGCGGGAGAGCACTTCGCTGAGGTAGTAGACTGGGCGCTGGACCAGCTGCTCTCTGTTTTCGGCTTCTTTGCGCTCCACCACCAGGACAACGCTAACCACTCGGTTGGTGGCAGCGATGTACAACAGCATAGGCTCCATTGAACCCGGCGTTGCAAGGATTGGCGCGGTTGAGAGCACGTGCTTTAAGTCACGGAAGGCTTCATCCGCCTGCGGTGACCAGACGAACTTGTCCGCCTTCCTCATCAACGATACGGGGCGGTGCCTTCTCCCCGGCCGGGCGACGAAGCGGCTCAAGGAAGCCAGACAGCCAGCGAACTTCTGGACGTCCTTGAGGCACTGCGGCAGCTCCATCTTCTCAATGGCACTGATCTTCTCTGGGTTGGCTTCGATTCCTCGCTGAGAGACGAGGTAGCCCAGGAGTTGGCCGGCTGGCACGCCGAAAGTGCACTTGGCCGGGTTGAGCTTCATCCGGAATCTTCGTAGATTGGTGAAGGTTTCTCTCAGGTCATCAAGGAGGGTAGGCATCTCCTTGGTTTTTACAACGACATCGTCCACATATGCGTGAACATTTCTGCCGATTTGATCCTGCAAACACTTTTGCATGCACCTTTGATAGGTGGCGCCTGCATTTTTCAAGCCGAACGGCATAGTCGTGTAGTAGTAAGCCCCGTACGGGGTAATGAACGAAGTCTTTATTTGATCATCCGGATTCAAAGGAATCTGGTGGTAGCCTGAATAGGCATCTAGAAAAGACAACAGTTCACAGCCGGCGATCGAGTCTATGACTTGATCTATGCGCGGCGAGGGGAAGGGGTCCTTCGGGCACGCCTTGTTCGGGCTGGTGTAGTCGATACACATGCGCCGGGAGCCGTTCTTCTTCAAGACCAGGACCGGGTTTGCCAACCAGTCCGGGTGCAGTACTTCCATGATGAAGCCGGCAGCTAGGAGCCGGGCGATTTCTTCACCGATGGCCTTCCTTCGTTCTTCGGCGAAGCGCCTGAGAGGCTGCTTCACCGGCTTGGCGTCGGGCCGGACGTGGAGGTGGTGCTCAGCCAACTCCCTCGGCACACCCGGCATGTCTCTTGGAGTCCATGCAAAGATGTCCCGATTCTCACGGAGGAAGCTGGTGAGCTCGCTTTCCTATTTCTTGCTCAAGCCGGCACCAATGGTGACGTACTTGTCCGGCTGCGCCGGGTCCAGCGAGATTTTCTTGGTGCTGTCGGCCGGCTGGAAGTGAGTCGTCCCAGCCGGGTTGCCTCCGGCCGGCATGTCCGTCTGCGCGGCCTTGGCGAGGGCAACGGCGTCGTGGATGAGCTGCTTCTCGGTGGCGATGACCGGTGTCGGGCCATCTTGGAGCTCGCGTGGCGCGGTCCATGGAGCGGCGATAGTCGCCGGCTATGGTGATGACCCCCTTTGGGCCGGGCAGCTTCATCTTCGGGTACCCGTAGTGGGGCACCGCCATGAACTTGGTCGGGGCCGGCCTGCCCGGGAGCGCGTGGTAGGGACTCACGAGGTCCACCACCTCGAACTCGATTCTCTCGGTGCGGAAGTGGTCCGGCTTCCCGAACATCACCTCCGGGCGTGATCCGGCCGATCGGCTGGCAGCGGTGGCCTGGCACGATGCCATGGAAGACGGTGGGGGTGGGGCGCAACTCGGCCTCTGGATGCCCGGCTTGCGGGCGGTGTCGCGGTAGAGGATGTTGATGCTGCTGCCACCGTCGATGAGGACGCGCGAAAATCGCACGCTGCGCCGAGTCGTGCCGATGGTGGGGTCGAGGACCATGGCGTAGCTGCCCGGCTTCGGCGAGGACAGCCGGTGTGTCGCGGCGATCGAATGTGATGGCCTGCTCCGACCGGTTTAGGTGCTGGGGGACCGGCGGTATGACCGCGTTGACCTCGAGGAACGGCTCTGCGCGGCTCGTCTTGTCCTCGGGCTCGGAGGTGAAGATGATGTAGGTAGCATCTTCGGCCAGATATCGGCCGCCATGGTGCACTTGGTTAGCCTCGTGGTGCTCGAGGTTGGCGTTCTCTGCGCCGCCTTGACCACCCGGCCCGCCGGGCTGGAGGGGCGGGGGTGGAGGGGGAGGGGTTCGCCGCTTGTCGGCCGCTTCATGAAGTGGCGGTCGCGGGTGGTGTGGTTGGAGGGGTTCTTGCCGCTGTGGTACTTGCACGGCGAGTCGAGCATCTGCTCGAAGGTGTACTTCGGCTTCCACTGCCGGTCCGTTTGCTTCTGGCGGCGGCTGCCGCCTGCCGCGTTGTCCGACACGGCTGCCACATGGGCGGAACCGTACCGGCGGTCCGGCTGGTGGCTGTGACGCTTGCCGCGGTGGTTGTCCCGCCGGCTGCCATGCGAGCCGCCCTCGGCCGGCTTGTGCTCAGCCGGCTTGTTGTCTCGTCTTGCTGGGGCTGGTGAAACGTCGGCCGGCGCTTTGCCGGCTTCCTCAGCCAGCGCGTACTTGTCTGCGATGGCCATCAAGGCGGCCATCGTCTTGGGTTCGCTGCGGCGTAGCTTGTGCCACAGCATGGTGTTGGGCCGACAGCCTCCCATGAAGAAGCTGATGGCTTGCATCTCGTGCACGCCCTCGCAGGAGTTGCGCATCTCGCACCAGCGCGTTAGGTACGCGCGATCCGTCTCGTCCGGGCCCTGTTTGCACATTTCGAGCTGTTGAGGGCGACCCGGCCGGCGATAGGTGCCGGTGAAGTTGCTGATGAAGGCGGCTTCGAAGTCCAGCCAGCCGTTTATGCTGCCGGCTGGCAGGTTGTTGAGCCACGTGCGGGCGGAGCCGAGCAGCATGAGGGGGAGTAGCGCACAGCCCGGCGCTTGTTGCCCCGAGAGATGCCGGCTGCGGTGGAGTAGTCCAGCAGCCGGTCCTCCGGCTTGGCTGTGCCGTCGTACTTGGGCGTGTCGCGGGGAGCCGGAAGCCGTCGAGCACGGGCTCGTTGGCGATGCGGGGCCCGAAGCACTTGGGGCAAGCCGGCGCCTCCTCTTCCGCGATGCGGGATTCGATCAGCCGGTCGAGGCGGTCTGCGCGTCGGCGGGCTCGATGCGCGGGCCCAGCCGGGAGTGGGCCGGCTGGCGAGCGCCGCCTGCTTCGGGAGCCGGGCGGTGAGGGCGTCGCGGCTCGGAGTCTTGCTCCTGGTTCCTACTTGGTGGGGCCCGGCTGCGGCTACTGCCGCCGCCTGGCTGGTGGCTCGGCCGGCTCGGGGTTGCGCGCGTGGCGCGGGAGTCGCTGCGCCGGCTTGGTGCTGGGGAGGCGGACTCGGCCGTATCCACGGCATTGCTGCGGCACCACGAGCGTGAGAAGCTGCGGGGTCTCGGGCGTGCACAGGGTCTTTCGACCGCACTGTTGGCAGCCTTCACCAAATCAGCCACCCGCGCGGTGCGGCGGCGTAGCTCTTCGCCCTCGAGGCGGTGTAGCTCTTCTGCGGCGGCTTCGGCCGCGAGCATGTTCTTGTCGGGGGTGTTGTAGATGGGCAGCTCCATGGATGGAGCCGGCTCGTCCGCGCCGTCGCGGTCGATCTCGGCGCCTAGGTCGCGGCCTCTGCGGCGGATCTCGCCGGCTCGGCCGGGGTTGTCGCCGCACAGGGTGAGGCCGTGGGCGCGGTTGTACTCGCGGCTGGGTGATGTCCCACGGCGCTTGGCGGCAGCCAGCTCCTCGGTCGCTCGAGGAGGAGCACGCGGTGCGCCTCCGGGTCTGCCTCGACGGCGGCGGCGTCGGTGCCGGCGCCGGTGGTGAGCGGGGTGCTCGGCTTTGCCCGGACTTGCTCCGGCCGGGACGGTGGTGGTGGCGCTTTGGGCCCGAGCCGGAGGCGTTGGGGTCGACGTGGCGCTCCAGGTTGGGGCCGCGGGTGCGCGGGTTCTTGGTGACTTCCTCGCCAGCCATCATGACTTGCACGACGGCGGGGCTGGCGAGAGCGCTGCAGCCGGCTCGCGGAGGAGGGCTGGCGCAGCGCAGCACCTGCCGCGGGTAGCGCGGCGGTGCGACGGTGGCGACATAGACGTCGTGGCCGCCGAAGGAGATGACGCTGCCGCCGGCTGGGAAGGGCCGGTCGGCGAAGCAGCCAGCGTTGTCGGCCGGCGCGGTCGAGGAGCCGAATCTCCGGATCAAGCCTGAGCGACTCGCTCGCCGGTGGTGATGGTGAGGCCCGTCCGGATGAAGACACCGGCCGAGGATGCTGAAGGCCCCACGGTGGGCGCCAAATGTCGTGGTATCGTCACGGCATATGCCATAGGGTGGCTAATCGAAGGGGCTCTCGAGAGATCTCACGGCGGTATCCGGAAGCGGGTATGGGCACGAGCGACACGGCGACGTACCCGGGTTCGAGGCCCTCCGGTGGAGGTAAAACCTCTACTCCTGCTATGAGTGTATATGGTAATCACACGGTACAATGGTGCTCCTAGAGCTGTGTCCGGCTGGCCACGAGAGGCTAAGGGAGACGATGGTCTCTCTCACGGGGCAGCGGCGGTAGGTAGGTGAAAGCAATAAGTGATCGATCGTCCCCTGCACGAGAGGGGTAGTGCGGCTTATATAGGCACCGGCACTTTACACATAAGACCCTATAGTCTGCTGGCCGGCTTGGCCGGCTCGGCTCCGCTCCTTCCCGGGCGGTGACGTCGGGAGCCGTTGAGGCGTCGTGGCCTGTCCCATCCGGCTGCCCGGGTCAGCGGTATGGAGAAGAGGTGTCTCTGTCGGCTGTCGGCCACGCTGAGCCTGTACGGTGCGTCGTAAGCCATGATGGCCTGTCCGGCGCGTGGCACTATTGCTCCACGGTGCCCCGCGCTTTACGGAAGATGAAGTCGGCGTGGACTTTGGGAACCCGGATCACCAACCCGGTTCCTTCCGGTGCAAGACTCGCCGGCCTCGAGTCGGTCGAGGTACGGACCCCCGGTCGGATATGGCTTGTAGAAGCCGGCCCAGCTACAGCATTGGCGGCCGTAGCCGGGCCGACTAGGACCTGGAGCCAGCCGGCTTCCGGACCAGCCGGCCACGGCGCCAGCCGGCTGCTCCTCAGCCGGCCTTTGCCGCGAGCCGGCCAGTGGCCAGCCGGCTGCTCCGCGTCCATTGCCCTACCCGGGGTCTTCCCCCCGACAGCAATACCAGCCTCGGAAGCCTCTGAGTGATACTGTATGTGGAACTGCTCTTCCAACTGCTTTCAAGTCCGGATTGAGTTCGGTGGCAGCGATGTGTACCACCCGAAAGCCAATCCTGTGAGGGACTGTGCGAAGAACCTCACACGCAGCTCGTCTGATGCTGAGATCGTGCCCAGCTGTGCCAAATATCGGCTCACATGCTCGATGGAGCTGGAACCATCTGATCCACTAAACTTTGTGAAGTCGGGGAGCCGATATTTGGGTGGTAGCGGGATCAATTCGTACTCGTTGGGGTACGGCTTGGTATAGCCGAATGTCTTCCTTTTCGGCATCATGCCGAGCCGATCTTTCGAATTGTACAAATCTGATCCGCGGTGATGGCTGAAGGTGTCGAACCCTGAAGATTCGCCGGGGTGGCATACTTAGCCAGCCATGCTTGCTTTTCCAGCTCTGAGCCAACTGCAGGAGCTGAGCTCTGGAGGTTCGTCGGAGTGGCGTATTTGGCTAGCCACGTCTGCTTCTCAAGATCTGCTCCCGATGTTCCTCCTGCTGTTCCAGATGTCCCTGCTGTTGCAGCCTGGCTCGAGAGTGCCCAGTTACTGCAGTCTGGCACGTATGCGCACGTGTATCCGTGCGGGGTCTCCTTGGGCGCCTCATGTAGGAATTGGTAGTCACTAGGGTCACCACCAATCTTGTAGACGACGTATGCCGATGAGTTCGGCACTTCTGGTGCTGCCAACGTGAACGGCAGCGGTGGACGGGACTGGAGTGGCATCTCTCCTTTGTAAGTCCCCAGAGCCGGTCCCGACGGAGAATACTGATGGCTCATGATTTCCTGGATCACGCGCAGAGCGACACACTCCAAAGTGTTCACCAGGCTCTCAGAGTGGCGGTGCAGCGAATGAGCCACCATGAAGTTGATCTCCTGACGCAGCGACCCGGTGCGTTCTTCGACGGGGCGGACAGGTCCACTCCATCGAGCGCGCCTTCGGGTGAGAACCCCTTCCACCTGACGCCATGGGAGCGGGTTCTGTGGAAAGAGCCGATAAGGTCGGCTTCGAGGACTGCTTTGATCTCGTCATGCTTCTTCTTGAGTTCGTCAGTCAGATCCTCGTACTTGACCGGAGTGCCTTCCGCCATCTCAGATGTAGATGGCGATGCGGTGGATGTCGAAGATTGTCCCACCGGGCGTGCCGAGAATGTGTTGCGGTCAGAAACCCACCGGCGGGCAGCGACCGGCAACACCGTAGAGCCGGGAACAACTCGGGGCTGCGGGCTGGCCCTGGTCCCTCGGAGCGACGGCCCGCAAAGCCTTCCGGTCACACGTCCGATGTTGTCGCAAGGGCGTGCCACCTGACCTATACCTGGTCGGGGAAGGTGTTGGATGATGCCTCGCTTAGTTTCTCGCATGGCATACACGTAAACATTAAATACGAGCCTCGATCGGCTCTCAGGTTATCCTGTGAATCGGCTCAAAGAGCCGATCCACCCATGATTCGTACGAGGTGTACGAATATATGGTGGTCCTGCTTGATCAAGATAAAGCTAAAACGATCTACGACGATTTAGGGTTTTCACCGCATAATCGGATCATCCTACTCACGATTGGGCCTCGCGCTCGCGTACGGTGATCGTAAGCCGATCCTAGACGGGGCCTAAAAACCAACACGAGGTTGATCCCCGGAACATCCTGTCTAGGGCTAGCAAACTACACCCTACACGCCGCTGGATCCTCCAACCCTTTGTAAGGCCTAACTATTGCGGATATTAAACTAATCCTTGAAGAACAAGGAGCAACCGTAACGGATCGGATCTACTAAACAATGATCAAGCGGGGTGCCGCCCCTACACCTAAGATCGGTGTAAGGGCGGCTAGATGTATAAGGGTTGCACTACGACAGCATATGATACGAAGAACAATGCTAACCCTAACACATCTAAGATAACTACGTTGCTCGCCATCAAAAAGGCTTCAGCACGAGCAACGCATGAACAACGTAAATAAGCTTGTGCTGCCTAGATCGCAAGATCATGGTGCTTACCGGGAGAAACCCTCGAGACGAAGGAGTTGGCGATGCGCCGAGATTGGTTTGTGTTGAACGTTGGTTGTTGTTTATTTCATAAACCCTAGATACATATTTATAGTCCAGGGGACTTTCTAACGTGGGAATAATTCCCACCGTGCACGAGATAAACTCTAACTAACCGACGCGTATCCTACTATATTACAGATACACGGGCCAACTAGCCCAAACTTTGCATAACAGGCCGATTCACATATTTTTTCCATGTATATTCTTTAAATCCATCTTGATCGCGGCCCACCTCTGACTTGGTCAACTTCTGGTGATAACACATAGTCACCTTAAGGATGCAAATCAGGATGCTTTCCATAGTGGCATATGAGAACTTGCTAACAAATATTGTATATGAACATGAAGAAAAATGTCGTTCTTAAAAAAATTGTTTGCAAGAGCGGATTCATCGGAACAATCAGAAAATGTCAGTTTACCATAATAAGTTGGAAGGTGAGCTGCATCAATAGTTCATAAGAACCATTGAGATATGTGGAAAGCGGTTTCCACCAGATTATTGTCAGAGTCGCCTCAAGGATGCAGAGCAGGATGCTGACAGAGTCTGACAAAGACAATATATGATAACAAAGACACATATCCTTCTTATAAAAACCGTTTGCAAGAATGGAGTCATCGGACCAATCAGAAGTTGTCAGTTTACCATACTGAATTGAAAGGTGATCCGCGGGAACCGAAGTTCATAAGCATCGTCGAGGTGGGTGGCGAGCGGTTTCCGTTAGATCATAGCCATAGTCGTCTCAAGGATGCATAGTAGGATGTTTCCATAGTGGCATACTAGAATTTGGTGACAAAGACAATATATGATGATCATACTTATTTTCTTGGGCTGATTAAGCAGGTATTTTCTTGGTACTGCTCCTTCTTTTCATTTTTATAATATTTCATATAATGCTTACAAATGAAAAATATGAGGAGTTGTGAATTAAAAAATTAAAAACAAATTGTAAAGCAAACTATAAATTAAAATTATGAGGAGATGTGAACTAAATACAATATAGAAGAATTCGCTGAACAAATTTAGGCATGAAATGAAATATGACGAAAGAATGGATGTAATGAGCAGTACCAAGAAAATACCCGCTCAATCAGCCCAGGAAAATCAGTATGATCATCATAATATTGTGTTTGTCACTAAGTTCTCATATGCCACTCTGGCAGCATCCTGCTATGCATCCTTGAGGCGAAGATGACTATGATCTGATGAAAACCACTAGCCACCCACCGAAACGGTGCTTCTGAACTTTGGTTGACGTGGATCACCTTCCAACTAAGTATGCTTAATTGGCAACTTCTCTTTGTTCTGATGACTCCATTCTTGCAAATGGTTTTATAATGAGGACATTTTGTTCGTCATCATATATTATCTTTATCGACAAGTTCTCATACGCCACTCTAGCAGCATCCAACTCTGCATCCTTGAGGTGATTATGACTATGATCTAATGGAAATCGCCACACACCTCAACGATGCTACTGAACTTTGGTTGATGCGGCTCACCTTCCAAGTTAGAATGGTAAACTGGAAACTTCCTTTTGTCTTGACGAATCCATTCTTGCAAACGGTTTTCATAAGAAGGACATTTGTCTTCGTCGTCATCTATTGTCTTTGTCACGAAGTTCTCATATAAAGGAGTAAAGGACGAAGATATGAGATGTTTGAGTTGAGGCAATTAACTAAATTGTATAGTTTGTGAGGTACCACCGGCTGCGTGTTTGGTCAATATGGTAATTCGGTTCGATTAATTTGGTTATATGTTAAATATAATTTTAATACTTTGGTTAATATGGTTACGGATAAAAATACGATACGGTTTTGGTAATAACCATTAAACTTCGGTTCGGTTTCGGTAACAACCAAACTAACCAAAGTTGACGCGAATTTTAGAATAACAACTAACGTTTATTGTCACATATTTTATTTTTGTATTTTGTATGATCGTACCAAAGATTTTGGAAAAGAGGGAAACAAGAAGAAAGAAATTTCGGACAAACAAAAAAAATATGAATTTTGTATGACCGTACTAAAGGTTTGCAAAGGAGAGATAGAAAAAACAAAACAAAAAAGTGACCAAGACAAGACATACTGTATCACGGAGTGGAACAAGCAACGTACAGAGAGACCAACCAGGGACCAAAGCAACACGCTGGAGCAACTAACATGCAAACAGCAAACTACTACTCACTTTACGTTCTAGATTAACGTTCTGTGGGAAGTTAAGCTGGCCTAGAATGTGCGATTCTGTGCTATGCTAGGCGTTTGGTTTATTTTGGTTGAACCACGGTTTTTTGGTTTAAAACCAAATCAACCGAGGGCCTTTGGGTTTGACGTTTTACTATCAAACTATAACCATTAACTGTAAATACTAAAAAACGGTTGCGGTTAGGTTTTTACGGTTCGATTTTCGGTTCAGTTTGGTTATGCACAGCCGGATGTACCATGCAGTCTGGCTAATTTGTTTTGTTTCAGGTTCCGGTTGAACCGTAGGTCCGATCCGGTTTTAAAAACTATGCCAAGAAGGGTTCATAAAATAAGAGGAGCAAATAAAAGCAATTGGTGAGGTATGCGAAGGTAGAGTTATGATTATATGATATTATACATGGTCCGGTAGTAAGTAGTAAATGCATGTTGTGTTCGTATTTTTTATGTATACCCATAGATCTATACTTTAGTGGTACTTCTACCTTATATGATATTCAGTGTTGATACCCGCAAAAAAAAATGTTGATGATCATACTATGCAGAAAATTTAAATGAAAATAGTTATTATATTTTTATTAGTTGGTAGACAAAATGGTTGTTCAGTGTCTCTTTCGTAATTTTGTTGTGTTTAGAAAATCGGAGGATAATTTTGCAGCGGCTTTTCCTTTGCTCTGTCACATCGATGCACAGTACTAAATAAGGATGGGAAATTCCGCTGCGACTAATTCTTATATATTATTATACATTTGTTCTTAGAAGAACTTGCAACATAGAGAACATAATGGGAAATTTTAATTAGATATGTAGCCTCGCTGGACTATTTGCAGCACTAAGCTTTAGATTTAGTTGCTCAGTAGTAAAGTTCGTTTTCTTTAGTCTTGCACTGATTATGGTTTAACCTTCTGTTTTTTGTTTGTCCAATAATTAAGATAATACCTTATTTCTTTTCTCATAACTTGTAAGGTAGCTTTCCTGTTTGTGCGTATAGAAGGAGTTGTGGGATACCCATTTATGTTAGTCAAACTAATTGCGTGATCTGATATCATGGCGACCGGATTTTTTCAGTACTGCACCATGATTGCTCAACTTTGCAGCAACTAATTACCGTCTTCGGTCAATCCATTTCCGAAAGGACCATCACAATTTTATTCACACAATACAGGTATATAATCCATCTACCATTTCACTTTATAGATTCTATAGATATATAGATATGTTCCAGATTTGGATTTGTTTATACGGGGTGAGTGCAAATATACATATGTTTTCGATTGCATTTTAATTTAGACATGATCTGGTAATATGCAGGCTACGTAGCACAAAATGGTGGTGGTGATGGCATCAATGTGGCATCCTAGAATCTCATGGGACAAAATGTATGCTCCTTGTTACTATCGGACCTAAACTTGGAGCATGTCTATTTATGGGTTGGTATCTCATTGATTCAACTTGCTATAACTAGCCATACTTAGAATGATTTGGGTCATGTAGATTTCTTGGAGCAAGTAAAATGGCGATCTCAGCATTGCCACACCTTATCATTCTAGGATGAGGAGGTCATCTATGATGCCTGCTTTAGCTGACTGGCAAAACTAATGACAATATCCAGTCTGTGATTGAATTTAGTGTGTACTGGCCGGAGTATAAAACTTTTAGGTGCAGAAATAAAACGTAACATGCCAAATAGTGAATGATGGCAGACTTGCTTGCAGATTTATTATACAATAAACATAGGTTCAAGTTTTTTTATTCCATGATCTACTTGAAATCGGTGCATTTTGTTACCGTGGCCTGGTGGGTATGTAGCGCCATTATTTATTGGAAAAGCTTGACTCCATTTTTGTTTCTCTACCATGTTTACATTGGGCTCAGGGCTGCGTCCCCTTCATTATCAGATGCATTTTTCAATTTAAGACATTAAGATACTTCTTACAACTCACATGGACAAATTATAGAGGGGTTAATTGGATAGATACCACTGCAACTTCCATATTTGAGAAATGTCATTGCAACTTCTAACTTTTGAAATATGCCAATGTAATTCTCACTAGTTTTCATAGATGCCATTATGTCCACTTAACAACAGATATTGACCAATATACACTAGTATTTCCATCATATATAGTATAGTAGTGGGCCCACTAGAATTAGGCTTAAAATTAGAGAAATCATGCGACAAAATAGTGACATGATAATTAGAGAAATAGATCTCCTGCTCCACGTCGTTTTTAACATCTCATAATACAACATCAGAAAGTTCACATGCAAGGGACATGCACATAAACATACCTACAAGTCTAAATGGACATCACATGCATTAAACATAGGGCGTGGCTGGATATCATTCCACTTAGAAAGTTTCAAGTCTCAATTGACGACGAGAGTTGCCCGTCTTTCGTCAATCGGCCGATAAATTCCTTAGATATCGAGCTAGCTGCCTCCACCGAACCCGAGTGGAAAAAAATTGAGCGAAGAACACGCACCCCAGCTATGCACCTCGCTTTCATTTTGTTTTTCACGTGATGGTCCTGCTACTACTGATTGGTAATTTGGCAGCTGGGATGGTTGTCAGGTCTAGATAAAAAAAATACAAGCGGTCCATCTGGTGGGCTCCACCCTTCATATGTATATATGATGGAAATATCAGTGTATAATAGTGAAAATCTGTTGTTAAATGGACTTAATATCATTTATCAAAGGTAGAGAAAATTGTAATATTTCGAAAATTAAAAGTTGGTGTGGTTTCTCAAATACACGGAAATTGCAGTGGTGTCTGTCAAATTAAACCATTTATAAATCATTTGTTTTGTTAAATTTGACTTCAAACTGTAGATACACTTGTGAAAATGCCTCTAAATATGTCTAGCTATTGGGACAATTCTCAAAGTACTCCAATATGTGGCTACCTTTTGGGGCACACCTCAAAATGCCCCAATAGGTACAATCATTGGGGCACTTTTCAAAAGCGCCACAAAATGTAGCCACATGTCGAGGCAATTCTTAGAAATACCCCAAAAGCTAGGATATTAGAGGCATTCTGAACAAAGTGTCCCAAATTATACATGCATTAGGAGAATTTCAAATAAAGTGCCCCTAATTGAAGGTATTTAGGCACTTTAAATAGTGCCCCTAAAACCGTACCGTCTACCAATGACACCGAGCCCCTACGCCAGTGCCAACGCCCTTCCACCGCATCCATCTGCTATCGCCCCGAGTTCAATGGAGATGCAACAACACGCTCGGTCGGCTTCCCGCGGCATAGTGGCTCCCCTCACCCCCCCCCCCTCAAGCGCGGCCGCCATGTACAGGGAGGTTGTCCCCTGAGGCCTGCCGCTGGTTCTCCATCAGCCATGAACACCAACATGTCTGAGACGCAGGCACGAAGCCCGGGAGGAAACAATATGGTAGGCCACGCAGTGCATGTCCAAGTGCTCCTCCAACTGCCGACACCACAATGTGTCCATCACTGGTGCCTCCAGCCTAGTAGATTATAGCAGCATTGTGGTTGTGGTAGTGTTCTGAGAGAGAAGGATGACTGAAGGAGGAGAGGCATCATGCATAGATGGGGATTTCGGCATCGCGTAGAGAGAGAGAGGGAGGGAGATGAACATGACATATGGGATCATAAAGACAGTGAGAGAATTAGTATGACATGTGGGCATTTTCCCTCAGCAACAGCCAGCAGGTTTAATCTGCGACACGTTGACAAACCTTAGAGCATCTCCAGTCGCGTCCCCCAAACCGTCCCCCAAAGGGATTTGGGGCGCGCCGGACAAAAAAAGCGTTCCAGCCGCGTCCCCCAAAGCCCTTTTTTGTCCGGCGCGCCCCGATACGGTGTCCGGCGCCCCGAGCCCGTCCCCGTCCCACGGGGACGCACCGGGGACGCCGGACACAACGAAAGCGAGGCCAACCGACGCGGGCCCGACCCGTCGGCGGCACGGGGAAAATTCGTCTCACACTCCCGCCAAATCCCGCCGCTCCCGCCAAATCGCGCCTATACCGCCGCGCACGGGCCTCCCAAAACATATCCTGCCGCCGATTCATTTCTCCTATCCCGCCGATTTCTTTCTCCCTCCCGCCGTGCACCCGCCGCCGCCGCTACCCTCTCCCCATTCCATGGCGCCGCCGACAGCCCCCAAAAAGATGGCGAAGAAAGCGGCCAAGAAGCCGCCGGGCAATGCGACGATAGGGGCGAAGCGCCGTTCGCGAAGCCGCGGAAGGCGCCGGCTGCGAAGAAGAAGCTCGAAGGCATGACCGAAGATGAATGGCAGCAAGATTGCTCGCGCCGGAAGCTATCGACGGCGGAGCGGAAAGGACGGAGGGCGGCGGAGGCTGGAGAAGAAGGCTCCGCGGCGCGCCGGCACCGGCCGCATAATCGCCGGGTGTATCGCCGCCACCAACGCGAGCCCATATAGTACGAACGTGCCGGTGTACGTTCCGGAGTCTTCTCTCCGTCGCAAGCCGCCTTCTACAACGACGGCCCCTCCGCCACTCCCGGGTGCGTGACGCCTAACTTGTCGCCGCACTACCGGGATGCGGCTGCCGCACGGCGGCTTCAACCCCAACAACCTCTACTCCCGGCGTACGAGCAACGCGAGCGGGACCCGGTCCGGACGGCGGCCCTTTCACCGGCCGCGGGGTCCGCTCGAATACGACGGCGCCGGTGCGAGGAGGACGACGGGGTTGAGGAGGAGGACGACAAGGAAGAGGACGGGGTGGAGGACGACGAGGAGGACGACGTTGAGGACGAAGAGGGCGGCGAGGAAGAGGGCGGCGAGGAAGAGGACGACGAGGGTGCCGGTGACGATGATCTCGTGGAGGTAGACACGGACGGCGTGAGGACGAAGAAGAAGAAGAAGAAGGCGTCGGGCACACGAGGCCCGAAGTGGACGGTTCACGGAAGATCTTTGTCCGTGCGAGTCGTGGGCGACGGTGAGCCATGACTCCATCATCGGCGCCAACCAAAAAGGCGGGAAGTATTGGGCGAGGATCAAGGCCGAGTTCGATGAGCGCAAGCTGATCAACAGCGACTACCGGAAAGTGCCAATGAAGAGGAGCCGGAAGGCAATGTCGACGCGATGGGCCATCATCCGGGCGTCGGTGAACTCCTTCCATGGGTACCATCACGACTTAGAGACCGAGAGGCGACAGCGGCGCCGACGTCGGCCAACCGAGTACGACTGTTTCTTCCATAATCCGTAGCGCCCACATTGTGTTCGATGAAATGACTCCGCTTTCTTTGGTTAGTTTGATCGGGCTATGGAATTGTACGCCAAGTACTCGGATGGTCACAAGCCGTTCGCGCCGACGCATTGCTATGGCAAGCTCAAAGTGAATGAGAAATGGAAGTTGACGCGCCTGTCGTTGTCCAAGGGGAAGGACGCCATTGATGCGGACGCGTCGGCGGCAACGTCGGCGAGGGCGTCCTATCGGCAACAAGGCTGCCAAGGCCGCCTTGGCCGACGCTGCGTCGTCCGAGAAGACGCAGGCGTCGATCACGAAATGCCTCGCCGACGTCTCCTCGACCTTTATCTCCCGCGACAAGAAGGCCGACCAAAGGTGGGCCGAGCTGCTCAAGAGGCAAGAGGAGAAGGCCGGAGCTCAAGAAACGCAGGGACGACATGTCCCTCGCCGAGAACGTCGACGGAGGGAATGTCTCCCCGGACGCGAGCGGCGCACAACTTCTTCAAAGGCCGGATCCTCGACGACATCGAAGCCAAAATGGCGGCGGCGGACGCGGCGGCCACGGCGGCGGCATCGGCATCGGCGGCGGCGCGCAGCGCAGCAAGAGCGAGGCTGACGCGTCTTCTATCGCTACACCTGCGTCGGCCTCCGCGTCGGCGACGGAGCGGACGCACCATGCACGGGAACGGGCGGATCGCGACGAGGTCGTCGTGCTCGACGGGCTGCGTCGACTCGGGACACGACGCCGTCGACCAACCCCTTCTTCTAATTTGCATGCACCACCGGTCCGTAATATGATCGCGCGCCCGAGTACTTTGATCGATCGCCGCTACTGCGATCGCGACGAACCGGCGGGAACGATCTCTTTTGAATGCATCTATTTGAATTTCGATTGAGGGCGGCGTTTGGGGACGCGGGCGGGAGCGACGTCCCCCAAACGCGGCACGAACAAAACACGTCCCCCAAACGCTCGATCCGGCGCGGTTTGGGGGACGGTTTGGGGGACGCGACTGGAGATGCTCTTATTTGGAAACGGCCACAACCACAAGGTTTATAATAGACCATGATCTAAATAGGCTAGGTTCGATTTATCTAACTTGGTCATGGTGGGACAGGAGTAGACTATGTTATGTGTTGTCACTTATATTTACCAAACACCATGCGCTGCCTAGATGATCAAACGAGGATAGACACAAATTATATTACCATCTCCAACCATGGTACATGGTGGAATAAAAATCTTGAGAACCACCAGCTCCACCAGTGGACTGACGCAACATCGCCGCCCAGACCCAGAGCTGGAACTCCACCGTGCTCTGCCTGTCTCATCCATTCAACTCCACATGTCAGCAAATTTATATTCCTTGAGAGCTTTGCAGGATAGCCCAGATATTCTAACCGCTCAAAAAAATCGCACCTCATCAGTGACGATGATCAGCGTTGAGAGGGAATCATGGAATCCGCTTTACCTGGATGGAGCAAGTTCAAAAACGCCAGCCTCGAACAGCTAGTGCCAATCGGCTACGTTGTCTCTTCTCTCCCTTACCGATCCAACAAAGAATCTTGATCCCAGAGCATATATTCCTGGACACCTAATGACCACTGGCCAGTCTTTCGCGCACAAAAGAACAAAAAAGGAGGGAACCTAATGCCAGCTATAGCTCCTACTATATGAGTGTGCCGAGTCACCAAATATAGTTTGAGTCACATCATGGCAACGGTGCACAGTGACATGTAGTCATAACAGCTTCTTTTTCTTCTTCTTTTGAAAGTGATTCATTCAAAATTGATTCCAGACAAAACCTATCCAAAGGTGGCCATCGTATAGATGACATCAAAAGTTGCTTAAATCCACCTTAGTTTATGGGGAAAAGGAGATTTATGGGTTACCTACAAACTAGATCAATCAATTGCCCAGGAGTATGACTAAAAATGGTTTATCTCCGTCCTATAAAAGTTGTCTTAGATATATTGAACATACCTAGACACTATCAAAGTATCAAGTGTGTGGATCAAGGAAAAAAGACGTGCTAAATAAAATAGAGTAGTTCTTCTCTAAACGCTATGCAAGTTATAACGTGTTAATAGCATGCTATTTTTCAAAATAATGTTTCATAAAAAAATAGAAAATTAACTGGCATATCGTGTATATCAAGGATTTCATCGGCTAAAAGATTGCCTAAGTAATTAACCAGTTTTAACTGGATTATGTCATCACGTTTTTCCTTCCTCTAATAGAGAGGAAACATGCAGAACTAAGACAAAAACTACGTAACTGAACTAAACTAATCAAATACAAAGCTCAACTGAACTAAAAACTACAACCTCCATCCAAAAGCTTAAGGCTTATATTTTTTTAAAAAAAATCAAACCAAAGAAAGTTTGACCAAACATTTAGAAGAATATATCAACAAATATAATATTTTTTAGATACCACACGAAAATATATTTCATTATCTATCTAATGATATTGATTTTATATTTTGCATGTTCATGATTTTTGGTAAAAATTTAGTCAAACTTGACATAATTTGACTTTTTTAAAATAAAATAAGGCTTAAGCTTTGGGATTGAGGTAGTATAGAGTTAAACTATGGTATCTACGGGCTGCAGCTAGCACTACTGAACTACCTTCCGGTAATGGCCAAGTTGGAAGAGAACCTCCAAAGACAAAACTAGATATGATTGTCGCTTGTTGCGCAAGAAGTGGTGGCCTAGCAGTGAAGACCTCATGGTGATTCTGGTCGAGGCGCGGGTCCTCATGGTGATTCTGGTCGAGACGTGCCACCTTGAGGTGGCAGGGCAGAGCTGGAGAAGAGTGCCATTGCTGCTGTAGCCACCACCGCCGCGGCACGTGAGGAGTCGAAAGTGGCGACTTGTCGCAAGTTTCTTACCTCCAAACGAAATATTTACTTGTTACTAAAATAGAACATGTTCAGGTTTTCGACTTGGGGTTGAGTTAAACTAGGTTGGAATCAGGGGCTCGTGGGCTGCGGCTAATTCTATTACTTTTTTAGCGCGCTATAACACTATAACATTACAACAAATAGCGAGCTTAGCACCGTTAATAGCGAGATTAGCGCCATAGCAAGCAAATTATGCATAACGTAGTGTTCACTATAGGGGCGCTAAAACATCAAAATAGTGTGCTATTTTTTTCCCATGGTGTGGATACATCCAAATTTTAACAAAACCAATATCATACTTTAACAAGTTTCATTGGACGTAAGGAGTAATAGATTTAATATTTAGCATGGCAGGATAGGTCCATTTAACACCCAACAATCAGATGCAGAAAGTCATGTCAATTCCACTCAGAGAAAGAATGATGTTAACTTGACAAACTTATACAAGTTCCACAGCTTGACAGTATTAGAAATTCATTTTGGATTCGTCACAATACAAGTTACATTACACAAGCTTGGCAGGAATTGACACTCACTTATTTAGCAAGCTAGAGCTAATTAGAATAGTGATGACATAAGACCAGACTGTAGGTTCGTACTCATACAACCAATGATACTGGATTAGCTATTGAAATATTCTGGCTAAATTGGAGCACTACCACATGGTCTTGAATTGAATTGTATAGTAATGACACAAGATTCCTGAATGCGAACAGTAATTGTTGCTTAGGACTAATGAAACATAGTACACTTAAAAGTGAAACTGGTTGAACTGCACCTTACAGGTTCGTCCTCTCGTAAAAGATATACTAATAATAAGCAGAAGTTATCTTAGTTGTCTAATCAGTCCTTAACACAAGGATCAGTGCACAAGCTGGCTGAAGAATTAGAATCTTACAGACAACAGACTGAACTTTGACAAGAGAACAGAAGCAGGCCACAGCATACAGCTTTCAGTTTTCTAGAATTAGCATCTCCCTGAAGCCTATTCAGGGACTTGTACAGCAGATGTGCTAAATAAAGCATGTGCAGCCATCAAGCATGCACCTGCAGCAGATACATCCTACCAAATTGAGAACACTATAATTCCCAGTATCTTTCAGAGATACTCTCTCCTGCTGCTAGTAGCAGGAGTTTGATACAAGCATATACATACATCAATAAAAGTTCTCCACGGACAGTTAAATCAGTAATACTGATAAATCAACCACTGCATGACCTACCCGTGGTCTAAAGCGAAATTCGGGTGAAAAATCAGGTAATCATGTCTGCCCCTGGTACCAGACAACACAATTTCGGGGTCCAATTTGATCCATACTAACACGACATGATTCAAACCAAAAAAACGATTAGATCTTATGGATTCAGTATGAAAACAGCACCAAATTCCGTCCGGAAATTTTCTCGCGAACAGAACAAGCGGCGGATCTACCTAGATCTAGCGAATTCCGAAATCGAGCGACAGGGATCAGCGCCGGAAAAAATACGCGAACGAACATATACATACATACAGAGTCAGGACCTGAAATCGTAGCGGCGTAATCAATCGGAGCGATCGATCGAAGGAAGCAAGGGAAAGAGGAGCAGCAGATCGCCAATTCGACGGCGGCGGCGACGGGGACGGCGGAGGTTGCTGCGCCGGCTCCGATTCACTTGGTGCAACGCGGGATCCGGCCCGTGGAGGCGGGCGTCGGGTCCCGATCTGCACCAAGCGAGCCCGAGGCGGCGGCGGCGGCGGCGGGGTAGATCCCGATTGGGTGCGGCGGTGGACTTTGAGGAGGAGGAGGCGTACAACTCACAACTACGGCGACCGGTCGCTGCGTGGAAGGGAAGAGGATGAGAGGCGTGGGGTTTTATAGCAGGGGTGGGTGGAGCATATTAGGGCCGGGGGAGGTGGGCCCCACCCGAACAGAAAAAGCATGTGCCTGCCGCTCCCCTCTCCTCCTCCTCCTGCGGCTCTAGGAGAAAGGAGATCTTTTTTCCCAAGGAATTGATTGTACTCCATTAATTTCCTTATTATTAGTAGTATATCTTTTATGATTCTCTATTTATTTTTCATGGTAGGTGGAACGGACTGATTCTCTTCTTCTACCAATAATTCATTTTTTATTTTCGAAAATAGCTTGGATCTTGGGTTACTGAGACCAACAAAAAAAAGAAATATTTCAATTGTGCTTCTTAACGATAGAAAAAAAAAGGAATTCCGTGCGTACCTCGCCAAAATGGTAGAGTTCGTAAACGGCGATTCATCGAGCGTTCTTCAGGTTCGTCGGCCGCCGAACTCTCCAGCCCACCATGGAGTTTGGATCTAGATCTGATCGAAATTAGAAAAGATGATGAGTCGCAAAAAGTGGTGTGGGGGTAAAGTTGCACATGACTTGATGGGTGTGCTGTGATTTTGGGGCTCCTTTTTCACGGTGGGTAGAATGAGTTGATTCTCGTATATCTTTTATGTTTGCGAATATTGGATTGCATGTATCAAAACAACCAAATAAAAATGAGTTGTGCTTCTCGGCAACGAAAAAGGGGGACTCCGTGTGTACCTTGCTGGCATAGCATAATCGTAGACGTCGATGCATAGAGTGAGTCTTTAGGGTTCATAAACCGACGGACTCTCTAGTCCATTAGGTCGACTACTTTGTGGGTGGGGGGTGTTGTATACCTATCAGGGTTTACCAAATTCTTCAAGAAGTTTGAATCTAGATCCTATCATATTGGAGGGTAAATGATGGCGAGGAGTTGATAGGGTGCCATGGTTTTGTTCGTAGCACCTAAGCTAGGATTTCTTCTGTAGCCGGAGGAAGCGTGTGGCGGCGGCGGATCATCTGGAGGAAGGGGTGGCAGGCAGGATGATATTTATAGGACACTAAAGATGCCGAGAACCGTCAGATTTGATCCTGCGGTTATGTGCATCCTCGCCTATACGTGTTAGGGTTTTGTAAGTGAGAAGGGGGTCGGCAGAGACGACCCATTCACTATTGATTACTGAGGTGGGACGTGGCGATAAAACCAATGGCTCTCATTGACAGGTTTCACACCTTTCTTCTCACATGCCACAACTACAAAGTCACCAAAATATGGTAACAATTTTTCTGTATAATTTGACAATGCACCACTTATCTTTTGGTGAGAGAGAGAGAGAGAGAGACAAAGAGCGGGCACAATAAATCGGCAAAATCAAATTGTGGATATAATCGAACATACAAAAGATAAATCCATCAAACAGAAACCAACGGGGAAAAACTTAAAATTATATACTTTCTTCGTCCATAGAAGAATGGCTTAAATTTATCTAAATTTAGATGGCAGAGGTAGTACTTGAAATATGCATGTCATAGTCATTGTCTTGAAAGCAATATTTGTGCCAATACCAAATCAAAAGGCAGTAAAGGTTGTATTATAAAGTATCAATTAGTTATTATCTCGATACAGTTTTAATTAGAGGCAAATAAGTCTGTAATGAACCTTGCCGCAGTCTTTCTCACACATG
Organism: Lolium rigidum; assembly: GCF_022539505.1. NCBI lineage: Eukaryota > Viridiplantae > Streptophyta > Magnoliopsida > Poales > Poaceae > Lolium > Lolium rigidum. The sequence continues at coordinate 18,925,803 of NC_061509.1, read as the reverse complement.
AAAGCTAACATTTTATTCCCATGATTTTTATAACAGCTTCATTCAACCGTGCTTACTAGACCGTTTTTCACACGGGGTTTCCAAATAGAAAATAGAGGCCTATTCTAGTTTTAGAAATATTTTCTGTGGCGTATTTTATCTCAAATGATCCCTATCAATTTCCTTAAAAAGGAATATATTATACCTTGTTCGAACCAAAAGGAAAAAAAATTAGAGCTCAACTTTTGAAATTTCTCATATGTGGCCTAAGCTTCAGCCGAATTTTTTGAAGTCCAAAAACCAAGGACTAACAAGACTTCTAGAATCTTCTCTCCAGCTATTTCTATAACATCATTACCTTAATCAATTAAATCTTTTTTCCTGATTCTTTTCCAGATGTGTTCTTATCAAAAGAAGAGGACAAGCATGGTCCATGGGGTGAACAGTAATATAGATGCAGAGAATATAAACTTGTGTGGAGAGAAATGTTTTGGGAGAATCTTGTTCACATGGGGATCACATTCAGGCTGGACCAAGAATAAAAGATGGGCGCGCGCGTGATGCTTACACCTGCTTGCTTTCTGCCATCCGTGGACTCATCTGCCGCTCACATGGATGGATGGTGGAAATGAAAGCTTCATTGAACTGGAACTGGTTGGCGTCTGGACACATGCAGCACATGAAAACCAAGAGAAGCAACTTTCTGTTGGAAAAAATAATGCCTTTGGGTGTCGTTTTATCTCATGATGACTCATACTGTAACAAAAACAGTTGTATAAAAATAAATATCCATAGTAAAACCAAAAGAAGAAACTTTCTATTGGAAAAAATGTCGAAAAACCAGTTCTGAACCCGGATGTAGATGCTCCTGGTTGAATAGAAAAACAAAAAATAGTAAACAAATTCAGAAAAATCTGTAATTTTTGTACAATGAACATGAACAAGTGTTCTAACTTCACACCAAAAATCTCCGAGAAAAGAAATATCTAGTGGCCTGTGCAAAAAAGACAAAATAGGATGCTGTTTGGAAAATCTAAATTTGTTGCTTACATCACTTCGATTTGACTTTTTTGCACAAACTACTACATATATCTTTTCTCGAAGATTTTTGGTGTGGAATTAGAACACTTGCTTATATTCATTGTACATTAATTTCAGATTTTTTAAATTGATTTGCTATTTTATTTAAAAAAAATATTCAACCAAGAGCATCTACACCCGGGTTTAGAAATACCTTGTCCAAAAAATGTCTTTGTGCGTCTTTTATATGTCATAGTGACTCTCTGTAACCAAGAAAAAGATATAGCGTATGATTTTTGGAAAAATGGAAGAGAATTGAATTGTGTGGTTATTGTTTGTTGTTCTTCATCAGTGGGTATTTTTAGGACAACTAAAAAATATTAATATAATTATCTAGTGCAGTGACATGTTACTAGTGCTCCAGATATGATGCCTGGCTTTTCTTCTTTTTTCGAATCCAATCTTTAAATAATTAAATTAGTTTTCCTGCAGAATAAAGATGATCGGTGAGTGCTTTATTTTCTTTTCACTTCTTTTGCTTCTGAGAACAAATACAGGTTCTCATTTATTTTTGTACAATCAAAAAATATATTCAGGTGTGTAAAGGCTTAGTAGCCCAAGGGAAATAGCAGGCCGAAATCAATAATGGACCAGGGTAGTTGCCGATAAAAACCTCGATAACATCCAGCCCATTTCTATGCCAGCACGCTGGGCTCACTAATGGGCAGCTCCGCACCTCCTCTTTGGTTCTCCAAGCTTGATGGCCTGTTTGATTTTAGCAGTTTTTTCGGACTAGAAAAAAAGGTTGGACCGTACAATCTTGGGATTTCAAAAATATGTATCTCATAGGAAAGATAGAGAAATACTATAAAATGATCAAAGTCAATGGAAGATCTCATATAAGTACGCAATGCTAATAGGTTTTAGGAAAGCGCATTGTAAGTACAACAGATCAAACAAGCTATTTATTTAGAAAAAAAACTACAAATGAGTGCAATGCATCGAAAATCATTTTAAATTCCATTTTCATCAAAGAGACACGTGTGCGACTCCTTGAAGGTCGACCTTTATGATTTATGAAGGCCACTTCTCTGTTTAGCCGAGCGATTCCAAGGGTGTCCCGAGAGTGAGAGGGGCCACACCACACGTGCCCTTCCCCATAAGGCCCACCATCGGGAACACATGGACCTAGGCAACGTGCGGCGACGGAGTGAGCAGCACGCGGACGTACATCGCGTCTCAAGGTGGCAGTTTCCCTATGGGGACGGGTACTCGTAGGTAATTACCCGCTAAGAATCGGGGTTGGGGGCAAATTCACCCACTGGGGATGGCGGGGTGGGTATCCGGTACCTTAACAGGGTGGGGACGGGTATGGAAATCCTCCCACGGATAATCCACGAGGACCTGGGACCCCACATGTCAGTGTAATAAAACCCTAACCCTAACCTCTCCTCACCAACTTAGACCCCCTGATTCCCTCACTCCTCCACGACCTAGCCGCCACGAACGCACGGCCACGAGTCCATGTCTACTGGCTCCTCTCCTCAACCTCCTAACTCTGCTCTTCGACCTCGCTCCCTTACCCCCAAATCGTGGCTCCTTCCTATCCATTGTCACCAGCTCGCCGCCAGCTCCTTCTCAAGCGGCTACAGAAGGGGAGGAGCTCTCACCATCGGCAGACAGGAGCTCGTCTGTGTCGGCAAGGAGAAGCTCTTCGCTGAGGCGCTCGTCTCCCTCAGAATCCCGAGAACTCGCCGGCATCAGAGGACAAGCAGATCGCCCTGCATCAACATCGGCATTGCGGGTCGCACCACATCACTTCGTTGTCGATGTCATCCCGTATCCACATCTTCAAGCTTGGTCGTTAGCTTGGAGGTCCCCGTGGAGCGGCAGGTATCGGGTACCCAGTGTTGAGTCATCCATGTCCCCGCCGCCACCTTGAATCACGTCGATGCATGTTTGCCTGATTTGCGCCACCATTTTGTTTAAATAGTAGGCTAAGGGAATCTCTAGCGTCTCAAACCCATTTCAGACACCACTTATGTCTGTGTCGGTCTGTTTGGGTCGGGCCACGAACATCGAAATCAGCTGAACCGGACCGCATGTCCATTTGCGCCAGGGAAAACTCTAGCGGGACAACACATTTATTTATTTCTTTGCCACCGTCAACGTAGGGTGATGGCGATTTGCATCCCGTCGAGTCCTCCCACTGGCATTGTTCCGGAATTCAGTAACTGGTAACGGCTCGCTCGGCCACTGAGAAGCGATTGATCGGTGAATCAACCGATTAACTGGATTAATCGGTCGACCATTAATTGGTTGAGAAACAGAACATACCAATATTTTGCCAACAAATATGTAGTTTTTTGCGTATTATTTCATACTCTGATTGTTCCCAGCTATGTAATTATACTCAAATATGCTATTGTAGGCATACAAAGGGCATAGACAATACTCAAGATGTGTAGAAATGGTTGAAAGTGCATGGAGCCCCCATGTGTGGTTTTGGTAATTGATGAAAATCCCTATGGAATAATGTATGCTTAAACCATATGTTGGCTTGAAGGTTGCAATAAGAAGAAATTGATGAAGAATATCAAGTGTCAAGTTGAAAGTGCATGGAGCCCACTTGTGTGATTTTGGTAATTAATGACAATCCCTATGGACTAATGTTTGCATTGAGTCATATTTTGTAGGATTTGTCCATAGGCAATGCTTGAAGCATATGTTGTCTTCAATGTTTCAATAAGAAGAAATTGATGAATAGTATGTCTTGAAGAAGAACATTAAGTGATATCTCATGTGTATCTTCAAGACATCAACATGATGAAAAATAAAGTGGAAGTTCAAGATAAGCATCTATCAGAGATCATAGGCTTGAAGCTTGCCATTCTTATGGTGATCATGGTATGCGATGACATGCCCAGAGAAGAGGCTCTCCCATTGGAGTATGGGGGAGAAATTTGCAAGTCTTCAACAATCTAACCTTTCGAGCCTTCCCCTATAGATCTCTATAGTGTAATCAAGAAAGGTGTTTCATCTTGAGGTGGACAAGATCGTCATCATCAACATCAAGTGGAATATGTGCAAGGCAAAGGTAGTATCTTGATAGGGTTTGTTTGTTTCCGATCTTGTGGTGTTAGTTGTGAGACCGGGTTATAGGATAGATAGCCGCACTATCAAGAGGGGCTCTCAAGTGGGTAACTTCATCACACCGTTTGGAGAGAGCTCAAACCTTTGCATCATTGGCATCATATTTCTTGGTTCTTTTTTGGTTCTTATCCATGATAGAATTTAGTGCTTGTATTAATATCCATGACAAGCTCTAGTTCATCGAAAACAGATTTCATATGCATTCTCTATTGCGTTTTCGATATTGGTGGTTTACCGGTTTGTCTCTTATTGATAGGTCAAACCTTTCATCATTTTTTTTGTCCTCCCATGTTGTACTATGATGGTTATCTACATGATCTTGTAGAGCTCATTTTCGTGAAGCAGTTTTTTGGTCGGAAGTTCCAGTGGCCGGTACTTCTGCCCTACTTCCGGTGAACGTCCAGAAATGTTGTTTTTGCACGCAGAAAGTATACTGCGAGCTTCCCGGGGGCGCCCTTATTCACCTGGAAGTTGGCCGGTACTACCGGGGGGGCGGTAGTACCACCCCAAATGACTGGAAGTTCCGTTTTTCACGAGTTTTATGCATAACGGGCATATTTCTCTTGCCATATTTAAGGGGTTCTTCTTCCCCAAAGTTTCCTATCCGTCTGAGCTTTTTTGAGACCATAAAGTGCTTTATCAAGCTTATAGAATTGGTTAGGAAATTTGGGATCCTCAAACCCTGGGGTTTGCTTAACATAAACCTCTTCATGCAAAGGACCATTAAGAAAAGCACTTTTCACATCCATTTGTTGCAACTTAAAATTATGATGTGATGCATATGCAAGAAGGATACATATGGACTCAGGGCGAGCCACGGGAGCATAAGTTCACCAAAGTCAATTCCTTCAATTTGGGAGAAACCTTGAGCTACCAATCTTGCCTTGTTCCTCACAATAATTCCATTCCCATCTTGCGTGTTCTTGAATATCTATTTAGTGCCTATAACATTGCGGCACTCCTTTGGCTTATCCACTAAAGTCCGCACTTTGTTGCGCTTGAAGTTGTTGAGTTCATCGTGCATAACATCCAACCAATCCGGATCTTTGAGAGCTTCAAATACTTTCTTTGGTTCCACCAAGGATATATAAGCATGATGATTGCTAAAGTTAGCCAATTGCCTCCTTGTGGACACTCTTCCTCTTACATCACTTAGAACCTTCAGTGTGTTCAAGAATTTCCAAATTCCTATCTCTTCTAGCAATACGATGGGCTTTGATCTATTTCTTGGTCCTTCTAGTCCTTGGAGGGATCACTTGATCAACTTGATCGTTTGGGTCCCCGTCTTGACCATCAACTTGAGCTTGTTCAATTTCTTGAGTTTGCTCAACATCATGTGCTTGATCTTGGACATCATTTGGTGAGTAATAAATATCAAATGGATACTCATTAGAGCTATCATCAATTATTGATTGATCTTGTCCTTGATCTTGCACACTAGAGGGAGGGTCTTGTGCTTGTTCTTGGGTTGGTGCCTCATTAGCTTCAAGAGTTCGAGCTTGTTGGTGTTGTGAGGATGAGGGCTCCACAATAGTAGAGAATAGTCCTTCTCGAGACGCCATAACGTGTCCCTCAATGGAGCGGAAAAATATCACACCCATTCTTACTATGGAATCTTGAGGTATTTCATCATCTACACAAAGATCAACTTGCCCCCGAACTCCACACTACAAGATTCAATGATTAGCCCGGAGGCTTTGTCAAAGACTCTATAAGTGTGGGATTTGGCACCGTAACCAACAAATATACCCTCCAAATCTTTAGGAGCAAATTTATACAAACGAACTCCTTTGATTTTATAGAAACACTTACACCCGAACACCTAGAAGTAGGAGATATTAGGCTTGTTCCCGGTGAGAATTTCATATGGAGTCTTGTTCAAGCCTTTACGGAGATAGAGTCAGTTAGATGAGTGACATGCGATGGAGATGGCTTTGGCCCAAAAGTTGTAGCGGGATTTGTACTCCACCATCATAGACCTTGCCACATCCACAAGAGTATGGTTCTTCCTCTCTGCAACACCATTTTGTTGAGGGTGTATGCAGCGAAATATTGATGTCTTATCCCCTCATCACTAAGAAAATCATTGAATGTGTAGTTATTGAACTCGGATCCATTGTCACTTCTTATTGCCAATATAGGAACATTGTGTTGACATTGCACTTCGGTGGCAAAGTCGATGAAGATTTGTTGAGTTCCATCCTTTCTCTTGAGGAAATAAACCCAAATGTATCTTGAATAGTCATCAACAATAACCAAACAATGTTTCTTCGCACCAAAACTTGCATAAGTGGTAGGACCAGAGAGATCCACATGAAGGAGCTCTAAGATCCTCTTGGAAGATATTTAATGGTCTTGCTTGGATGCAAAGAGTCATTGATACGTCCAAAACGTATCTACTTTCCCGAACACTTTTGCTATTGTTTTGCCTCTAATTTGTGTATTTTGGATACAACTAACACGGACTAACGTTGTTTTCAGCAGAATTGCTTCGGTGTCTCGTTTTTGTGCGTAAATTCAACTTTCAGGAAAATCCCCGGAATTAATGCCCAAGGGCTTATTTTTCCAGAAGATTCACGGAGCCAGAAGGGCAAGCCAGGGGGGCCCATGGCCCCCACACCATGGGCCGGCGCGGCCTAGGAGGGGGGCGCGCCGCCCTATGATGAGGCCCCCTCGGCCAGCCTCCGACGCCCCTTTTCGACTACTTAATGCCTTCGACCTAAAAACGCACGGGGTTTGAGACGAAATCGCCGTAAGACATCCGTAACGCCGCCACCATCGCGAAACTCCGTCTCGGGACCCGAAACTCCGTTCGGCACTCCGCCGAGACGGGGAATTGGAGGAGATCATCGCCATCATCACCACCGATGCCTCTCCATCGACCAGCCATGTTTCCCCCATCCATGTGTGAGTAATTCCCCCGCTCGTAGGCTGAAGGGGATGGTAGGGATTGGATGAGATTGGTCATGTAATAGCATAAGATTGTTAGGGCATAGTGCCTAGTGTCCGTAATTGGTACTTTTATGATATTGTTGCAACTTGTTATGCTTAATGCTTGTCACTAGGGCCCGAGTGCCATGATCTCAGATCTGAACATGTTATCAATTCATGATGATATTCATTGCTTTATGATCTTACCTGCAAGTTGTATACACGTATTGTTGTCCGGAACCCGAGGCCCCAAAGTGACAGAAATTGGGACAACCGACGGGGAAGGCGGTGATATGAGGATCACATGTGTTCACGGAGTGTTAATGCTTTGCTCCGGTGCTCTATTAAAAGGAGTACCTTAATTTCCAGTAGATTCCCTAGAGGCCCGGCTGCCACCGGCTGGTAGGTGATACGTCTCCAACGTACCTATAATTTCTGATGTTCCATGCTTGTTTTATGACAATACTTACATGTTTTGCTTGCACTTTATAATGTTTTTATGCATTTTCCGGAACTAACCTATTAACGAGATGCCGAAGGGCCGCTTGTCTGTTTTCTGTTGTTTTTGGTTCCGTAAAGGTCTGTTCGGGCAATATTCTCGGAATTCGACGAAACGAAGACCCAACATCTTATTTTTCCCGGAACCTTCCGGAAAGTCGAGGGGGACCGAGGGGTGCCCTGGGGGCCCCACACGTGTGGGCCGCGCGGGCTCCACCCTGGCCGCGCCGGCCTAGTGTGAGGAGCCCCCGTGGCCCCTCCGACTCCGCCTCTTCGCCTATTTAAGCCGTCCCGACCTAAAAACGCAATACCAATTGACGAAACTCCAGAAAGACTCCAGGGGCACCGCCACCATCGCGAAACTCCAATTCGGGGGACAGAGTCTCTCGTTCCAGCACCTCGCCGGACGGGGAAGTGCCCCGGAAGCCATCTCCATCAACGCCACCGCCTCCATCATGCTCCGTGAGTAGTTCCCCCATGGACTACGGGTTCTAGCTGTAGCTAGTTGGTATTCTCTCCCCCATGTACTTCAATACAATGATCTCATGAGCTGCCTTACATGATTGAGATTCATCCGATGTAATCGGTGTTGTGTTTGTCGGGATCCGATGGATTGTTACATTATGATTGTCTATCTACAAAGTTTATGAAGTTATTGTTGCTGCAATCTTGTTATGCTTAATGCTTGTCACTAGGGCCCGAGTGGCATGATCTTAGATTTAAGCTCTATACTTATTGCTTAGATTGTATCTACAAGTTGTATGCACATGTCTATGTCCGGAACCAAAGGCCCCAAAGTGACGAAATTGGGACAACTGGAGGGAAGGCTTAGATATGAGGATCACATGTTTTCACGGAGTGTTAATGCTTTGCTCCGGTGCTCTATTAAAAGGAGTGCCTTAATTTCCGAGAGATTCCCTAGAGGCCCTGCTGCCACCGGTTGGTAGGACAAAAGATGTTGTACAAGTTTCTCATTGCGAGCACGTATGACTATATATGGAAAACATGCCTACATGATTAATGATCTTGATGTTCTGTCTTAATGCTATTTCAATCCTATCAATTGCCCAACTGTAATTTGTTCACCCAACACTTGTTATTGGAGAGTTACCACTAGTGTAGATAGCCGGTCCATCTTTCATCATCATATACTCGTTCTACATGACATTGGAAGTAGTATCAACTATTTTCTGGTGTCATTGCTCTCATATTACTGCTACTGCTGTCGTGTTATCGTTACTACTCGCTCTCATATTACCGCTGCTTTCACATCACCCCCGTTACTAGTGCTTTTCCAGTGCAACTGAATTGACGACTCAGCTTGTTAAGGCTTATAAGTATTCTTTACCTCCCCTTGTGTCGAATCAATAAATTTGGGTTTTACTTCCTCGAAGATCTAGTTGCGATCCCCTATACTTGTGGGTTATCAAGACTATTTTCTGGCGCCGTTGCCGGGGAGGCATAGCTCTACTCATAAGTTCACCTGGGGAGTACACTCTACCTCTCTCTCTCTCTGTTTTTGTTTTATTTTGTTTTGTTTTGCTTAGTTTACTTTTGTTTAGTTTATTTGTGCTTAGTTTATTTCTGTCTAGTTTTATTTTGCTTAATTTACTTTTGTCTAGTTTATTTTTGTTTTGTTTTACTTTCCTCATATACCCAAAAATCCATAAAAATTTGAAAAACCTAAAATTAAAAACTGTTGCTATGGGAGAACCTACAACTTATTTGGAGCTTATAGAATTATATAATAATTATAGAGAATCAAGAACGGGAAAAGTTATGAGTGATGTGATAGAAAAATTGAATACAATTGCTAAAATCTTGCTTAAACGCCATGATATAAACTGTTGCTCTAAACAGGGTACTAAACATCTTAAATTTCAATGTGGCTTTAGTGAGGAAGTTTTAATTAAGAACTATAATTGGAATAGCTATATTCATCTTGGGTTCGAGGAGGTAGAACAATTTGTCATATTTATGGGAGCTTCTGAGATAGAATCCTTCATGTCTAAAAATTATGAAACTTGTGTTGTTTGTAAGGACCTTAAAGATTATGTCTCTTCTATCCTTAATTTTTGCATAGAAAGCTACAGTGATAATCCTTATATCATTGATTATAAAGAGAGACTCATTAATGCACAAGAATGCACTCACAATTTGCAGGAACCGATGGAAGAAGAAATTGATGAACCTGAAAGCTCATTGGATGAAAAAGAGGAGGAAATTGATGAACCTGAAAGCTCATTGGATGAAAAAAAAGAGGAGAGTGATGAACAAAAGGAGGAAGAATGGATTAGCTACGCATGCCAACCTTCTAATGAGAGTAACTCTTTATCTCTTACACTATTTGATTGTCCTCCATGCTTACCAAAGGTGGATGAATGTTATGTTCCTGTGGATTCTCTTGAAATATTCCCTATGAGTAAAACTTGTGAGAATAATTATGCTACTGTTATTCATGATAATCCATGCTACTTTGATAAATTTTATGATAATGCTTTGTTTGTGCCTGATGTCGATATGCATGGTACTAAAGAGTTTTGCTTAGCAAATGTTTATGATAAATCTCTAGATGATGGCCCTATGTTACTTGATAATATTAATTGTACTACTAATGAAAATGGGATTGGAGAGATCTTGACTTTATCTATGAGTCCCATATCTTTTAAGATTGATCAATCATCTTGTTACATTATTGATAAAAGTAGGTTTGAAAGTTTTAATCCTATTATTTCCGAGCTTGATAAAAATTATGTGTTTATGGATCATGAAAGACATGCTTTATGTGATAGTTATATTGTTGAATTTATTCATGAAGCTACTGAAAATTATTATGAGAGAGTAAAATATGGTTGTAGAAACTTGCATGGTACTAAAACACCTCTCTATATGCTTAAAATTTTGAAGTTACTCTTGCTTTACCTTCTTATGTTTGTCACTTCGTTCTTCATGAATTTATTTGTGTACAAGATTCCTATGCATAGGAAGTGGGTTAGACTTAAATGTGTTTTGAACTTGCTTTTTGATGCTCTCCTTTGCTTCAACTCTTATTTCTTGCGAGTGCATCATTAAAATTGATGAGCCCATCTTAATGGCTATTAAGAAAGCACTTCTTGGGAGATAATCCATGTGTTTATTTTGCTACTGTTTTGTTGTGTTTTGGAAGTTGTTACTACTGTAGCAACCTCTCCTTATCTTTATTTTATTGCAATGTTGTGCCAAGTAAAGTCTCTAATATAAAGTTGATGCTAGATTTGGATTTCTCGCGTGAAACAGATTTCTTGCTTGTCACGAATCTGGGTATGATTCTCTCGTAGGTAACTCAGAAAAATCTGCCAATTTACGTGAGTGATCCTCAGATATGTACGCAACTTTAATTAGTTTTGAGTTTTCTGATTTGAGCAACGGAAGTACCTCTTAAAAATTCATGTTTACTGGCTGTTCTGTTTTGACAGATTTTGTCTCTGTTTTTTGCATTGTCTCTTGTGGACTTTAAGTGAGGCTTTCTAGACGTGGAGAGCTGTAGCTAATGTTTTATTGAGTTCTTGCAATGTGTCACTACAGGGCCAAGGTGGACTAAAGTTTTTTGAGTACTAACCCCTCTAATGAAGTTTATGAGAAGTTTGGTGTGAAGGAAGTTTTCAAGGGTCAAGAGAGGAGGATGATATATGATCGAGAAGAGTGAAAAGTCTAAGCTTGGGGATGCCCCCGTGGTTCATCCCTCGCATATTTCAAGAAGACTCAAGCTGTCTAAGCTTGGGGATTCCCAAGGCATCCCCTTCTTCATCAACTTATCAGGTTTCTTCTATTGAAACTATATTTTTATTCGGTCACATCTTATGTGCTTTACTTGGAGCGTTTGTGTGTTTTTATTTTTGTTTTGTTTGAATAAGATCGGATCCTAGCAATCCTTGTGTGGGAGAGATACACGCTCCGCTTTTTCATATGAACACTTGTGTTCTTCGTTTTACTTTTAATGTTCAATGATAAAAGTTGGAAGCTATTGCATTTATTGCTATTTGGTTGGAAAAGAAAATGGTTCATAATGTCTTGGATAATTTGATACTTGGCAATTGTTTTGAGCTCTCAAGTAGATCATGATTAAGCTCTTGCATCATGTAGTTTAAACCTATTAGTGGAGAAATACCGTAGAGCTTGTTGAAACTGGTTTGCATGATTGGTCTCTCTAAGGTCTAGATATTTTCTCGGTAAAAGTGTTTGAGCAACAAGGAAGACAATTGTAGAGTTTTATAATGCTTGCAATATGTTCTTATGTAAGTTTTGTTGCATCGGTTCATACTTGTGTTTGCTTCAAACAACCTTGCTAGCCCAAAGCCTTGTACCGAGAGGGAATGCTTCTCGTGCATCCAAAACCTTGAGCCAAAACCTATGCCATTTGTGTCCACCATATCTACCTACTATGTGGTATTTCCTGCCATTCCAAGTAAATACTTCATGTGCTACCTTTAAACCTTCAAAATGCTTCTCAATTTGTGTTGATGTTTTATAGCTCATGAGGAAGTATGTGGTGTTTTATCTTTCAACCTTGTCATTTACTCTTGACAGACTCTCACCAATGGACTAGTGGCTTCATCCGCTTATCCAATAATTTTGCAAAAAGAGCCGGCAATGGGGTTCCCGATCCCAATTAATTAACTTGCATTAATAATTCTCTTCACGTGTTTTGCCCCGATCTATCGAGTAAGCAACTTAATTTTGCAAATAGACACTCCTTCATGGTATGTGAATGTTGGAAGGCACCTGAGGATTCGGTTAGCCATGGCTTGTGAAAGCAAAAGGTTGGGAGGAGTGTTGTGGGTATACTTTATGGGTATATCAACGGCATGGCCTAGATCCGGCAAGCCCGGGTGGCCCATAGTTGGTGGTGAGGCATGTGGCCCATCGGGCGGCCCAGTTGCTGTAGATCCTGAAGGATGAAGTCCAGCCCGGGAACGGAAGCCGGATCTCTACCGACCTACGAAGGAGGCCGGATCCGTGATGGCCCATGAAGTATCCGGATCCGACACGTACTTGGAGGAAGGCGGATCCTTGACGTACACGGCAAGACTTTGTACCGTAGTTAGGTGACTTGTATTCGGCTAGGACTCTCCATGTAAACCCTAGATCCGTGCGCCTTTATAAGCCGGATCCCGGGAGCCCTAGAGGCACAACCACAACTCATTGTAACAACGCGAAAGCGCCCGGATAATTCCGGACAAGCAGCAGTAGGCCCCTGTCATCGTGCAGGTGTTCCGAAGCTGGGTAAATCGCGTACCACCGTCCCGTGTGCACTCCGCCCTATGGCCCCTACATCTTCTCCCCCTCGTGAGGATCCCTCCTCCAAGGTACCGTCGATTAGGCAACGACAGTTGGCGCCCACCATGGGGCCGCGGCGTCTGGAGGCCGGAACCGGGAGGGTTCCACCATGGGAAGCTACGACGACACCATCGCTGTGGGGCGTGTCCTTTACGCCGGAAATCTGCCGACCGTCCCCCCGGATGAGTGCTGGATTCCGGCTAACACCGACCCCGTCAAGCTCTCCATCATCCCAGTTGGCGGCATACACATCTTCATCGGGGAAACCGTCGATTCCGATGGAAACCCATTGGTAAGTAGCGCTGACGCGACCGCCGCTGAGCGGGACGCGGTCGCGAAGATCCGATCTGAGACGCAGGAACCTCCTAGTGAAGATTCCGCCTTAGATTTGGAAAAATCAAAATCCACCCAATCCGGCCCTGAGCAGGAAATAAAGGTGGAAGACCAATGCAGATCCGCCTGGGTCTCCCAGGTGTTAGAGAAGCAAAGGTGTCACTTCATGCACTTCTTGGCCCATACCGCCGGAACCGCCCCTCAAGAAGCCGGAGCTGGTCCCGAGCAGGTCGCGGCCCCGGAAAACAACGCTGCTCCGGATCAGCAAGAGGTTGTCGGAGAAAGCGGAGATCCGGTTGAAGAGTCGATTTTGGGCAACCTAAGCCCAATTTCCGGAGATACCCAATCCATGGACACTGAAGAGTTCGATCGCAAGGTGAAGGAATATGGATACGGTGGTCAGCCTGAAGTTGACTCCGCCCAGCCAAAGCAGGTACTTGCGACTGTAGCGGCGCTGGGAGAACATGGGTCAGAAGGGGCTACCACCCAATCCGACCCCCAGCCTCCCCGTCAGGGATCTCCGATGTCGTGGGAGCGACCCCGCAGGGATTCTTCCTCGGAGGACCTCCTGTCGCCTGAAGAGATGGTTGCACAAGCAGGCATGGATGCAGTTTATCGCTCGGATATTCTTAACAAACCCATCACTCCCGAAGACGTAGAAGCATTAGAAGCTAAGAGAGTGGAGCTACTGGCCACAGCCAAGAAGTTTAAGGACACCGCAACCGCCATGCTGGAGGAAAGGAAGCACGCCGCAGTTTTTGTGGAAGACTTCATCCAGCGCGAGCAGGAGGTGGACGAAGGACTGGCAAAGGTCAAGGAACTCCGAAAGCATTGGGAGGACAAGATCGTTGAAGCTCATCATGAGGTCGAAAGGGCCCGGCGTGAGTTAATAGCTCCCCGCAGGATCACCTTCGCAACTCCAACGGAGCAGCAGCCGTTCGCAACCCCAAAGGACAATATGACGAAGGCTGCAGAGATCTTAAAGAAAAACAACGAGGAGATTGACATCGACTACGTTCGCACGCTCGTCGCTTCAGCAGTGAGGCAGCAGAGCAAGGCATACACTTCGCGCAAGTTAGAGTCTAACCCGGAGCATTGCGTCTCCACCGCGCAGAAGGACGCCCACGACAATCACCATCGAGATGACGAATCGCGAACCGGATCTTCGGAACGCAGAAGGAAAGCCAGAGAACATCCAAATCCAATCCCCGTCCCATCAAGGACACCTCCGTCAGATCCAAGAAAGGGAAAGGATGCAATGTACTCTGGACGGGACAAGTACCGCAACCCCTCTCCTCCGCCCAATGGTTACCCGCGTCCCCCTCGCCGCCGTAGTCCAGCCGGAAACACCAGGCCCCAGGGGAATGGTGGAATTGTTATCCGCGACAACGTACTGCCCTCAAGAAACAGAAACAGGGAGCGCACGCCGGAACCTCGCCGGAATCAGAACAACGATCGTGAACCCGAGCCTAGGAGGAGTCAGAATGAGAAGCGCGACCCGGAACCTCACCGGAGCCGAAACGACAAGGGCAGCCAGCGCCACGGCGAA